>NC_135369.1:52399826-52718264 GCF_049243985.1 Paroedura picta
CCTTTTCCTTGTGTTAGATGCAGTAAAATGAGTAGAGATACTGCCAGATGAGTTTCTTAGCTAGCTCAGTGTATATTTTTAATGTTTATGCGATGTTATTTTTAAACATTGTTAATTTTAAAATGGTGGAAGAGTAATGTCAGGATATGAAAAGCACAATCCCAGCAAAATAATTGTCTCAGCCTCCCACAGCAGCTATTTTGGGTTTGGTTCCTCCCTCTGCATCAGTTGTTCCTATCACCTTAAGGTCAGCCATAGTCCCAGAACAGCTGGCTACTCCTGTCTTAGAGAGCTGGACACTACCCATAGAACTGAGAATTCCTAGTCTGCATTATATAATGTCTACACATGCTAAGTCATTCAGTTCTTGCTTATATCCAGAATTGAACTTTGTTGGTCTTGGAGGTGCCACTTAACTCAAACTTGGTTCCTTGCACCCTTTAATTCTTGTATTTGTATGCTAATTTGCTGCCATTCACAGGTTTTACCAATTCCTTTAATCCAATCTCAGCTATACTTGTTGCATAGTTATGTATGCCTCCTGACTCTAATTAGTGCTTTCTGGTAACTAACTCCTGCTCTATTTCAAGGTAGGGCTTGAGGGAAACCGAATGTATCTGCAGAAATGCGTATGCACACAAAAGCTTATACCCAGAATTAAACTTAATTGGTCTTAAAAGTGCCACTGGACTCAAACTTTGTTCTGTTAACTAAAGACAATTTCTAATTTATCTGAAAACTGAAATGTCATTTTTCTTTCAGTTAAAGCATTTAACTGGAAGCACAGCCAATGTCTATTTGGAATACATCCAACGAAACTTACCTGAGGGAGTTGCTATGGAAGTTAGAAAGGTATTGACAGAATATAAATCTGCAGTATAAAAATGTAGCTGACTTCTGAATCATTTCAGCATATTTCAAAAGCCCTAGAATTGGTCTTAAATTTACTAAATGTGGTTAAGGGTGGTATTTGCTTGTTGTGGCAAATACCAATCTGCTGTAAGAGTGAATGGTTAATTAAAGGATTGGGACTATCATAAAATCATAATGTGGATGAAGTGAACCACTGGACAGCTGTTGACTTTGGGCTCTCCTGTATTGAAACAAAATTAAGGAATTGCGTATACATATTGATATTAAGTGTGTATATTCATAATGGTTTGATAATGCATTGTATCCAGCAAACTTTTTCCACAATAGTCATACCATAGTCCCCAGACCATTTAGGTCCCATGATCATTAATAAAGCCTTTTTAGTGGTCAAAAGGGACCCCCCCTTCCTTTTTTTAATTGGCAAAAAAGCCAGTTGGGTTTTCATCCATTAACTGAACAAGTCTATTTTTCAAACAAAATGTAACTGATTCTCACTTTTTAGAATTAAACAGCAAATTATGCCTTTTCTGCCACATTTAAACTCTGTGTGTGTGGTAAACTCTACAAGGGTAGAAGTGATAATAGTTGGGAACTATAAACTGTATTTTCCAAGGTACATTAAAAAATTGCAGCCACTAGTAAATATTTACCTCTGCTTTTAGACTAAATTAGAAACGCTTCCTGAGCATATTAAAACGCCCGTGTGGGACACTCTGCCGCCAATAGAAGAAACTGCAAGTCAACCATGAATCTACATTCACAACTTACACGGATTCTGAAACAAATGAGTCTGGTTTTTGGTTTGTTTTTAAACGGCCAAACTGTTGGAACTGCTAAATTCAGAAGACATTTAAGAAGAAATCAAGCAAAACAGACTTGACAGGTTTGTTGTGTAATTATTTTTATAGCATGTTGATTTGTATATATGGAAAATGTTTACATTATGCTATTCAAAGCTTCTGTATGGGCTTAAGACACCTATAACCCATATATTATTAAATAAACAGGAATAAAATGGATTTGCACACTGTTGCCAATTAATGAACTGTATTAACTAGGACTTTTTTCTGTAGTGTTTCTCCTCTTACTAGCAGATATGTTGTTCAGTTGACTATATAGTACTCCATGCATATTGTGACTTCAATGTGAATAGATGTACACAGTGTGCACCAGTGAATTTTCTTAGGGAAACTGTGAAGCATTAGGGTATATATTTATGTACATCAGAAATAACTGTCATGACAACACAATACCAGATGCAACTTTCTGTTTCGACTTTGAGCACCATTAAGAGCTGTAGAAAAAAACAAAATACTTAAGGTTCTTTCTCTGCACAATATTGTTCCTTTTGTCAATTTCCCAACTGAAAATACTTGTAGTGACTGATTACAATTTCTTACTGAGCTTTCACACATTACTTGAGTTAGGTGACTTCAATTTCAATGAGACATATAAGTGACACTTCTCTCTTGTGCTGGTTGAACTTGGGTGGATGAAAAAATACACAGATCAATAATGTCATCTACTCTTCAAACAGGGATTAAGAACCTGCCAAGCTGCTCAAATGAGCATCTTAAACTGTTCTAGTTCTTGAAGAAGACAAGGCCAAGCTATACCAAACAGCTTGTCTTCATTCCAACAGGCTGAAGAAATGCTAATCTCCTACCTGGATATTACGCCTCAAAAGAATCTGCACACATCTCAAAAGCATAAACAGTATTTCTCACTGGTCTTAAGGCAATCAGGCTTTCCCTCCATTACTACTACCAAATTTACTAAAAAGATTCTTTTATAATCTTTTTGCTTACATAGTCATCCATTGAAATACACTATTATGATTACCATTCTGTAAAAGGAAAGCACTGTGCTTCAGAATCTTAACACACAATGGGAATTTCAGGGGGGGGGGGAGTTTGATATAAAGAACTTAAGAGCACACACTTTGCTCACAGAACAGATCTTGCCCCATTCGCCTCCATATTAGTGCTGTATGTAACACTCAGGAAAAATATCCAGGCATCAGGACCTTGTATTTATGAGTGACTCTGTAAGCATCCAGAGTTGTACAACTTTCTGACTTGCCTGGCTGACAGTTTCATTTATCAAATGGCGGAAGAACCTGCAAGAGGCTTGGCCATACCTCACTTTACTCCACTTAATACTGACCTACACACAAGAGGTGGTAGATGGAGTGAAGGAGGTGGGGACCTGGGGGGGAGGGGAGTGACCATGTCCTCCTAGAATTACTTTTAAAATGGGGGTCCAAGGAATTTCATAACAAGATGGGTATATGAGATTTGTGTAAGGTGGACTTTAATAAACTCAAGAAAGATAGTCATCTGGTGGACAAGAATGCTCAAAAAGAATGGAGCAAGTCACAATTAGGCTCTCTTTAAACAAGACCTCAAGGCTTGACTATTCCAGCAAGTCAGAAACATGATAGGGGATCCAAGAAGCCTATTTCGATAGAGAACTTGAGGAGTGAAGAAAGAAAATGAAATGTTCAGAATATTGATGGAAGGACAGATGTCTACCAAAGAGTTAACAGGTAACAAAGGTAACAGGAACCCAACCTGAGAAATAGGCAAGAACCAGAGTTAAGGGTTAAATCAGTTTTAGAAAACTACAAACTATTAGAGCTCAAATATTTCCAAGCAGAAGAATATCAGTTGGCACACATAAAACATCTGAGTAAGTACACCAGTATTGCCAAATTGTTAAGATCTAGATCTAACACATTTCAATCCAACAGAGGTCAATCACACATTATAAGGTCCACCTTTTTTGGAGAAGCATACAGTGGGTATCTCCAATACCCAGGAGAGGAATAAGATATATGCTGGCTGAGTATTCTGCTAATACGAACACCTTGCAGGACTGTACTACCCAAACCAGACCAAATAAGTTTTTTTTCACCTTGTTGAAAATTGACCTCTGATGAAGACCTGTTAGATCAAAATGTATTAGGTCTAGATCATAATAATTTCGCAATACTGCCATGTTATCTGTTATGTGCTGTAGGGATTGTTAGCAATTTTGTTAACTAGAAATATAGCCCGCTGTAGAAGGGATACAGCGGGCTCTAGGCACTTACAGTTTGTTGTGTCCCGCGGCGACGGCTCTCCGTGGCGGCTCCCTCCTGCGAGCGGCGGCGGGGGAGGCAGGGAGGGCCTGGCAGCCGCGCTCCGCGCGACTGCCGGGGTCTTTGTATGGCAGCGGCCCGCGCCTCTCGCTGCGTCAGGCCGCTGCCCGAGGGAGCCCTCGGCAGCCGCGCTCCGCGCGACTGCTGGGGTCTTTGTGTGGCAGCGGCCTGATGCGGCGAGAGGCGCAAAGCGCCTCTCTCCGCGTCAGGCCGCCAGGCAGGGAGCCCCCGGCAGCCGCGCTCTGCGCGACTGCCGGGGGCTCCCTCGGGTAGCCAGCTGACGCGGCGAGAGGCGCTTTGCGCCTCTCGCCGCATCAGGCCGGGAGCAACTGCGAGCCGCGCTGTGCGTGGCTCGCAGTTGCTGGGGCTGAGAATCGGAGTGGTGGGCCACTTGGCCCTCGAGTGGCACTCGGAGGGGCCCAATCATGAGCCGCTTTGCGGCTCCTGATTGGACGCCTCCGAGTTTTTATCCCGGACTGGTCCCGCCCTAACTCCTCCCCACAACCCCTTACTCTTTTATATAGTCCGTGGCGTCGGCGGTGTACAGATGTTTTTAGGATTTGGATCATGTTTTATTATGTTTTATGGTACATTTTATTCTGAACTGCCATGAGCCAGCTTGCTAGGAGCAGCGGTATAAAAATCCAACAAATAAATAAGTATGTAACTGTTATACCAGTAACAGTCATATGGATGACTCCATGCAATATGACTGTAAGTGCGAGGATGACATAAATAATATGTCAGGGATGCCTGTCAAGAATAGAAAAGTTTCTGCAGCAAGCTACCGAAAGATGTTCCAGCAATTCTTTCTCCACAAGCTCCACTAAGTTATAAAATAATTTCTTCACAGTAGCCATTAGCAAGAATTCATGGTTGACTGTAGCAATGCAGACCTAAGAGCAGCTAGATGGGGCTATAGGAAGCATAACTTACACTCTTCTGGAGAAGACATTTTTCTTCTTACAAGAGCAGATTATGAGAACACAGCTTCTTAATGTATAGCATCAACACCAGGCATTTGGTTGAGACCAATAAATACCAGCAACATCTACAGGGCCCCTGCTCCCAGCCCTGCAGAAATCCACCCATGCATTCTGCCCCTGGGCCTGTTTGCACTATTACAATCCGTTACCTCTGTTATAGTTACTAATGTTTATTATTATTGTAATAATTTACATGTTATGGAAAAACTAATTTCCATGTATCAATTTTTACGTTCCACATAAACCGCCCTGAGCCTCAGGGGAGGGCGGTAAATATAAAATAAATAAATATTATAAACACCTATACACAAAGCTACACAGGTTAAGCATTATTTTATTGGTCTCTCTTTGTCACATGGCTTTATTTCTTCATTAAAATGAGATGCTGCTGGGAAGGATGGTCTTTGTGGCAGGAAGGACATTTAAGTTCCTTTGACTTTTGTATTTCACTTCATGGCTATAACATCTTTAGATTTCAAGTCAAACATGCATAAGACTTACTGAAAAGGGCACCAATCCATCAAGAAGCTTTTTGCTGAAGCCAACTGATATTCATGGCAGCAACTGCCATATAGAAGAATGTTATGAGGTCCAAAATTAAGCCATTGACATCTTCAGAGACAGCATCTTTCCACATTTCCTGATTGCCTCAAAACCAATCCAAACAACTACCCTTAACTCACCTGGAGATGGCTAGCTTTCTCTGGCATCCTGCAATGTCTAGAGACAATACTGGACTAAATGGATTGCAGATTAATCAAGCAAGATTATCCTTACAGTATCCTGGTATTTTGTGGCCAAGAAAAAAAATACTGTTAATTCCAGACCTACACATAGCCCATGAAACACTCTTCCTTACTAATTGGAGAACATGATGTGTAAACAACTGTCTCTGATTTCATCATTTGCAGCCAGTGACAATAACTACATGGTGCATGCCAGAAGTAACAAATAGGGAATGGGGATCATTCTCAAACCTTCCAGTGATGCTTCTCTGGGCAATGAATAACACTAACAATGAATTGCCAGTACAAAATCAACATTCTTTTAGACAAGTAATTTGATATCTGCCCCCAAAATGGTAACAATTGGTGCCAAAAGATTAAATTTTATGCTTTAAAAGTTTTGTTTCTGCGGTCAAAGAAATGGTCGTGTGTAATATGTAAATACAGACTTCAGTATGAAAGCAGCTTGCCTATTGCAAAATGAATTAATATCCCTTAAGGATTTTGAGCTGTATGCCACCAGCATGTGGAATCTATCTACATATGTACTATGGCCATTTGCTCTAACCAATGCAAAGTTTACTGTTGCTTGCAGCAAACAAAAAAGCCCTTTCTGATCAAGCCAGTGATTCCATGACCTCATTTGTAAATGACTGTATGATAGGAGTGAAATACATTTCTTTAAACGATTGAAGTAGTTCTTTTGCACACATTTTATAATTCCAAGTAATTTAATTGAAATTCAGTATACTAGAATATCTTTTAAAAGACACCTTTCTGAAGTGATAAAATACCTGCCCCACATTACATAAATGTTCCAAGTTGAACAGAAATATACAACATTTGACATTTTGGATTCAGCTAACTTGTCCATCAATCTGCACTGGATGTCCTTCATAGAACAGCAAAATAAAGAAGAGAGAGGTTAGTCACAGCTTTGATATGAAATTATTTGTCCGATAAAGTCACCCAAAGTAAGAAAGCAATTATTATCTTAACCATGTTTGAAATCTTCCTCCAAAGCAGCTTGCTTGGACACAAATCAGGTGGCTGTGATAACCTTAATACACTAGACAGGACAATTAATTCAATTTCATACAAATGTTTGTTATGTCCTTGCAAGTTTTCAGATTGGTGCTTCTCTGACAAGATCAGGGAACTATTTTGGGCAGTCTGATGCTTTATTTTACCATCTACCCAATGACCTCATCAATCTGTAAAATAATGTAGGTAGTAATGATTTCACGTACTGCTGCTCTACTGAGTCTACAGAATTCCTTATATTTGGGCTGGTTCTTCTGTACAGTAATAAGCAACACCTCTACAATCAAATGCACATCATAGGCCCTCTTCTTTTGGTTGAGGCGAAGATAAAATAGCAATGACTCTTTGCAAATTACAAGACAGGACTTGCAAAGACTTGTGGAGACATCTTATTTCCCTTCCCCTCATCATTTTGTCTTTTTCTTCCCTGGCCGATCCTAAAGTGTCTCCCATTTCCCTGCCTCCTTCTCCACTCCCCAGCAACTCCCATTTTCAGCTTTCCCTCCTCCAAGCCACCTATGTATAAGAAAACTTTGTCCAAGTTGCACAGAAACAGCCAACCTGGGCCCAGCTGCATAGTGGGGAACCTTCGAGAACTTGAGAGGCTACATAATTTCCCCCTCCCTACATTTTCCTCTTTCTGACAGTACCCATATCACTGTTTACCCCTGTTTCATTCTCACCTAACCTAACCACCAACATTTTCTCTGCTCTCATCAAATGTATTATTTGTGCTATGTTGATACCCCCACCTTTCTCCACAATGTGGACTCAAAGCCGTTTACTTCATTTTCTTTCATTTTATCTTCACAACAACTTTGTCAAGTAGGTCAGGCTATTAAGTGTGTGAATAGCCCAACATCACCAAGGCCCATTATGCACGGGGGGAGGGCGCACATTTGGAGTGGAATGGTGGCAACTAAAATCACCGATAACGCACGGTGCCGGCTGCAACCGGCCGCAGCTTTGGTGCATGCTGCCGATAAAGCCGCGTTAGCGAAACGCGGAAGAAAGCGCAGCTTCCGGGTGACCAGGGCGCAACCAGAAGCGGTGCTGGGATCGCTGCGTGCATAATCGGTTACTCTGGGTTTTGCCGCTGTTGTGTCCCGTTCCATGCATAAGCGGTTTGCTTCGCTTCTTCCCCCTCCGCACTTTCCATGTGACCCGAAATCGCCGTTTCAGCGGCCGTGCATAATGGGCCATTGTGAGCTTCTATGGCAGAATGGGTATTTAACCGCCCCCCCCCCTTAACAACTACACCACAATGGCTTTCATGGGGTGGCTGCTGTTGAACTGTCAAGCAGGCACTCATAAATGTGTCATGCCAGTTGGATGGCAGCAAGTGGCCCGGTGGTAAGTCCTCCCTCAAAGGTCAAAACAATTATGGAAAAGGCCATGTGTCTTCATCTGGCCTTGTATTGACAGGAACCATTAGAACTTCTAGCAATACTGTGTGGTTTCCTAGCCACCAGCCACTGAGGGTATTCATTTGTTAAAGCTGAGTGGATCACAGGTCAGTTCATAAAGTGCAATTTTTTTTGAGAGTCCGTTATGTAATGTCCTAACAGCTTATGTTCATGCCATCAATCTTTGCCTTCACCACCATCTTAAATAACTCTTCACTCACAATACAACACCTAATTTGAATATGGATTCAAGTGGGTAGCCATGTTGGTCTGAAGCAGCAAAACAAATTTAGAGTCCAGTTTAAGACCAACAAAGTTTTATTCAAGGTATATGAGCTTTTGTGCGAATGCACACCTCCTCAAATACAATACCATGGAATGAAAGTAATCAAACGTACAGAGTGTGAGAGTAAATTAACATAAAGCATAATGTAAATGGTTAACAGATTCGAGATAACCAGGAAAAAGCAGCAATTGGGATTTGTTGTTTGTATTGACTTGAAATTGAATTGCATGTGAAACATTTGATGTACAATAAATGTCTACAATAAGAGAATAACAGGCAAACAGATAATCAATTGCTGACAGCAGTAATTGCACCCTGCCTGTCCACTCAAGCATGAAAGCATAAGGTATGGGGTGAAGGGCCCCCGTGCTTTTAAATGCCCTTAGTTCAATCCCTGGTGGGGACGGGGGCAGCATTTCGCAGGCTTTCTACAGAGCTGAAGGTGAATCAGGGAGTCTTCGGCTCTCGCGGGGCCTCCACGTGAAGGGGGAAGAGACCAGGGCAAGCCACCGCTTTCGCGAACATCTCGCTGCCCCCCCTTTTCGTCTGCCCACCCCCCCCCCCACCTTACGCAGCCAATAGAGACCATTTTAAAGACCCACCACTACCTCACGCCTGACAACACTTACCGTCACCGCTCGGGCAAGCGCCGTGCGCAGCAACAAGCGCCACCAGCGCCAGCCTCAGCCCCCTCGAAGCGTGGGAGGAGAAAGCGAACCTCCCCCCTGCTCGGGCTCGGCCCACAAACAAACCGCGCTCAAAATGGCGCTCGGGAACGTCGGCGACGGGCTTGCAAGCCACGCCCTCCAGGGAGGTGGGTGGGGCTTATCTCTCGCCGCCGCCACTGCCCCGCCTACTGCGCATGGGTTTGGACTCCAGGCTGTGCGGGAGGAAGGGTCGGGGGTCTCTTAAGCGCTGGAGGCAGCAGAAGGGGAGGGGGGCTAGCTTAAAGCAGGACGCTTATGGCGATCTAAAGAGAAGCGACATTTTGTTCCCACGTGCATTTCCCGAGGACTTTTTCGCATGCAATGAGTAAACCTTGACTAGTGAAAGAAGGAAAGTTCAAACAGCTAAGAAGTCCGGTTTGCGGCCCGACGCTCGCCCAGTGTCGTAAAACAGACGAGAGGCGAGGTGCTGCCCGTAAAGCGTGGCCCCTGGGGTTTCACGTGGGTCGCGGCGGCAGCATGGGGAAGAGGAAAGCCCGTCAGCAACGCCAGCAGCTGATCAGCCACTTGAGTAAGAAGCAAAAGAAGCATCTCAAGGATTTCGGGGAGGAGCATCCCTTCCATGACCGGTGAGCGTGCAAGGCGTGCGGAGTTCTCGCCTTGAAGGGCCTCTCCTCTCAGGCAGCTGCCTGTTAGAGATTCGATGCGGCATCTCTCTCGGCCGGGGTTCCTCGGGGATGCTTCGTTTCTGTGCCATTTGAATAGCTCAGGTAGGACCGGACCAAAGATTACCCCTGTCTAGTGAGAAGTGTGTTAAACAGCGTGTCGATTAATAGTATAGTAGCCTAACGAGTTAATTATTGAAACCAGTTGGTTTAGATTGCTGTAACTTTGCAAATGGCTGCTCTGTAAGACTTAACTAGTATATGTCCACACACGTAGCACTTTAAGGACATTCATTTCTTCCTGGTTTAAGAACAGGTCTTCTTATGACAGGACCTCCTCCAGTGGTTAAAAGGTGCTCACCATTTTGTTTATTTATTTACAACATTTTATGCCATCTTTCTGGTTTTACAAGGGCCACCAAGGTAGTTAACATTGTCAGCTATGTATGATTATAGTCATATTTTAAAGCATACATCATTAAAACAATTTAAAAGCACTTTTAAAAGTTAAAATACATTCAAAACATAAAGACATTGGTTAGCAAGGAAGGATCATTTAGAGCATGCCAAATGAAACAAAAAAAATCTTCACCTGTTGGTAAAAGGTGTCAACAGAAGGGACAGATGGATTTCCCTGGGGAGTGGGTTCCAGAGCTCTGGTGCCATGGTTAAGCAGACCCTCTCCAGTGCTGTCACCAGCCTGGGCATCTGAAGCAGAGCCTCTGAAGATTACCATAGTGGTCAGGCAAGTTCATAAGGGAGTACGCAGTCCTGTAGGAATTCTGGTCCCAAGCTATATAGGGCTTCGAGGGTCAAGCCCAGCACTCTGAATTGTGTCTGAAAACAAAGTGAGCCAGTGTTGATGGTTCCTACAATCTATTCCAGTCAACATCATGGCCTTAGCATTGTGTATCAAGTTTTCAAAGGCAGCCCCACACAGGACATATTGCAGCAGTCTCATCTATGTAACCAGGGCATGGCCCATAATAGCCAAATCTTCTCTGCCTAGGAAAGCCTTCAGCTGGCTAACCAGTCAGAGCTGATAAAAGACAATCTTGGCAAAGCTGATGCTTATTCAGCAGGAGGCCCAGGTCCATGAACTCCACCCAGATTATGGATGTCTTCTTTCAAGGGAGTGGAAATCCTATCCAGAATGGGGGAAATCTTCAATCTGGGGGTCAAACCTTTAGTAGCCATTTTGTATTGTCAGGATTCAGCTTCAGTTTATTAGACCGCATGCACTCCAAATCTGCCTCCAGGCACTGTTTTTGTGGTTGCTACTGAGAGAAGTTTTCATCTTCAGTGTTTTACTCTATCTCTGGAAACTGGTCTTTGAATGGTAAAGAAAAATTAATTATTTTGTTTCAGGGTTTCTGTAAAAGAAGAACCAACTCAGATTTGTGAACTGGTAAGAGTTTTTCTGTCTTTATTTATATCCCTTTTAATGATTGATATTTATTTGCAAGTGAATGGGAAACATCTTTGCAATGGATCTGACTAATTCTGGCATAAGCCACCTTGGGAGAAAGGCAAGGTATAATGAAATAAATAAATAATTCTGTATAATCAGACTTTTTAAAAGGCTGTCTCCAGGCAGCTTCTTCATTGACCAGTAAATGGATAGAGATTCAGTTTATTGGCCCTCATCCATCCCTCTGCTTTCTCCTATTCAGAACTTTCACAGGAGAAAAGTACACATTGTGATATGCACTTTCAGTGCACTGCTAGGCAGAGTCTCAACATGGCCAAACATATGAATATTTGAATAACAGATTGGAGCCATGAATTGACAAGACAAATCTTTCCACCAATCTAAAAAGCCCCAGCCTGTACCTTTTAAAAATACATGCCCCTCAGTAGTTTTTTTCTAGGCAACCACAATGTATTGTCAGCCTTCAAGCCTTGGTTTCTGTCAGCAAAAGGCAGAGGGAAGGGCCCTTTCTAGGGCTGTTTTGACGTTTGATGAAGGACTCATCAACCACTGAGCTGTTTGCTGCTACCTGACTTGGCACTTTCACACCTACACTTTCAATGCACTAAAGTTCATTGAAAGTGGATTAAAAATGCATTATTCAGCATGTGTGAAAAGTCCCTTGCGTAACCCACTAAGGCTGAACTGCCTGCTACTGTTCAAAAGCAGTCATTTCACAAAAGCCAAAGGGGCATCAGAATCACACAGAGCTGGAAGAGACAACAAAAGGCCATCCAGATCACCCCCCCCCCCTTTCTCAGGGACTTAAAAAGTACACACTCTTGACAGGTGCTCATCCAATCTCCTAAAAACTTCCAACAAAAGAGATTCCACCACCCTCTGAGGCAGCATATTCCAACTACAAACAGGCCTCACCATCAGAAAATGCTTTTTAATATTTAAGTGAAACTTCCTTTCCTTTAATTTGAATCCAATATATAAGTTGAATCTAATCCGATGAATATAGTAGTTAGAATTACAGACTGGTATCTGCTGCCAGGATGAGGAAAGGTGGGAGACATTGGAGGGAGAGATAAAAGTAGGTTGGTTAGTGGGTGGAAAAGAGGGAAGGAAGTAGAAAAAGGAGAGAGGCCATGGGGGCTTTCAGAGAAGGGAAACAGGAAACAGTGGCAATGGAAAATGAGATTCTCTCTGCAAATTCTTCCCAGTCTTGTGTTTGTATCTTCCATGAGACCAAAACAGGTACTCTACCCATGTTTTTTTCTCAGTAACAATGAAAATAAAGCAGTGTTAAAATGGAAATAGAATTAGTCTGTATGGATTAGGTCCATGGTTCATATCCTGACTCCACCAGATACAATTATCTCAGATAGCAGGATCTTGGCCTGGGAGCCTGGCTGCAAAGAATAGCAAGATCAGTGTGCTAACAGTCTGACTTGGTATGAGGCACTTTATATGCTATCTATTTGAAGTAAGGGATTTTGCTTTTCCATTTTTAGTCTGATGATTCTGACCCATCTGTCTCAGAAAGTGATGCAGAGAGTGATTCAGAACAGGTCTCTGTGTATCACAAATTACTGGCCACATTAAAAGCTGCTCCATATTCAGACAATGAAGAGGAGGAGGAAGATGATGATGATGATGACTCTGAAGAAGGAAATGTTGAGGATCTGATAGAAAACAATAAAGAGTTCCAGGATGAGGGAGAAACAGGGGATGAAGACAGTAATGGTGACATTCCTGACCAAGAATCAGGTAATTGTTTGTGTTCCTATTGTATTTTGGTTTGTTTTTGGATGATTAGTTCATAGTTTTAGGGCTTAATAGTACTGTATTTGCCGGCGTATAAGCTGACTGGGCGTATAAGACGACCCCCAACATTTCCACTCAAAATATAGAGTTTGTTACATTACATTATCACCATTGTACGGCCACAGCGTGAACGCAGCACCTCCGGCCCGCCCCTGCATCTCCCTGTGACCGGCACTAGTGCGCAAGTGCGCATGTGCAAGCTCTGCGTAGACAAGGGGCGGGCCGGAGCGCCACTGCTTCCCGCCGAGCAGAACGGGCCGGTCATGCCGAAAAGGTTGGCACCCCTGTCTCGCTGCTGTTGCTCGCTGCAGCCACGCTGATGACCTGCCGCGCTGGATACTGCGCAATACTGGATGGTATGTAGAATGAGGTGGGCGGGCATCGGGAGGCCACTATGGGCAGCTCTGTCTATCCCAACTGAAGTGCACCCGACGTATAGGACGACCCCCCCCCCCCCACTTGGAGGCATTTTTTTCAGGGGGGAAAAGTAGTCTTATATGCCAGCAAATACTGTATCTATTATTACTAGTAATTGCATTGATCATTACAGAATCTTCATATATTTGTGGGTTTCTGCTCGTGTTGTTGGGTATTCTGGTATGAAAGCTTATTGTTGTATACCGTCCCAACCCTGATGGAGAGGGTGGTCTATAAATCAGATAAATAATAACAATAATATTGTGCCCAGGGCTATGCCTTTGAATCCTTAAGTAATATAGTCTGGTTGAAGGAAGCCTCCCTAGAAATCCCTAAGGTCAGGGGATAACTGGTACATCTCAGAAATAATTTGGTTTTCTCTTCAACAAGTGGGAGACATCTGCATAAGAAGGAAATTGGCTTAAAAGGAAGGGCATCACATCTACACAGTATGTAGATCAAATAACTTGCCTTAAGCTCCTTCTGTAGGTTCGATGTGCTCAGCTAGAAGGACAAGGGGACATGATCAGTTCTTTTTAAACCCTTAGATGGAAAATCCTTTTCTTACGTGATATATCTTAAGGATACATGGTATAGCTTAAGGCTACTGCCATGATTGATGCATTCGTACTGGTCAAAGGGGGCAAAGCCCTTATTAGGTTTTCCTTCCAGTCCATTATTCGTAGAAGAGGATACAAGGCTAGGCTGGCCCTTATAGCTTGGAACACATCATAAGTGGCCTGGAGGGAAAAGCTGTTGTGCCAGTGCTGCTCAAATAGTGGTGTGTAGCTGCTCAGGATTCCCATTGAGGAGAAATGTAGGGTACAAATGAAGTAAATAAATAAATAAAACGAGCAGTTGTTTTCCTGCTGTCATGTCCTCTTATAGTATTCCTTGTAACTCAGCAGCCCAAAAACTGAACTACTCTGAAATCCAGCCTTATTTAACTGCTTTACAGTTGCCAGCCATAAACTTGTGTAGGATGGAGGTGTAACACTGTTGCTTAAGGAAAACAATGTTCTACAGAATTAAAGAATATATGATTTGATAAAAACACACAACCTGTTACTCTTTTTCTTCTGGATTTGAAGCACCAGTGCAAAAACCTAGCCAAGAAGAACCTGGAGAAGCAGATATTTCTAGTGACATAAAAAACGAAGAATTCACAGATGAGAAACATGAAGCTGAGTTTAGTCTTGAAACAAATTTTATAGAAGAGACTGCAGACCAGAAAGAAAGCTGTACTTCTACAGAAGCAACAAAAGGTAACTCTGCCAATGTATTCGTTAAGGTGGTTGTGTGTAACTGTTTACGCTGGATCTGTATAGCTTGAAACTCACCAAGCCATTCATAGCCTATTCCGATGCACAAGTCAAAAAGTATTGCTACAAAATCATAGAAACCTTGATTAAACAAAAATATCAAAATGTGAAGCTATTGTTTCCCGACATATCCATCATCTAGGTCTATACACTTCTCAAAGGGATGTTTCCATCTCTTATTTATCCCCAACGAATTCTACACTTTTTTGATGTACACCACATCAAAATGGTAGTTTGGGTGTCCTCGAGCAACTGTTCCTTTTAAATGCTTTTTGAGTTTGCGGAACAAAAAAGTCTGACTGGGCAAGATTAGGGATGTGGGGTGGATGGGGGTATGGTTTCCCAACAAATTTCTCATAATACAGTCCTTACTCCCCTTGAAGAACGAGCAGGTGCATTGTCATGGTGGGAAAAACATTCCTTGGCACAACTTTCTTGGCCTTTTTCTCACTCATGCAATTTTCAAGTTTCTTAAAACCTTTTCATGATAAGCCCCCCATAATCATCTTGTGTCCTTCAAGAAAATCATTTTGTTCAGAATAAACCAGTTCATGTATTAACTGGAACCCTAGTAGCAAAATTTATTACCCTCGTACATGTGACAGGCCAGTAAAGGTGACATTCAGCCTCCTGTTTTTTAAAGCATGCTTGGGGACTGCACGCAAGGGGGGTTATCAAACAAACACATGGATGGTAGGTTTCATTTTGTTTGCTGGGTTTAAAGATATGCATCCTGACTTGAATGCTACAAAGTAATTTCTGTTATAATTGTAGTCCATTGACATCTGGAGGGCCGCAGTTTGACTACCCCTGCTATACAGCTATTAGTGTTACAGCTGTTGAACAAAGTTTGAGTCCAGTGGCACCTTTAAGATCAACAAAGTTTAATTCTGGGGTTAAGCTTTTGTGTGCATGCCTGTATCTGAAGAAGTGTGCATATATCCAGAATTAAACTTTGTCCATCTTAAAAGTGCCACTCATAGAATCATAGAATTGGAAGGGACCTCCAGGGTTATCTGGAGTCCAACCCCCTGCACAATGTAGGAACTCTCAACTACAAACTACAATTCATTGGACTCAAACTTTCTTCTGTTGCTTCAGACCAACATGGCAACCCATCTGAAACTGTTAGAACTGTTGTAAGCAAGTTCTATTGCCCTTTCAAGAGTGTTGAAATGCTTTTTTGTAACATACAGTTGAATGGGAAAATATTGTTTAGTTTTTGTTCTTAATTCTAGATTTCATGCTTGGAACCTTTGACATGCTTTATGAACTACTTGTTTCAACAGAGGGGCTTATCCTTTCCTACTGATTAACCCTCTCAAGGATTTCAGAACAGACATTTAATCCCATTTTGCTGTCTAGCCTTCCAGTAAAGATGCTCTTCCAAAACCCTGCTCCTGATGTCTCCACCTGCAGAGGTGATGTGGGTGGGAACCAAAGGTCAGGTTTTTTCAGTGGCTGCACTTCATCCTTGGAATTCCCCTCACCTTGTAGCTTGCTTGCATCTTTTATGTGCCAGGCCACAACCTGAGGGGTTCCATCTTCCTTAGCTGTTTTTATGGTCTACTTCTGGCCCAAAGACTTTTTTTTACGGATAACTGGTTAGGTTGCAGAATACTGTTTTTATGCTCTTTGCTTGCTTTTAATACTGATTTGTTACACTGTAGTTTTGAAGATTTTTTTGTATTGCATTTGCCTTGTCAACCTTCTCAAACAGGTTTCTGGAGAGATAGCTTGCACATTTTCCCAGTTAGATAAAATATGCTTTCATCTCTTTCCACAGATCCATTTAAGCTCCACATGGATGAAGAGCTAAACAAGAAAGATGTAGATAAAATTTTGGAACGTTCCAAATCTACCAGCCAGGTCAAGGTAATAATGTGCTGATTTGAATGCCCAAATTTCCCGTAGTATTTTGGAATTGTACTTCAGGTCTTGTGAATCTGTTCAGTGTTAAATATTTCTATGACTGTGGTGTGCAGTGTGGTACATTTAGACCCTGCTTCTCATTTGACCTTCATAGCAATGATGTCAGAAAATGGAAATCATCGTGTATTTAATTTTATTGCATTTTCTCTTTTAGTGGCCAGTGCTTTGTCAGTTAGTGTTTTCTTGCACCTTGGAGAAATTTGGAGTGATTAAACCTGATAAAGAAGCCAGTGTGAAACACCTTCCTTTGCACAGGCCTTTAGAAATCACTTGGCCAAAAGTGAACAACCAGTTTCTTTCCAAACAACCTAAATCAGATCAGCTGTTTACCCCACTGCAAAAGGAACTCTTCTGCATTATGAATTCATACAAGGACTTGTTCTACCCAGAGAGGACTGCTTTAAGAAATGGGGAAGAAATCCGTCATGTTTACTGCCTGCATGCCATAAACCACATCCTGAAGGCAAATGATCAGGTGCTCAGCAACAATGCCCAACGAAGGGACCAAAAACCAGGTATTGAGGATGATGGATTCAGGGATCAGGGACTCACAAGACCAAAGGTGAGAAGGTTTACTTAATGTAGAGTCATTGTATAGATCCTGCCTTGAAACTTAAGTTTTTCAGTAAGCGTCTCTAAACAAATACCTCCTTCAAAGCACTCTGTGAACACCTGACAAAAAGTGGCATTATGAAGCCACTCAGCTATGACATGTTGGCTTTGGAGTGGAGATTCTTGGTATATTGCATGGCCAGATGCTGTAGACAGCCCAGCTGTCTGTGTTCTATGTTGTTGTGCAACTGAACGTTATATGATTTCACTCACCAGTGCTGACACCTCCTCTTGGTTCTCCACAAAGTGCTCCATAGAGACCTAAATCTTTTTTTTCTTTTGGAACAGGATGATCGTTTTGTCAATTGCCTATGTCTCATCCTTACTAATACTGTGCTACAGGCTAGAACTGTGTTAATGTCTGAGGAGTAGTAGCCTAGAGAACTGGCCACCCAGAAGCCCCATGGGGGTGTCAGGTCAGCTAAAGCTAGCTGGAAGATACAGCAGTGGCTAAAAATAATAAAGCCAAAACACTTGCAGTGCAACAAACTTTGCGTTTCTTTGCTTTTGTTGGAATTTATCTTCCTTTCTTTTTGTGTGAACTTCTTACACAAAATGGAATCCTTTCCTTTTCCTTATAAAGGTGCTCATAGTGGTGCCCTTCCGTGAGTCAGCTTTACGTGTGGTGCAAGTCTTCATCAGCCTCCTTGAATCTGCAAGTAAAAAGAAAATCGATGTGAGTAACAAAAAGCGGTTTAAGGGGGAGTTTGGTTCCGATCCAGATGAGAAACCTCCAAATCTGAAGAGGCCAGAAGACTATGAAGCTGTCTTTGCTGGAAATATTGACGACCACTTCAGGATAGGTATTTAAAATTCTTTGCCTGGGTTTGATTGTTTGTTTCCCATTTTTGTCCTGAGAAGTCTTCCAAGAATGTCCTGTACGATTCTCCTCACTTCCCTCCAGTTTTGTCCTCAGAAATCCTTTAAGGCGGATTAATCTGAAAAAGAGCGATTGGCCCAAATCATGCACTGAACATAATGGCTGAATGGAGATCTGAACATGGGTCTCCCAGGTCTCTGGTAGTCTAACCGCTGCTTCACATTCATTTTAAAAAGCTGTTAATCCTTTAAAAAGGGTTGATCCTTTTCATGACTTTGACTTTTATAGAATGCCTCTTGTCGTTTTGGGCAGGGGCTCATGGGAATTGTAGTCCATGGACATCTGGAGGACCACAGGTTGACTACCCCTGGTTTTGGGCATTTAGGGGTGATTCATATAAGGCAAATATATTTCTAAAAATCATTTCTGTATAGACATTTTTGTTCAAGCCATGAGGTGATCCTATATATTTATGTGGGGGAATAATATATATATATATATATATATATATATATATATATATATATATATATATATATATATATATATATATATATATATATATATATATATATATATATATACATACATATATATATATATATATACATACATATATATATACATTATCTTTACACAGCTCGTGGCGCCACGGGCGCCGCGAACTGAATAAAGCCATAAGGGCTTAGGGGGAGGAGTTAGGGCGGGCTCTGTCCGGGATGAGAAAGGGTGCCGATTGGCCCCTTCCTCCGGACAGACCATCGGCTGGGCCAGTCGGCAGGCGCAAAGCGCCTGCCGATTGGCCCGGCTGATTCCCTCCCTGCTTGACAAGGAAGCTCTGCGCGGCTTGCAGTTGCTTCCTTGCCGGCGGCCTGATGTGAAACCATTCTTTATGCCTAAAGATGCTGTAAATGCTCAGTTTTGGACAACCTGATAGATAAGTCCTATTTTAAAATGAATATATGCCATGCAAGAAAACTGGCTGAACTAGGTGGATTTGGTGTTTAATTATAAGTGTTGTAAGTGTAGACTACAACTTTGATGTGCAGAAGGCTCAGTTCTTAGTGTGTCTGCTTAAAGGGTTTTGGTACCACACTGGAAAGATCCTTCCCTGAGAAACTCTGTCAGTCAAAGTGGACCATAATGAGCTGGATAGACCAGTGAACTGAGACAACTTTAGGTGTTCTGATGTAGTTGCCAAGCCTTGGTACATGATGCAGTACAATGCTGTAGTTGTCATTGAAATAAGCATAGTTGAATGCATTGGATTATGAGCCTGGTTGTTGTTCTGGAATTGTTTGATCCCAAGATACATTTGTTCAAGTAGTACCTCAATATGATCCCAGTGGTAATATAAGAAAACCAGATTAAAATAGATTGCAGTATTAAGACAATTGGCTTTCCCTTTATCCATTTATCTGGGGTGAGGGTAGATGATTGACTGCCCCCTCCAAAATACTGTGAGCCCACATTGTTTTGCAAATTGATTATTGTTATTAGAATGTCTCTCATTTCCAGCAGAGATCTCATGTGTATGAGAAAGGTGGAGGGATTCTGAATGTTGGCTGAGCAGAAAATGTCAAGGCTATTTCAGAAATTGCAATTTCATGCTGTTTTTGTCAGCATATTATACAGAGAATTTCTCAGTGACTTGATGCCTCGAACTCCTGCTATGAAAAGCCAGTCTTCAGAGTTATTAGTACTTGAAGGTATTGTATCGTGAAAGGCGATGGGTAACAAGCAGTGAGAGGCAAGCAGTGCTTCATTAGCACTACTGACTGTCCTCATGTTAAGTCAGTTTACCAAAGGATTCTTTCTGAGGTCAAAGCATGTCTTACAAGCCATGCTGAGGGATTCCCTTGGCTCCAGTCACTGGCTCTGCCAAATTTAATTTCTGGGATAACCCGTTGCCTCATAGGCACTGCAGTAAAATAGATTATGCTTGGCTAGCACGTCAAAGGTTATGCATTTTTAGCACAGTCCATTTAAAATGGCAAATAATAATTCTAATAAAACTCAGGAGCCTATTTAGTGATGATGCTGAGAAATTCTTGAATGAACTTTTTAAGGAGTAATAGCATCAGGATTGCAGGAAGGTATGGAGGTGAAGAGAAGGGGCTTAACCCTTCCCATTCTGCAAGTTCTGCTGATTACAACTGACATGCCCTTACAGTCTCCACATAATGTTTTTTATCCTGAAAGGGGAAAGAAAGACTTCAATGTTGTTGTTTTTCCAGTGGTGAGGAGAAATTGGGATGGGGTACAGTTGCACGCAAAGCAACTCCATGGAGTCCCAGTCCAAATCAAGGGCCATTGCAGCAACTTTTCCCCTTAAAAATAAAGACCTGGAATATTGATTATGCATTTTGCAGCATCCCATCTAGTTTAGATTTCAATTCTTCCTCATAATAGGAGTTTAAAACACACCCTTAAAGGCCAAATTTTCTTAGAGCTGAATTTTTCCATTTCAAGCTTGAAGGAGTATACCAGTAGCTCAGTTTCTGTTGATATCATTTCTACTGGATTAAAAAAAAGATGAATGCAAATTGAGCTGTGAATCATTTAAATTATGAGCCAGTGCTTTGATGCAGAAGCATCATGGTACATTCAGGCCTTGTCTTATTTTTACAGGTTAAATCAGTGATGCTAGCCTAATCACAGGCTAGCTACACCCTTGAGGTAGGACTCTTGTAGAAGTATCGACAGTCTGTTGTTATGTAGACAGTAAAATAAGGTGGCATGTGGGTGCCTTAGTCCCAGAGAGCCATCTTGCTGTGAGAACCCAGCAAACAGAGTTTGTTGTCAAAGTAAAAGTGCTGCTTTGAGTCTTGGAGTATCTTATTAGAGAGATGTGAAGAAATAAAGCCAGTTTGGTGTAGTGGTTAAGAGCAGGCACCTCTAATCTGGAAAACCAGGTTTGATTTCCTGGTCCTCCTCCACATGCAGTCAGCAGGGTGACCTTGGGGCAGTCACGGTTCTCTCAAAGCTCTCTCAGCCCCACCTACCTCACAGGTATCTGTTGTGGGGAGAGGAAAGGTAAGCAATTGTAAGCCACTTTGAAACTCCTATGGGTAGTGAAGAAGAATTGTTTGTTCTTATATGCCATTTTTTTCTACCAGGAATCTCAAAGCTCTAACAGAGGGAGTCTCGAAGCAGGATATAAAAAACAGGAATGGGTGTGTTCAGGTGACATTTAGTGATGGTCATTTTAGTGATTGGTTAAGGATCCATGGGAGGTTGCCCTTTGTAACAAATAGACATGGGGTAAAGCAGACTTCACCATGCCTCCATAGCCAACTGGGGTATGCTTACAATTTTTCATACCACATGGTTGGATGCTTCAGGTGACTGGTTCCCTGGGTGGTTGCATATATTTCATGCTGAACTGATAGATGGTCTCCAATTGCAGGGAAAAATAAGCCATAGTTTCAGGAATAGGATTGGGCATGCTTGGTGTAAGACTATTGTTCCAGTTGTTGTTATCTAGTAACTGTTTGACTAAATTACATTGGTGCAGAAACACGTTTGTTAAGTAGAATTGAACTAATTCCTATACAGTCAAGTAGACTTAAGGAGTACCTCTGTGGAAAAGGTTGGGAGAGGATAATAAAGCCTTCCTTGGTACATAAACAGGTAATATTATGGTTATATAACAAATTGGTGATGTAATGTTTTTCTGTGTGTCTGCGGTAGGTGTTGCTGTTCTCCAGAAGAGTATGCGGTTGTATGCACCGTTTTATTCCTCTGATGTCATCATTGCTTCTCCCCTTGGCCTAAGGACTGTTATCGGAGCTGAGGGGGAAAAGAAGAGAGACTATGATTTCCTTTCGTCAATAGAAATGCTTATAATTGATGAAGCAGATGTATATCTGATGCAAAATTGGGAGCATATTTTGGTAATTTTTTTGTCATTTCATTTTGTGAATATGTCTAGCTACATGTACAATACAGCAAACAAGAAATGGATCTTGGCTTCAAAAACTGTAACAGTTCAATTTGAACCACTAGGTGAACCTGCAAGTTATTATGTTTTGTGTGGGGTTTTTTTTGGGTTTTTTTGTTTTGTTTTGTTTTTTTGCTGAACAGATGCATTCTTCAAGATGAAGGCTGTCAATCACTGGGGTTTTCTTAAGCTTAAATAAATAAATATTGAGAAACAAAAATAGCAACTGAACCATCTTCAAAGGGCAATATTTCTCATTAATATACAGCAGTGGTCCCCAACCTTTTTATCACCAGGGACCGGTCAATGCTTGACAATTTTACTGAGGCCGGGGGGGGGGGGGGAGTCACCATCGCCGCCTGAGCCCCTGCTCCACTTGCTTTCCTGCTGGTGCCCCTGACTTCCTGGTGCCCGCTGGGGGTGCTGCCAGCAGCAGTGCCACGCCAAGGGGGGGCCCCAGCCATGGCTGCCGCTGGAGAACACCAAAGGTGAGCCGATAGCAGAGTGGCAGGGCACCCCCCGAGGGAGCAGCCAAGGAGGACGAGGAGGAGGACCCACGGACCGGTACCGACTGATCTACGGACTGGTACCGGTCCCTGGACCAGGGGTTGGGGACCACTGATATACAGCACCTTACAGAGTTCCATAGGGAAAGACAATGATGTGGGAACAATAGAAGCAGGCTTATTTTTCCAAAAGTAGTAGGGGAGGTTTTTTGATAGGCAGTGTTATATTTGCATATATATAAAGGGACACAAGATGATGCTATTGGAAAAACATAAGGAAAGCAATGTGACCATCATTTATGATCTCTGGTCAGTACTGTTTTATTAGTTCTAAAATAGTGAAACCAGCTAGATACTTTATTTTTAAGCTTTCTAAGGATAACATTGACTTGTCCAAAGTACAATTGTAATAAAGCAAAATAGCTATAAATTATAGTACTAGCACATCCTATTCTGATAGAGGAATACTGGCTCTCAGATGCTATATTTCAGATTTTTAGAAGTGAGTTCTGAGAAACAATTAAAAGCTTCCTATCAACAAGTCAAAGGTACAAGTTTAAACCGGTCAATATATATTCAGGCTGCCTGACTGAATTTACTTGGGTTCTCCCTCCCCCGTTTTCCTTTTTCTACAAGCTGAATAATGCACATCTTTTCTTCAATATGTCCACAGCACCTTCTGGCCCACATTAACCTGTTGCCTTTGGAATCTCATGGGGTAGATTTCTCAAGGGTGCGAATGTTCAGTCTGAATAACTGGTCTAAGTATTATCGCCAGACACTGCTGTTTGGAGCCCTTCAGGATCCACAGATCAACTCAATCTTCAATAAGCACTGCTTGAATTACCAGGGACAGGTTAGTTTGTGGACTGCTAGTAATTCTTTTGTAGAACTGAAGTTTTGTAGGCCTTGCACCATTTAAAATACTTAAGTCTTATATGCATGCTAATCCTTCCATCTCAAAATGTTTGTTAAAGTTTCTCACTAAGCTGACTGTCGGCAGTCAGTGTCTCCTTCCAGTAGTCATTACTTATGTCTTCTGTCACTGATGGACCACTTTGGAGAATCAGTGGGGGAGGGATGACTTTGGCCTGCCACTTTCATCAGTTCCTCAAAAGTTGATCTTCATGAAGAAGAAGAGTTTGTTCTTATATGCCGCTTTTCTCTACCCAAAAGAAACAAGACTGAAGAAAAAGGGGTTAGAACTACAGTAAGGGGGAAAATGTCACTTTCAAAATCTGTGCACTGGTAAAATTTTGTAGTGGAAATCTGAAGAGGTTCAGATACCAAATTCATTATCTGAAATAGTCAACTTTTCCAAGTTAATGAGAATGACCAAGTAGGAACATGACAGAGGTGGAAAAGACTGCAGAGACATTTCCTTCTCAAAAATAACAGGTAACAGAATTCAGTTAGCAGTAGGCTCCAAAAAGCCAGATCTGACTTTATTTACTTCTTAATTAAATAATTAAATTGTGAATTAAAATTAATAAGTCATTGCTACTACCTTAGATAGCTTTTAAAAGGGTTAGATGTGGAGGCTGGATCACTGAACCAAACATCTGTGATGAAACATCTATGTTCTTAAATAATATGTCCCTAAATACCAGATGCTGAGGATAGGCAATAGAGGTAGCAAGGTCCGTCTGTTTCTAGGGCATCTAGCAGCCATCATGTGAAATAAATTTCTGGACTAGATTAGACTGATCAGGACCAACCTGACAACTCTTCTACTCTTGATCAAGAACTGATGACAGCTGTAAACCCTTTGTTGTTGTTAGGTGCGAAGTCATGTTCAACCCATCGCGACCCCATGGACCATGATCCTAGTGTAATGCTTTTGTTCTACTGTCCCAATTATTTCTTACAGGTAGCAGTAAGGAATGTGCCTTTGGTAGGTTCCATCAGTCATGTTGTTGTGCAGCTTCCTCATGTCTTTCGGAAACTAGAAGCTGAAAATTCTGTTTCTGTGATCGATGCAAGGTAATGGGGCACCAAGCCATTCATCCTATGCTTCACTGACAGCTTGAAATGTCAAATTTTGGGAAAAGGTTATGTTTAATGCTTAATTTAAAGTTTACTTCCATCACTTTTGCATTGCATCATGCTGCATGACCTCTGTGTATTCCTAAATCTTTGGCTTCTGAAATATAGAAGAAGAGTTGGTTCTTACATGCTGCTTTTCTTTACCCAAAGGAATCTCAAAGCGGCTTACAGTTGCCTTCCCTTTCCTTTCCCTACAACAGACACCCTGTGAGTCGGGTGAGGCTGAGAGAGCCCTGATATCACTGCTCGGTCAGAACAGCTTTATCAGTGTTGTGTTGAGCCCAAGGTCACCCAGCTGGCTGTATGTGGCGAGCGGGGAATCGAACCCTGTTTGCCAGATTGGAAGTCGGTGCTGCTAACCACTACACCAACCTGTAATAGAAATCTTCCCTTTTTGCGACTTTGATCCATTTTTGAGCCTCAGTTTCCATATGGGGAGAATTCATATTTTTGTATAATGAATGGTGTTTAAAATTGGTGGTACTATATAAAGTCGGACTGAAAATCATATTCTAGAAATAGTTTCCCCAGTCCTAGATATCTGAGGGTTGATGATGGTTACTTAGGGGTGGTGCATACATCATACTGATGACTCACTGCTGAAAGTATAAGCAGTCACTGAAAAGATGCCTGTTTGGTGAGGAGATAAGAAAATTATATCAGTGATACACAAGCAGTCCTGCAGTCAAGATGTGTGTGTGTGTGAACCAACTCTTTGTAATGACATAAAGGCTGTTTCCATTATTAGGGGAGAGGGGTTTCTCCAGAGTGGCGTTTCTTAGAACTGCTCTCAGCATTGGCTCCAGGAAGAGCTGAGTTTAACATGAAGAATTAGTACATACGTTTAGTCTGAGCATGTGGAGGCCATCAAAACAATTCCTGTATGGCATGTGCCTCTTCACCGCAGAAGTAACTCATTTAGAACATTTTAGCATGTGGAACACTGCCATTACATGGATTGTCACCATGCTCGTACCAGAACTTACCAGGAATATCTGGTGACGAGGTAGAGCTTCCCACACTATGGCAGATGTTGAAGACTTTGAATGTAAGTCTATAATAAAGTAAATTGTCCATGAAGGTTCTGTTTTTAGCTACTGGCCAGTGCACTGACTCTTAACAATATTCAGAATTTTGTTAAATACATTATTGATGTTCTGTTTGCCTGTCTGTTTGTATCCAGTTACATATACTGAGTACTCTGTGTTTTCTTAATCAGGTTTAATTTTTTCGTTGAGAAAGTGTTGCCTGAGTATCGGGATGCAGTTATGTCGCACACCCTCATTTATGTCCCATCATATTTTGACTATGTGCGTCTTCGGAACTACTTCAAGAAGGAGGAACTGAGTTGTATGCACATTTGTGAATACACAAGTAAATCAGGCATTTCCAGAGCAAGGCATTTCTTCTTAAAGGGAGAGAAGCAGTTTCTAATTTTCACAGAACGCTTCCACTTTTATAAAAGGTAACTAGAAAATAAGCCCGCTGTAGTGCGAATACAGCGGGCGCTAGGGAAGCCAGGCAGTTGGTGTGGGCTCACCGGGAGGAGGCAATGACTGGAGCAGCAGTGGGCGTCCTACCTGGAGGCTGGTGCGGGCAGCGTCGATGGCAGGAGCTCAAAGGCCGGGCGGCGAGGTAGTTGCTCCGGGTGCGTGGGATGGCTGGTCGCGGTGGGCTTGTGCAGGGGTGCGGCCGCAGCCGCGAGGCACCATGTTTTGTAGCGCAGCTGCTGGCAGCGGCAGGAAGGCGTGGCAGCAGCGGGTGGCTGCGGAGGCGGCTCCCAGGCGGGTGGCACGGCTGCGAGGCGCCATGTTTGGGACTGTGGGTGCTGGTGGTGGGACAGCGACGGGCGCGCTCGTTGGGCCCTCCTGGGTGTCAGGGCGAGCGGCGTGGGCGACAGGGCTGGAGGTGATGGCGGCGGCGGCTTGCGGGACGTGGGCGAAGTCGAGTGGGCGGATCGGGAGGCACAAAGCGCCTCCTGCAGCGAGAGAAGGTGGGCAGCAACGTCGTTCCCCGGCAATGGCCATGGTCCCCGAGGGTGGGAAAAGAGCAGGGACTTCGATGCGGTGTCCCTGCTCCTTTCTGAAGATGCAGGATTGGTGGGGCCAGAGGACTTGCAGAGTCCCCGGCTGGCCTGGCGAGGCCGGGCCAAGCCGCCAATGGGGAGCCACGCTTCGGGCGGCTCTCCATTGGCGACTTGGCCCTGGATGGACACTCGGAGGCCCCAATCAGGAGCCGTTTCGCGGCTCCTGATTGGGCCCTCCGAGTTTTTATCCCAGACAGGGCCCGCCCTAACTCCTCCCCAACAGCCCTTAGTCTTTTATTTAATCCGCTCCACAGGAGCGGATTAAAGATAATTTGGGTTGACTTTGAGATTAGACCTAATGGAAAAGAGGGATATAAGGTAATCACAACACTTCTTTCCAGTAAAATTAGTGAAGTTTTCAGGTTGTGAGCTGGCAGTGATCTTTTTATACAGGTAACATAACAACCCATAATTTATACTGACATCATAATTAGCCTTGCTACTGTACAAGTAGCTTGAAATACAGGTCAAAATATTATCTGCTTTAAAGTGTCTCTCTGAATGTCTCTCAGGGATGGAATTTCTTCCCAAGGGACAACTGGTAAGTGTTGCCAGATGGAGAGGGTATGTATTTCACTTTGTGACAGGAAGCAAGGCTAAACTGGATGGACAGTAGGTGGTTAGTAAGGGGTTATGGATTAAAATCTTTTCACTCAGTCAAATAAATAATTGCTCCATGAGTAGGATTTATGTACCCAGTTTCAACTCCGTTTAAGTCTGAAGTTTCTAAGTCAGAAATCTCACATAGTAGAGTCAAGATGATCTTAAATGGAGACCTTTTATTGTATTTTCTTGTTTGTAGCTGTAAAGTTTAATTTAAGGTGTTAAAGCAAATCTTTGTTTTGGATCAGCTTAATCTGGCACAGATTAAGTTTTGCTAAACCAGTGCGGTAAACTGTAGAGCCAATTCCTTCATCTAGATTAAGGCAAGATTTTAGCAGATGAACTGTGTGAAATTGCAAAATTGGCAACTAATTGTACTAACCATTTCCTGCCAGAGCAAATTTTTAATTTCCCAAAGATTGGAACTCCCAAATCAGAACTACTAGCCATTCAACTAATCATCTGTATTGCCACTTTTGGCAAGGTGGATGGACAAATGGTCATCTGTGTCTTGCCTATTTCTCCCCATGAAGGACACTTAACATCTTTCAGCCTACAATCTGAGAAGTTTATGGTGATCCTTCCTGGAGAAAGAATGGTTTCTCTGAGATAAGGGCCTCCTTAAGTCTTAATCAAAGTATCTTGTTATCTGTCTTATCCCAACAGTTCTTATCCAGAAATTTTACATTTCTAAAGTGGAAAGAGAAAAAGATGTTTTGCCTGCAAAGAGGAAGACAGGCTGGGGAACACTGCAGTGGTCCCCAACCTTTTTATCACCGGGGACCACTCAACGTCGGGGACCACTCACCAGGGACCACTCAACGCCTTTTACTGAGGCCCGGTGGGGGGGGTAGTTTACTCCTCTACTCTCAACCACTGCCCTAGCGCTCTCTGATCGCTATGGTAATGTTTAAACATCCCTTCAAAATAAGATACAGACACGCCACAACAATGAACATAAGGAACATTTTATTTTCATGGAAATTTTAACTCATGACAGTGAAACTGACAGTTTAACTCATGACAGGGGGAGGGAGAAGGCGTCCTTCGGGGCCCACCTCCAATTAGTCTAAGGACCACATGTGGTCCGTGGCCCACAGGTTGGGGATCGCTAGGCTAGCCCACAAGCCACAGAAAGAGAACTATGTTAAGAATTTGATTAGGAGGAAAAGAGAAAAAGCTAGATGCTTATCAATCTTTTTTTTTTACAATATGTCATGTACAATAGCTCTTAAACAGTCACGTATAACCTTTTAATCTTTTTCTTTCTACCTATTCATTGAAAAAATAATTTAAAGCCACAGAGATTGTTTTAAGGCTTTGTTTGTTTTTAAGGCTTTGTTTTAAGTCTTTGCTTGGGTTTTGAGAAGTCATGTGAAGATGAGGGATGAGATTTAATAGCATGAAGCAGTTTAAGTCTCCTCAGGCTTCTCAGGTTCTTGCTGCTCAGTGATCTATAAAAACTTATTCTTGTCTGCATTGGAATTGTACACCTGCTCTCATAAGTCAGTAGCAAACACTCTTAAATGTCACTGTCTATGGACATCGTGTAATCTACAAGTTAAACAAATAAAAATGAAATAATTGCACAGTTTTCTATACTGACTTGTTGCAATGTATTTTATGAACTACTGAGATGAGATGAGATGAGGTTTCCCCCCTGTCTTCTGATACAGGTACACAGTTAAAGGCATCAGAAACCTTATTTTTTATGAACTTCCAACCTATCCACATTTCTACAGTGAAGTCTGCAATATGATGAAGTTGGCAGATGGTGGGGAAGGAGCGACATTGACCTGTACTGCGCTTTATTCAAAATATGATGCCCAGAAGCTGACTGCTGTTGTGGGTGTTGAGCGGGCTGCTCAGATGCTCCAGTCTTCCAAAAATGTGCACCTTTTTGTCACTGGAGAAACAGAGTGAAGCAAGAGATGGACTCCTTTGATGATTTCGCCTAAGAGTTTGGGGCTTGTATTTCTTCTGTTACAAATTCAAGGAGATAAAAGTTATTAGCATACAATACCTTTGTTTTAAAAAGGCTCGTTTTCTAAGAATGACAATTAAAAAATACCAAATTATTTCCTGTTTGTGTTACACCTTTTCTGTGCTACCATCTATGATTCCTGGTTACAGTGCTTTTGCTACTGTCTAGAACAGCCTTTTTCAACCTTTTGACCGTGGAGGAGCCCCTGAAATAAATTTTCAGGCTCTGAGAACCCCCGGAAGTGATGTGGCCAGCGAACATCACCATGCACACCCTTTGAAGACTTCCTCTCACGCCCTCTCCCTACCTTTGCTGTCACTACAGCAGTTTTACTTCTTGTAGGCTGGAAAGAAGGGGAGGAGTTGAGAAGACAGTCCATACCCTCCATATTGTGGCATAGCCGACCCTACCCCCTTTGATTTTACACCCACACCCTACCCACTGAGCCCTCTGGGTGGAGGTGGACAATTCCCTATTTTGTGGCTAAGTACATTAAGGCAGGAGGGGAAAGGCTCCTGGGGATCCATAGACCCCTGGGTGGTAATCCCTGGTCTAAAACAATCATTTCTTCTGTTTTCATATTAGATTTTGTATTGTGTGTTTATATTGGATTATGTTACTTCCTATCCTGCAGTATAGACTACATAGGGCAAAACAGAACTATATGATTCCCCTGTAGATGAGGAAAGAGAAGATATAAGATACACACTCTATAGTGGTGAAAGTGTTTGCCATTTGTTACCAATTTTAATAAAGTGGCTAATAGATTGTAATAGGAATTGGACCTTGACATAAATCTATATCCTGGAGAGATACTGTTCGACTCCATAGTGGTCAGATGAAAATGGTGCAGCAGTAGATGCTAGCTTGAGACATGCCAGCAAATCCAAGAAAGGTGTATCTGTCCTTATTTGCCCCCCCTGTAAAATTCATGGTTGACTAGGAACTGTAGAGTGCCAAGACAGATGCAATCAATCATTCTCTGAATGACTATCACTATATCAAATGAGATATTGTATGCAAATACAGTTGCATTGGCTGACTACATTTTGCTGTTGTAAACCAATATAATTGGTCAGCTTTTTAAAACCTTAGTCAATGTTAAGTGTCCCTTAAATGTCCATATAGTCCTGCTGAGATATGGGTCACTGGTCTGCTGTTGCCTTGCTTTCTATTTTAGTTCTGAGCTAACTAGTTATACAGGCTTATAGAAAGGTATAATTCTATTTCAGTTGACACTGTAATTCTGTTAGTATTGAAACTAAATACAAGGGTTCTTTCAAAATTCCATTTAAATAGGTAATAACAAGTGGTAGCTTTGTTTTTTATTCTTATGATAATTTGTTTTTTTTCTGAACTTGTACACTTCTCAGGGTGAATTATGGTCAGGGATATTAAAGCAGTCAGCTAAATAAGGATTAAGGTTTCCCCCCCCTTTCAACAGGATGTACTTATCAGAGATAAGAATCTGTCCTCTGAGTAGCCTAAAGTAGGATAGCTACTTAGGGAGATAAACGTGAGGTAATTCAAAGGCAAAGTAAATTGACTCATAGAATCATAGCATCAATAGGCACTTAATTTTATTGAAGTATTTGGTTCTGGTGGATTTTTTTTAACCAGAGCTTTAAAACAATTTTAATTATTTTATATATATTATGGGACTTTATTATGGGATTTATATTCCACCCTAAAATACAGCCAGTCAGTACCCAATGTGCTTCCCCCTTGCTCCCACTGTGATGTGAGTGTATGTGAGAAAGAAAGTACTTAGCCAATAAAATGTAATCCAGAGCAGTGATCAGTATGGTACAATGCAAAGGAAATATGGGAAACAATAAAGTAATTGGGTTTGAGGAAGGAATGCTTTTGCTGTGACTATAGGTAACTAGTTTACAGAGTTTACAGAGATGGAACACAAATCTCGGGGGGAAAAATTACCCCAGTCATGGCCAAAGTGCTGAATGCTTTTTGGGTTTTAGAATGCAGCAAATCTTTAAATGCTATCAAGTTAATAATTCCTCGACATTGAAAAATAGTCAAAAACAACCTCCCTGCCAAGTGTTAAATACAAAAAACAAAGGAGTGATATGCAAAATAAGTATATTGCTGATTCCTTGTAGTACCAGATAATATCACTGGAGTTCTAAAACACTGAGAGCTTTTTCATATTTATATGGGTCTATGTTCTTTTGTGTGTGATAACCTATTGAACTGTGATAACTTGAACTGAACCAGTGGGCCTCTCAGACCACAATCAGGTGCTCACTTGTTGAGATTCCATTTCATTTTTCATCTGTTTTAATGTCATTTTCATACCTTTAAGTGTGCAATTTTAACTCAAAATGGAAGTGAAAGCATTCTGCTGTCTAGAAAGAAAATGCCAATCAAATATTAATCTGTGGGAAGCTCTCCCTAAACAAAAAAAAAGCAGCTTTAAAATGAGATCTGGGTGTAAACTGCATGGAGCTTTTATTCCAACCCCAGGTCGATTCAGTCCCTGCCCTCTACACAGAATGCGATTTCTGTTTTGATTTGGGGCGGTTTAAATTCTCCTGCAGCAAGAAGGATTGATCCGGAGTGACCCTACCTTTATTGTGCGATATCTTGGAGTGCTTTTAATGCTCAATATATTTTAAAATCACATTGTTTGGTATCTGGGCTCTCCTCCATGGTAGGGAATCCATGATTGGCCACAGGTGGTCATGTGATAAGCCTGCCTTAAAGGAGATGCCCCTAATTTCTCTCAACTTCTGTTCGTCTTGGATTTTTTTTTCTGCCTTCTTCGATCCTCTTACCCCCCCCCTTCAAGAAAATAAAGGATTTTTTCCTCCCTCCTCTGACTTCTTGGATCCTCTTCCCCCTTCAAGAAATCAAAGAAAGAGTCTCCATTTGCTTCCCCCCCTCTTCTGAGCCTCCCTAACCACGTGCAGAACACTTTCCTGTTTCAATGGGGGGGGGGAGAGGAAGACTCGAGTTCAAAATGATCTGAATTTAACAGGATTGACAATGGAATAAACAAAGTAAGTGCAGACTCTGCCCCAGTCTAAGGTGACCAGATTGTCCCACTTTTGGAGGGACATCTGGGGGTACCTGGCAAATTTTACTTATGTTGAAATTAAATATATATATATTACAATATTATTTTTGCACTTATGCGTTCTATGAAACTTTTTGTTGCTCCATATAGACCAAATTTTTAATCAAGACCCTCCCCCCCCGGTCAATAGTGTCCTGCTTTACCAATGTTAAAATCTGGTCAGCTTAATCTAGTCATCTCAATAACAAAGATTTCTTTCAGGGGTGGTTTGTGATGCTGTTCTTTGTGTCTGCAAAATAAAAAAATTGATTTTAATCCACTTAGAGGCATCAGCCGGATGTTTTCAGCCATGACTATTCTAAAGATCTAAAGGTCCACTGTTTGTTGTGGTTTAAGAAAATGATGAAAAGATTACATCTTCTTGGAAACCTTTTGCCTCTTTTCACTTTTAGCTGAAAACAACCGCCCCTTTGACTAAGTTGATTTGCTTTTCTCCTGGCTCCTTAAAGCCTATTAAGCTAAGTAGTACCACATTAACTTTGTCATCTTAAAGCAAGGTTGAAAGCTGAATTTGGCATCAGGGATGTGTGTTCATTACCTGGGTAATGAAAGCTAATGACACTGAGGTCCAAAACAAAACCACTAGTTCATGAATCCTTACCCATGGAACGCTAACAAAAACCAATTAAAATGTTGTGGTGCACTTGCAGAATATAACATCTTCCCATAAAGGTTAGGTTTAGTTTTTTTAAAAAATCTATATAACTCTGTGGTGTTTACATTTTATGCCATTATTAAGATTTGGCCAACACTTTCACGAACCAAGATCGTGCTGGATGTATTCAGGACCAAGTTATACCACTATGGAGCACCAAAAATTACATTGCTGTGCATGTTAGCTTTCTGCCACTATAGATATTTCTTCGTAAAAAAGAGGGCTGGCCAAAAGGAATAATCCAAACTAGAAAAATTCAAACAATTGTCTAGTACAAAAATGTAATCTTTTTGTTTATAATAATTCCACTTTATTCTGTAGATATTGCCTTCATATCTGTAATGTACAAACACAAACCAAAACAGGTTTGGGATAAACATTTTTTTTTCTTTTTCAATATCCCTGGTCTCATTTGTTAGTTAATTTTTAAATCCTTTGCATGCCGGCATGCATTTTTATCAAATTCTGATTTGCTTTACTATAAGTCCACAAGATATGGAAAGAATGCCTTGGAAATTGTTCCCATCTCAGCATTTATTTGATGTATTTTTATACATTTTACCCAATTTATCTGATCTCACCAGAACATTATTTTATTGGGGGGGGGGGGATTTAAGATTAGAACATAAGTTTGATCCCTTTCAACTACATTTCCCCATTGTTCCATTTGTATATGTGCTCCATTTTGTCACATTCTTTCACCTGTTGATCTTCTGTATTATATTTCAATAAAAGTTTATACTGGTAATAAAATGTTTATCTTCTGCCTCAAATACAGTTTTAGAATTTTCTCTACGTTGAATCTTTCAAATTTTTGTGCATAGAATAACCAGTTAAATCCTTCTAATTAAATTTCCCCTTGTTTTCTTTCTGTCTGTCTGTCTGACATTCTTTCTGTCTGTCTCCCCCTCCACTACCCTGCTAGTGCCCGCTGCATTCCTGACTGCAACGGGCTTTTTTTTACTTGTTCTTTATAATCACCACAATTCTCCCCCATAAAGACAATTTCAATTTGTCCAATTTTGACAAATCTTTTAAAGCATCATTCTATATTTTTTCATAATTTTTAAATAACATATAATACTTATTTTTCAGCATTATACCCAAATATTCTACCTTCTTTTCAATCTTAAAACCAGGTTTTTTCATCAGTTTTATTTGATCTGGTGTTCTCGTATTTTTAATTAATATCTTATTTCTTTTAAAACTTGCAGTTGAACCAAATTCTTTCAACATTGTCTTTAATATTTCTATTTCTGTTAGAGAATCTGCCAAAATCAAAACCAAATCAACTGCAAAAACTGTCAATTTATAAATTTCTTTTCTGATTTGTACACCTTCAATCCTCTTGTCATATACTTCTATTCAAAATTTCTAGAGCTAGGATAATAATATTTTTTTTATTTTTAGCCTACCCTTCCATGATGCTCAGTGTGGGTACCAACTGTAAAACATTGTACATCATTTTTTAAAAGTTAAAAATATCATTAATTAAACTAATGGCCACAACTAAAAATTACAGATAGGAGGTGTTTTTTTTAGATGTCAGAAGCTGATCTTTCCATCTCTCCCCTCCTTCCTAGCAGTGAGGCCAGCATTTTTTGTGGATATTATTTTAGCCCCCGGCTATAAGCCTAGTAGAATAGCCATCTTGCAGGCCATGCAGAACTGATTAAGGTCCAGCAGGGCCCTGATCTCCTTCAGGAGTGCATTCCACCAGATTGGAGCCAGTTGGGCTGGGAATCCTGGGAAGGTGTTGATCTGAAGATCTTAATGCTCTTGGGAGAATAGAAAGGAAAAGACAGTCCCGTATTTTCGCTGGTCCCAGACTGTTGAGGGCTTTAAAGGTTAGTATCAGCACCTTGAATGTAATTCAGTCTCCAGACTGGTGCCAATGCACTGTGTTATATCCGCCCTCCACTCAGTCCCTGTCAGGACTCAAGCTGCTGCATTTTGGACCAGTTAGAGTTTCTGGAGCAGTCTCATAGAATCATAGAATCATAGAGTTGGAAGGGGCCATACAGGCCATCTAGTCCAACCCCCTGCTCAACGCAGGATTAGCCCTAAGCATCCTAAAGCATCCAAGAAAAGTGTGTATCCAACCTTTAAGGGCAGATACACTCAAGGGCAGCCTGTGTCTCAAGGGCAGCCTGTGTAGACTGAGTTGCAGAAGTCTAGTCTAGAGATAACCATCACATAGATCACTCTGGCTAAGTCTGTTTCTGAGATATAAGGTGCAAGCTGCCTCACCTGGGGCAGGTGGGAAAATGTCTTTGTGATTTGAGGGATCCAAAATCACACCCACACTCTTGGCAGAAGGCACTGGTGTTAACTGTGTTAACAAATATTGGGAACCGTATCATCTGTCTCTCTGCATGCCAGACCAGCCGCCAAAGGACCTCTGTTATGGCTGGATTCAACCTCAGCCTACTTCGCTTGAACCAGTCCGCCACAGCCTCCAGACACTTGACCTGATTATCTGGAGCAGCTGAGTGAGGGGTCACACACATATATATATATTAAATACCATTGGAGAGAGTATGGCTCCCTGCAGGGACCCTACAGTTAAGGGCTTTACACTGGGATGTACTTCAGTCAAATTAGTCCAAACCAGCTTCAAACAACTACTTGTGATTCTGTTTTGGTAGCCACTTAAAAACAACAATTTATCACTTTGGAAGTTACAATGAACCATGATTTGACTTCACAAGCCATAGCTCGTTGACAGGTCTGCACCATACCCAAGTATCTTGTGTGGTTAGGCAAGAAGATTAGGTAATGGCAAGTAGTCTTTTATTCTCACATGTAGTGTGTTTTGCAGGGTGTTTGGCTCTTGCTTGAACTGTGAGGGAATTAATGCAATATGTGCTGTTTGACTGATTGAACCATCTGAAATGAACCATAAATTCCATCTGTTCACCCAGCTGCTACAATGTATGCTGAGAATATTACAACAGAAAGAAATCCACACATTGTTTTCTTTTCTTTTTCTTTATATTTATAGCCCGCCAGTCCCAGCATAGCCGGCGTGTGGCGGTTTACATAAAAACTTAAAGGATGAGAACTTTCCGGAGAATTTGCACAGCCCTTGTCCATCATCATCAGGACCTCTTTAAGGACTGGAGATGTCCCAGAGGACTGGAAGAGAGCAAACGTTATTCCGATCTTCAAAAAAGGGAGGAAGGATGACCCGGGAAACTACAGACCAGTGAGTCTGACCTCTGTTGTGAGGAAGATAATGGAGAAGATGTTAAAGGGAGCGATCTGCAAACATCTGGAGGACAATCTGGTGATCCACGGAAGTCAGCATGGATTTGTCTCCAACAGGTCCTGTCAGACCAACCTGGTTTCCTTTTTTGACCAAGTAACAGGTTTGCTGGATTGTGGAAATTCGGTTGATGTTGTTTACTTGGATTATAGTAAAGCTTTTGATAAGGTTTCTCATGATGTTCTGATAGATAAATTGAAGGACTACAATCTGGATTTTCAGATAGGTGGATAGGGAATTGGTTAGAGAACTGCACTCAAAAAGTTGTTGTCAATGGTGTTTCATCAGACTGGAGGGAGATTAGTAGCGGGGTACCTCAACAGGCAGTGTGATGCAGTGATAAAAAAAGGCGAGTGCCATTTTGGGCTGTATCAACAGGGGCATCACATCAAAATCAAAATCACAAGATGTCATAGTCCCATTGTATACGGCACTGGTCAGACCACACCTGGAGTACTGTGTGCAGTTCTGGAGTCCTCACTTCAAGAAGGATGTAGATAAAATTGAAAAGGTACAGAGGAGAGCGACGAGGATGATCTGGGGCCAAGGGACCAAGCCCTATGAAGATAGGTTGAGGGACTTGGGAATGTTCAGCCTGGAGAAAAAGAGGTTGAGAGGGGACATGATAGCCCTCTTTAAGTATTTGAAAGGTTGTCATTTGGAGGAGGGCAGGATAGAATCATAGAATCATAGAATTGGAAGGGGCCAAACAGGCCATCTAGTCCAACCCCCTGCTCAACGCAGGATAAGCCCTAATCATCCTAAAGCATCCAAGGAAAGTGCGTATCCAACCTTTGCTTGAAAACTGCCAGTGAGGGGGAACTCACCACCTCCTTAGGCAGCCTATTCCACTGCTGAACTACTCTGACTGTGAAATTTTTTTTCCTAATATCTAGCCTATATCGTTGTACTTGAAGTTTAAACCCATTACTGCGTGTCCTCTCCTCTGCAGCCAACAGAAACAGCATCCTGCCCTCCTCCAAGTGACAACCTTTCAAATACTTAAAGAGGGCTATCATGTCCCCTCTCGACCTTTTCTCCAGGCTGAACATTCCCAAGTCCCTCAACCTCTCTTCATAGGGCTTGGTCCCTTGGCCCCAGATCATCCTCTTCGCTCTCCTCTGTACCCTTTCAATTTTACCCAAGTCCTTCTTGAAGTGAGACCTCCAGAACTGCACACAGTACTCCAAGTGTGGTCTGACCAGTGCCGTATACAATGGGACTATGACATCTTGTGATTTTGATGTGATGCCCCTGTTGATACAGCCCAAAATGACATTCGCCTTTTTTACCGCTGCATCACACTGCCTGCTCATGTTTAGCTTACAATCCACAAGTATCCCAAGGTCTCGTTCACACACAGTGTTACCTAGAAGCGTATCCCCCATCCAGTAGGCATGCTTTTCATTTTTCTGACACTGATGCAGAACTTTACACTTATCTTTATTAAATTGCATCTTGTTCTTATTTGCCCATTTTTCCATTGTGTTCAGAACTTGTTCAACTCTGTGTCTATCTTCTGGAGTATTTGCCAGTCCTCCCAATTTGCTGTCATCTGCAAACTTGATGAGTAGTCCTTCCACCCCCTCATCTAGATCATTAATAAATATGTTAAAAGTACCGGACCGAGCACCGAGCCCTGAGGTACCCCGCTACTAACCTCCCTCCAGTTTGATGAAACACCATTGACAACAACTCTTTGAGTGCGGTTCTCTAACCAATTCCCTATCCACCTAACTATCTGAAAATCCACATTGCAGTCCTTCAATTTATCCATCAGAACATCATGGGGAACCTTATCAAAAGCTTTACTAAAATCCAAGTAAACAACATCAACTGAATTTCCACAATCCAGCAAACCTGTCACTTGGTCAAAAAAGGAAACCAGGTTGGTCTGACAAGACCTGTTGGGGTCAAATCCATGCTGACTTCCTTGGATCACCAAATTGTCCTCCAGATGTTTGCAGATCACTTCCTTTAATATCTGCTCCATTATCTTACCCACAATAGAGGTCAGACTCACTGGTCTGTAGTTTTCCCGGGTCATCCTTCCTCCCTTTTTTGAAGATCGGAATAACGTTTGCTCTCTTCCAGTCCTCTGGGACATCTCCAGTCCTTAAAGAGGTCCCAAAGATGATGGACAAGGTTTGTGCAAATTGCATGGACACGTGTCCTAAAACACGTATCTTTGAGCTTGTGGGGAAGATTAGCCCAAATGCAGCGAGAGAGGGGTAACTTAGCGTTTATGGATCGAAATGCCTATATATACCAGGGTTGATTACACCCATAGGAACTCAAGGCAAACTCAGATGTTAATGGTAAAATAGCAATATAAGCTTTATTGAAAGGAAAATAACAAAAAGACACACAAATAGCTAACACACCTACAAGCAGTTGTATAGAGAAGGGGGGAGGAAGAGTGGAAGGCTTGATAGTTACCTGTCCGAAGAATGGAGGGTCAGAGGAAGAAGCACGAACCAGCGTAGGAGGTCTCCAAAGGTCCTGGGGTGGAAGACAGAGTGGCTGGGTGAAGCCACAGTTTTTATGGGGTTTTGGGAAGGGGGCTACGTGACAAGGCTGAAGTAAGCACGTGCTGGAAGTTTCCAGGGTGCCCGGAGGCTAGGACAATGCCTGGCCAAGTCGGGGGTGGGGGTGGCCGTAAATGGATTTGGATAAAGGTTTTAATGGCTCTGAGGAAGACAGTCATCAGGTCTAGATGTAGGGAGGAGATTTCCTATGGCAGAGGGGCCAAGTGTGAAAAATGTTGCAAGACAAAGGATTTTCCTAGGAGCCCCTAGGCAAACAGGAGGAAGCCAGTCCACTCGCTTAGAAATACAATGGGGGGGGGTGTTAGCTGATGGCAGCTTGAGTCCAGAGGCACCTCTAGGTCAGGCAAAGGCTGTCATTCCAAACCTAAGGCAGATATGGAGTCTGGCCTGGCTTGGCCGACCCTAGCAGTGTCGTCTTGGCTTTAGCTTAAGCCTAGACTATTGTGGGATACCATTGGTTATAGAAGACAGTGTGCCTGTCAGCGAGGCAGGGGGCCCTGCCACACCTTAACAATGCTACCGGATGGAAAGAGCTGGATGTTAATCAACATCCATGCACCAAACACGATGAAAGACTTCTTTTTTACAACCCTCCTCCGGCACTACAAAAATCTTGTTGACAATGAAACAATGCCGTTCCTGATCCACGGACAAACAAATCAAGACATATAAAAGGGGCCAGAACACCAAGTAAAGTCTTGCAAACTCTAAGACAACATGAAATGGTTGGTTTATGGAGGGAAAGGAATCAACTGAAAAGAAAGTATACCTTCTTCTCTGAGAGGCATAATTCCTACTCGAGAACAGATCAGTGTTGGATCTCATGTAGCTTATTACCTGAAGTGGAAGATATTGAGATAATGCCCAACACCTTTGCTGATCATGCCCCTTTGAAAGTTGCAATGGGCTATGGGAGAAAAGGTCTGAGGAGATGGAATATGAACGCATTTTTCCTGGATGACACTACAAGATCAGAAAAAAAGTGAACATAAATTAAGAGAATTTTTTCAATTCAACAGCACATTGGACACAAAGCAGCCAGCACCATGGTGTAGGGGGGAGGGGAGGTGTAGGGGCTGGCATGCCGGTCCGCAACACACATGGCGCACCAGCGCCCTTGCCTCCCCTCCTCCCTCCCGTGCCGTCGCGCTGGCTGCTTCGGGCAGGAACAGCCGATTTGGATGCCGAAGCACCCAACCCTATTTTCGAGCTAGTTGATAAGCCCAGAAAGTGGCTGGTATTCAGATTAAGAAAGGAGATTGGGAACAAAACCATTCCCCTCATTAAAATTGGTAATCGGGAATATCGGAATGAAGGTAAGATCCAGGGATGCTTTGTCAACTGCTTCCAAAAACTCTGTGGAGCCCCAGAACAAAAAGATCAGAATCTGGAGGATTCTTTCAAAACATTCCAATAAGGATGTTTTCCCTGGATCACCAAAAAGTTTTAAATCAGAAGATTACCATTCAAAAAGTTACAGAGGCAATAACTTCACTGAAATTAGGTAAGGCACCAGGGTCAGATGGTCTGCCTGCGGTATTCTATAAAAAATGATACATGCTGTAGGAGTTCCTCTACAACAAACAATGAATGAAATTATCAACCAGGATGCCAGAGCTTTTCCTCATACTTGGGAGCAAGCTTTTATAACTCTACTCCCAAATGAAGGTTGCAGATCTACTGACCAATCTCTCTGCTCAACGTCAATTATAAAATATTTACCAAAATCTTAACAGACAGACAGACAAACTGATATCTGGTGCATATCAGATGTAATTTATGCCAAAATGGATTTATGCCAAAGAGGCTAACAAAAGATAACATCCATTTCATGCTAAATGCCACAAGGCTAGCAAACCCTGGAAACAAAGAAACTGCTTTTCTTTTCTTAGATGCAGAGAAAGCCTTCAATAACGTTAGGTGGGACTTCCTGCAAGCCACTCTTCAACAGATGAACTGCGGTAACAACATCCTAAGGTGGGCACAACTAATATATTGCAAGGAAGAAGCCAAAATTCTGTTTAACGGGATGGTAAAAGAAGAGTCGATCAAAATAAAGTAACAAGGCAAGGTTGCCCACTATTTGACATAACTCTAAAAGTACTTGCTAATAAAAAAAGATGGACCCAGGGATTGTAGGTATAAGAATGGATAATCAAGAATTCAAAACAAGGAGTTATGCAGACAATGTTGTTCTAACTGTACAGAACTTGGATACATTAGTCACTAAAGTTATGGACAGCTTAACAGAGTTCAGATGGTTCCCAGGCTATAAAGTTAACACAAATTAAACAAAAATCTTCTTTTATACCAACAATAATAAAAAATAAAAGATAGGAAGTCCTCTACAGGCTGTGAAGTGAACCCTGAGAAATAAATACTTAGGCATCTATCTCCATAAAGACCTGGATGAACTGATGCAAAATAATTATAACAGGGCCTTTGGCTTGATCAAGAAAGATTTGAAATGTTGGACTCCTCAAAACTTTTGTGGTTGACAAGAATGTCAACAATAGTGTACATCCCTCAGATACAATTCCCCTCAGGATACTTAAGTCATGGGGGGGGGTGCCTCCTTTAAATAATCCTTGGACCAGGAGGTTAATTTGAATGGGAGAAAATGCTTTCCCCTCCAGTCCTAATAAATCACCAGAGAGACATCTTTTGAATTGTGAAGGGATGCACCCTCAAAGTTTAAAAGATTATGATAGAGGGGAAATTGGGCTTATAAGATCTTTGTCTTACAGCACACAACTCAAACTCATTTCTCTCTTCCCTTGGGCCTTAGGTGGAAGGAAAGCAAATGTCAAATTGTTCACATCCTTTCCTGATTAATGGATAACCTGCTCACTGAAGCTTTGTGCCAGGATACTGTGGTGCCTTCATTCCATATCAAGGTGCATGCACAGCTTTTAGTCATTTGATTATATGTCACCTCCCTTTGATATATAGAATCCACTCTGTTCTGTATGATGGCCTCTTTAGCTGACATATTCTTCAGCCACCCTTGTGGTAAAGAAAAAGATTGCAACCTGCTGATTGATCATATGGTTATTAGGGACTGGCTATAATTTTATGTCCTGGTTCAAGTATTTGGCTCTTACCATGGCCTGGTCCTCTCTGGAATGCAGTTTTTGACAAGCTCTCTCACAAAACCAAAGTTTATTTTATAACTGAGATAGTCCCTCTCAAGTCTAGAGAAACGGAAGAAGAGTATGTCACTACTGTCTGACACCTTTGTCCCCATGGCCCATTATGCACGGCTGCCGAAACGGCGATTTCGGGTCACATGGAAAACGCGGAGGGGGAAGACGCGAAGCACACCGGTTATGCATGGGACGGGGCGCGACGGCGGCAAAACCCAGAGTAACCGATTATGCACACGGCGATCCCGGCACCGCTTCTGGTTGCGCCCCAGTCACCCGGAAGCTGCGCTTTCTTCCGCGTTTCGCTGACGCAGCTTTTCCGGCGGCATGCACCAAAGCTGCGCCCGGTTGCAGCCAGCTCCGTGCGTTATCGGTGATTTTAGTCGCCACCATTCCACCCCGAATGTGCGTTATTCCCCCCGTGCATAATGGGTCCATGTGGCTTTACAAGTAATCAAGCTAAATATCTTCAAATGGGTAGCCGTGTTGGTCTGAAATAGCGCAATAAAATCAGAGTCCAGTAGCACCTTTAAGACCAACAAAGATTTAATCAAGGCGTGAGCTTTTGAGTGAGTAAAGTGCTTTTATAAAATACTCTTTACTTCATGATAACAAAATAAATTACACGTTTTATATCACCAAGTGAATGAAGCCTCTCTAGAGAAAACAGACTATTGTATGTATTCTCTTAGGCAAAAGGAAAGTAAACCCTCCAGCTGTGTTGCTGCATGGAAATGGGACATGGTGTGACTGCTTGAAAATGTTCCTCACCTGTCAGCAGACCAATGGTCTGTTTTCTGTTAACAAACACTGATGAACCTGACCCAGTTTGCTTTGATTCCATAATGTTTCCATTCAGCTTTCCTATGAGAGGCAGCTCTCTGATCAAGAAGGCGAAGACTGTTTGGTCTCTGCCAGCTGCTCCCCTGCTTTGACAGCCAAGAGGGAAGATATTCCAGATGCTTCTGTTTGGTTTCAAAGTATATGGGATATATTAATTATGGACAAGTTAACAGATGATGAAAAGCTGAGCTGAGCCATTTTCATACTGCTTGGCTGCCGTTCTTGGGCGGTGAGCAGAACTGATGCTCAAAACAGCCACCGTCATTTGTATTAATATTTTAGTATGAGTGTAATATTTTAAGGGCTGGCTCAACAGTTTCCTACCTCTTTTTTAAGTTGGCATTTGCTCTTTCATAGCATAATAGAGCTGTGCTGAATAGTCTTCTGAAACAGGGCTAAAAAGATTACTAACCAGCATTATTCATGTTGGACCGATGAGGATTTCAGGATGCAGACCCCACCCCTTCCTGCCATGAAGTTTGCTCTGTTATCTTGGAGCAGTGAATCATAGGATTTGTGAGGATAACACAGGCTGCAGTCCTAAAAACACTTTCCTGGGAGCAGTTAATAAAATTAATAGTTAATAAAATGGAACTTACTTCTGATTAGGATACCTGCCATGGAATACCAGGTGCATTGACTTGAGAAGGGCGGCATAAGCCTATGAGAGACACTTTCAGGCAGATGGCACAGGATATCTCCAGGCAAGTCCCCAGTTCAAATTTTGCCTCAATAATAGCAAGCCACTCTCACTCAGCACTAGCTGGGGATGGGGAGAATTGTGTTGAAAGCTGTTTTGGGTCCCCACTGAGGCAAAAAGCAAGATATAAATGCTTAAATAAATAAATCTTGCTATATAATAATTATTTCCTTATTCTTGTAGCCTGCCATTCTCAGCAGAAGTCCAATCTGGAGGTGACCCATGCATGTATCACAATGGTTAGGTTGGTTGAGAGAAGTAAGGTGTCAACTGTCATGCCTGGCAGAAGTGGTAAAATGTCTGGTGGGCAACAGTTGCAACTTAGGTCTCCATGGATAGGGAGACATGCAGGATCACACCGAAGCTCCTAACAGTGGTAAAGGGTATTAAATCGACCCTGTCAAAAGCCAGGAGTTGCACCACTCTCCCCCGGCATGTTGACTTGACCAAAGTACCTCCATCTTTGCTGGATTTAGCGTCAGCCAACTCCACACGAGCCACTCCACCAAAGCCTGCGAGCATTTGGAGAAAGAGTCTGGGGGTGTTGAGGGATGGCTGCCCATAAACAGAAACAGTTGGGTGTCATCAACCTATTGATGGCAGCTCAGCCCAAAACAGCAGACTGGCTGGGCAAGTGGGGGCATGTCGATGTTAAATAGCATCGGGGAGAGAATAGTGCCCTGTGGCATCCTCATGCCAGGACATGCCGCTGAGAGATCCTCTCCTCTACCACCACTCTCTATCCTGATCTTGCAGGATGAACTCCAGTGACCTTAGAGCTGTTAGAGCTTCTGCTTCGAATATCAGAGTTACTATTAGAGTTATGCATGACCTTATTTCCTGACATTTTGTTGCTGTCTCTTGTGGCAGCTGTTTTGTAATTGTGCTGCTACCCTGTGTTAGAATTCCAAAGGTGTCTACAGGCTCACAAAGGCTGGGGGGGGCTAGCATTAACTCACAAGAATTAAGTCCATCAGCAGCAGCAAGCAGAGCGTTAACAACCACCACCAAAACACATGTCCCCAGACAACACAAGTCAATATAAGTCAAGAAAAAGCCAGTGCAAAAAGAGCTTTTATCAATTGTAAGGTTGTAACTAAGATGAAACTAAAACAGAATTAGGGTTCTCCCACTGGGAAGTTAATTAGTGGGCAGTTCCACACATTATGACCACTGTGGGGAACACTAGTTTAATGCTACAGCAAACATGTATTTGTAACCTGTCAACCTCAGTCTACACACATCTTGGGACCTGTGGCTCAAGCACTGTTTTCAAACATTTGTAGACATCTCATGAAAGAACCTTTATAGATTCAAGTGGGTAGCTAGTGGCACCTTTAAGACCAACAAAGTATTATTCAAGGTATGAGCTTTCATGTACATGCACACTTCCTTAGATACAATGTCATGTGTACAAGATCCAGGCTCCCCCTGGTGCTAGGCAGCATTAGGCCATGGGTTATCAATGGCCCCCTCTTCCCACCCCATTATTAGATGTCTTGGGGGGGGGGAGATTGTGTAATACCACCATGTTTGGTGCTACTGCTTGTCAGGTTTTATGTCCTGTATGTTTTAAAGGGGTTTTTACTGGGAACAATTGTAACCCTCCATGAGCCAGTTCCGGGAGTGGTGGGCAATAAATTTAATAATAATAAATAATAATTGTAGAAATAATAATTGTAGAGATAGAAACGTGAGAATATAACTTTGCTGGTCTTAACACTGGACTCAACATTTGTTTAACCTTTCTCTGATGCTGCATAGAGACTGTGGAACCACCAGATGGCGCTTGGAACAACGGGAGGGCTGGTTTCTACAGTTTCTGTTCTGTCCCCAAATGGCTTTGTGTTCCATTTTCAGAAACGAAGGCAATAGTTTAGCTCCTGTGTTTCTCTTTGTGCTTATGAAGTTTCTTTCACAAAGGGAGATTGCATTTGCATAAGGGCTTTATGCTTAGTTCTTGTTTCAGAAGATTAGGCTATGCAAGGAATCAACCAGTTCCCTCATGAATGCTTCAAACTCAGTCAGTAGAATTCCTGTCTCATCTTCACTTTCTGAGGATTAGCTTGGTTTTCAAAGCATCAATAAGGCTGTAGTTCTGTTCCACAACAATTAGTAGTTTCATGGTGAAACACTTCTCAAACAATATGTCAAATTCTATTAATTTTAAGTATAAAATACAAGGATATTGCTCATTATAGGGCATGGTTCCTTTCAGGATGCTTTATGCAGAAAGCCAGGCCCACAGTCTATAGCGTCAAGGTGGACAGGCATAAGGATCCTTTGGGGTTTCATTATAAGCCAACTTGAAAGTAAAAAATTAAAAATATTATATGCTTATAGTTACTTGAATTATTCATATAAACTGAACTGAAATTTTTAAAGAGACTTGTACTCAAACGTGCCTGAAAGATCTATATTCTAGGACTACAACTTAGTGATATTACATTCACAATGGAGTCTACATCTGTCCAATGGAGCATTAATTTATCAAACAACATTTCCACGTTGCAGACATGATACCATCACCTGGTTAGCAGTGGTAATAATGTTTCATTCGGTGACATAGTATGTATGTATCATGTGTTTAAGAGTTTTATATACCACTTTCTTGTATAACTTAAACAGGGTAAATAATCAAGAAGCTGTGGCTCAGTGGTAGAGAGTTTGCTCAGTATGTATAAGGTTCCCGGTTCAGTCCCCAGGGTCTCCACTTAAAAGGATCAGGCAGCAGGTGACGGGAAAGATCTCTGCCAATCTGAGTGAACGATGCTGACCTTGATAGGTCAGCCATGTGATTCAGTATAAGGCAGCCTCATGTACTCATGTGCTAGAATAATGACAAGATTGTGGAAGTGTGTGACCCTTAACAAATAGGGCATCTGAGAAGAGCTAAAGTCTTCCATTAATGGGAAGAGGAACATAGCAAGGACAGAGGAAAACATGGTATTAAAGAATATTATCCACATATATCTTCTCTACTCTGAACTTAGAAACTAATCAGAGTCAGATCTGTTAATACTTGGATCTCAGTAAGAAAGCTGAAAACTTTGCTTTTTAAAAACCAGACATTCAGACTGGAAGACTGCGAAAAGGATCTAGGAGTCTTAGTAGACCATACATTGAACATGAGTCAGCAGTGTGACTCAGTGGCTAAAAAGGCAAATGGGATTTTGGGCTGTATCAAACAAGAGTATCGTGTCCAGATCACGAGAGGTGATGGTACCACTTTAGTTGGCTCTGGTTCGGCCTCACTTGGAGTACTATGTTCAGTTTTGGACACCCCAATTGAAGAGGATGTTGACAAACTGGAATGTGTCCAGAAGGGCAACAAAGATGGTGAGGGGTTTGGAGACCAAGACGTATGAAGAAAGGTTGGGGGAGCTTGGTCTGTTTAGCCTGGAGAGGAGATGACTGAGAGGGGATCTGATAACCATCTTCAAGTATTTAAAAGGGTGCCATATGGAGAATGGAGCAGAATTGTTCTCTCTTGCCCCAGAGGGACAGACCAGAACGAATGGGAGGAAATTAATTCAAAAAAAAGTTCCTGACAGTTAGAGCGGTTTCTCAGTGAAACAGGCTTCCTCGGGAGGTGGCGGGTTTCCATCTTTGGAAATCAGAGGCTAGATAGCCATCTGATGGAGAGGCTGATTCTGTGAAGGCTCAAGGGGGTGGCAGGTGACAGTGGATGAGCAATAGGGATGTGAGTGTCCTGCATAGTGCAGAGGGTTGGACTAGATGACCCATGAGGTCCCTTCCAACTCTATGATTCTATGATTCTAAGACATGGTGAATATGTCTGCTTTAGCTAAAGCTTTTTGATTGGAAGGCAAGTTTGGCCTTCATTGGGCTTCAGCGTTCCTACTTTTCTTCTTACATACTGCTCTGCATTTCTGGACTATGCCAACAGCCTATATGGAAGGTAGATATGCCGGATATTGGTAGATTAAGGATATGTGTCTGTGGAGAACCATCTGTAGAAGATCTAATTCATAAGAGTCAATTCCGCAACAGAAGTACTACTCTGGGCTGCTGGCAGTGCATAGCTGTGTAGCTGCATGCTCCGCAGTTTTCTGTGTCCCCACGGACACAGCTTTGGGGACACATTTCAGCAGGGCACCTGGTCTGCCACTAAAATGTGTCCACTTGGGGTGTCCACCTGTTCAGTGTGGTGAACAGGTTCCACCGTGCAGGTGGGGTGGCAGGGTTATTGAGGAAGATGGGATTGTGTGGGAATGTTTCTTTCTTCAGTTATTGAATTCAAACTGATTGATGTATCTTGACTATCTCTGCTTATCGTGCTAATCTGCTTTATGCCAATAAAGGTGTTGTGTTGTGTTGTGTGTGGAAATGCAACTCCACCTTCCTGCAAAAAAATGTTCAAGTCCTGTTCTGCCTGTGCCACCACAAAGTGCCATAAAATTGAACAGAGCATTTTTTGCCCCCTCCAAGCCTCCACTGGCTCCCCAGCATGAAAAGGGAACATGGACTGTCCTGCATACCGTTAGCGTGCGTCAAATGAATACCTGATCCACAGCAGGCCCTGGAGGGGTCTGGAACAGCAATGACATCATGTGGATGTGGGGATTAGCCTCACATCCATACTGATGCTGCCCTGGCCTTTTCCGCCTGTGTGGAATTGTCCTTTATGCTTCATTGTCCTCTCTATCTATGACCAAGATCCAAATTTTGGGAAGAGGTGTTTGATGTGTGTAGTGGATATACAGAGGATGAAATATTATGCACGTTGTTGTCCGATGTAGACCTTCATATTACCTATGAAATAGCCTTATTTGCTTTAGCTGCATGAAAAATCATGGACAGATTTGTCAAACATAATTTTATTTGGCTTGTCCAGGTATAGTTATCCTGCATGAATGATTTCCATGTATGTAGTTTGTAGTTTTAAAGTTGCTTATGGTAAGGCTTGCAGTGGCTATTGGCTACATGCAATAAACTGAATGTGTACTTTTTCTTACAGGAATCAATTTCAAGTGTTCACTTACAGGGAAAGAAATTAAAGGGAACACTTAGAAACAGCATGAAGTAGAAATTTGCTGCCTTCTCTGGTTACCATGGTGACTTCTGAGTGAATATGCACAGAATCACAGATTTCCCCTCAAGTAAGTCAACATACATAGAGTTACAATTCATGGATGTTCATCTTTCTTGTTATAATACATTCAGATTCAAGGGTATAGCAAAACCACTCTCTGAGGAGAGCTGAGCTACCTGTCACAGTCTACCTTCTGTCAAGCTAAATAGTGTGCCTGCTTATTTATTTAACATATTTCTGTGCTAGTTTTGCTTGTTTTCTCTCCAGGTCCACAATTATCTCTAGACTTCCCCAGCAGCCTTCACAGTCAGGTTTAATAAAACAGCAGTTTGGAGTACAGCTGGCTAACAGGGTCAGGTTCAAACCTGCATTACACTGAATTAGTAATAGCTTGCTAAAGAAGAGTAACCAGAGCACAGAACCGAGGACAAAAGGGCAAAGCACCCATTAGATAATGTCTCAGGGAAATGGAGCATTCTCTGAGTCAAGTTGTGGTAGTGAAATGGAAATGTTCCAGAGAGCTCGCTTTAGAAAAGAAATGTGTAATTAATTTCTGAAAACCTGAGTCAGGGTTATATCCACTGTGCTGTTTTCTGGATATATTATTCAGTTTTGACTGTGTTGGCCTCTACTTTTGTAATCCAGTTTTATTTGCCTGCATTTTTTTTTTTGGGGGGGGGTATGCGTTCGATAAGTCTTCCCTCCTCCTGTTGAATTCTGCAGTCTGCCTTAACTTTCAGGGTGCTTTCACACACACTAAATGACACCATTTCAACCCACTTCCAGTGCACTTTGCAAGTGGATTTTACTGTGTGAAATGGCAACCTCCATTTGCAAACAATTGCTGAAGTGGATTGAAGCTGCATTATTTATCAAGAAGAGGGGAGAGAACGAGACTAAGGGGGCCTGCCTGGAGCAAATTGGTTTTGAGGAGTTGTGGGACCTGGTGAAGCTGCAGTTGGAGGTTATGGGGCCATCTGGTGGTGGCTGCTTGAACCGCAACTCTATGAGGATGCGATGATGATGATGATGATGATGATGTGTAAAAACACCTTCAATGAGAAAGGTGGTCTATAACAGCACAATTCTAAGGATAGATTCAAATGGGTAGCCATGTGGGTCTGAAGTAGCACAACAAAAATACAATCCAGTGGCACCTTTAAGACCAACAAAGATTTATTCAAGGCGTGAGCTTTTGAGTGCAGGCACTCTTCCTCAGACTAAATGAAAAAACATCATAACTGTTGAGATATAAGGCAAAAGCAAATTATGGCAAATTAGTAAACTGTGTCATAATATTCCAATTAAGCCATATGGATGGGGCCAGCAACAACTGGGGAAGTGTCTGCCATTGATTACTAACATTATTTCTCCAGTGTTTTTGTGAACTACAACTGAACTCAAAAGGACTGATTAGCTGTTTTAGCAAAGAATTATCATATGGCATCACTGGAGCCCCCTAGTCTCCTGCTGGTTGTCAGGTTGTATCTGGCAACCCTATGTCAGTCAGCAATGCAGATTAGGCCCCGACCAAATCTCCACTCTTCTATTTTCTTTTTACTATCCTACAATACTAAATCTTCTTGTAGGCTATGTTGTTTATAGCTACTGCTACAGCTAAGAACACCATAAATAGGATTACCAGCCATGAATTGACACTCAACAGGAGGATGGGGACAGTTTAATCCATTTTACCAGAGTTTTGGGTAAATCTTGCAGCACTGCTCCAACATGGTGATATGACATGTAATTTTTGTGGAAGTGACATCATGCCGTTAGTGCCATGCCATGCTGACCCCCCCGCCAATCCCCAATTTGGCTCCTCCTGCTCCATGGGGCACCAACAGGGGCATGGGGGTTTGGAATGATAGGTCTCCCATCAAAGTGGCACCCTAACCTAAAGGGAAGTAGGAAACAGGCAAAAATGTCAAGGAAGGGAGCAAGGAAATGGAGAAACTGATAGATTGGCACTATAGAGAGGGAAGTCTACAAAAACACACCCTTATTTTCAATGTTTAACAGTATGCAGTTTTCTTTAATGGCTTAGTTCAATTAGTTGTGGAAAGTGCCATCAAGGCAACATTATCAAGAGAGGCGGGATATAAATTCAAAAATTCAATAAATAAGTTGCAGCTGACTTATGGCGACCCCATAGGGTTTTCAAGGCAGTCTATGGTGGACTGACTCAAACAGAGCTAGTTAAAGTTGAATCCAGCCAAGATGGAGGTCCTCTGGCTGAGCTGACATATAGAGAAACAGAGGATATAGCTCCCAGAACGTAACAGAGTACAACTAACACTACTATCAGAGCCTGGGCATGATCTTGGATCTTTCTTTAGCAATGGAGGCCCAACTCACGAAAACAGCTTGCTTGTTTTTTTTTCATCTATGGCAGGCAAGGCAGCTTGCACCGTATCTCTCTGAGTTCGACCTAGCCAGAGTGATACATGTGACGGTCACCTCTAGATTAGGCATTTACAAGTCGCTCTATGCAGGGCTTCCCTTGAGACTGCTCCGGAAACGCCAACTGGTGCAAAAAAAATGTGGTTGCATGAGTCCTGACAGGGAGTCAATGGGGAGTCCATATGACACCAGTGCTCACCCAGCTACATTGGCTCCAGATTGGAGACCAAATCAGGTTCAAGGTGCTGGTAGGCTTGCCAATTCTAGGTCAGGAAATTCCTGGCACTTTAGGAGGTGAGCCTGGGGAGAGTGGGTTCGAGGAGGGGAGGGATTTCAATGGAGTATAATGCCATAGACTCAACCCTCTATTTGCACCTGTGGGTCCTCACTGAATAGTTTGTTCAGATGATTTGCAGATTTATGCAAATATTATCAATTAATTGTTTAAATCTTATGTGATTTTTAATAAACTAAGATTTCTTTTAAATAGTTTAATTAACATGCAGATAGAAGAAGGAGAAGGAGGAGGAGGAGAAGGAGAAGAAGAGGAGGAGGAGGAAGAGTTGGTTCTTATATGTCGCTTTTTCTCTACTCGAAGGAGTCTCAAAGCGGCCTACAATCACCTTCCCTTTCCTCCTCCCACAGCAGACACCCTGTGAGGTAGGTGAGGCTGAGAGAGCCCTGATATTACTGCTCGGTCGAAACAGCTTTATCAGTGTGTGGCGAGCCCAAGGTCACCCAGCTGGCTGCATGTGTGGGAGTGCAGAATCAAACCTGGCTCAGCAGATTAGAAGTCCGTACTCCTAACCACTACACCAAGCTGGAAGATAGAGACTTTCTTAAGAGACACAGTCAGTAGTCTCAACAATCAGAAGTCAACATAAGATTAAACAGAAAAGGCTTAAACAAAAGGCTTTCAGGTCATAAGTAATTGGCACTGAGGCTTAGTGTAAGAGTTAGCAAGGTCTTGAATTAGTTGACAGCCGATCCCTATAAATACATGCAAGTCAATTATATTTTGCAATGCATCTGTTCTTGCTATTAAGTAAAGGTATCCCCTGTGCAAGCACCGAGTCATGTCTGACCCTTGGGGTGACGCCCTCTAGTATGCCAGTGCCTTCCCTAGTCATTACCGTTTTACCCTCCAGCAAGCTAGGTACTAATTTTACTGACCTCGGAAGGATGGAAGGCTGAGTCAACCTTGAACCGGCTGCTGGGATCAAACTCCCAGCCTCATGGTCAGAGTTTCAGACAGCATGTCGGCTGCCTTAGCACTCTGCGCCACAAGAGGCTCTTTTTGCTATTAAGTAAATTATCTAAAATTAATAGATTAGATTTAAAATCAATAGATTAGAAATCCAAATCAGAGTGCCAAAGGGTGGATTCATATATGAGTTTAATCATAGACATGCTAAGTAGCCCTGAAATAACTGAACCCTTTCCAACATTTTGTCAGATTGGGATTCATGCATTATGATTGCTTTCCTTGTTCTTCATAAATATTCATTAGGATAGGATAAAAAGAACTTGCTAAAGTGTTAATAAATAGTCTTTCCATTCTTATTGTCATTTGGGATTGAGACCTATGTCCCAGTTCAGCAATCTGTTGTGCTGTGAGAGTTTTAAAATTGCATCGTGCTCTCCTATCTGGAATGGTTTCAAAAGTGCAGACTATGGATTGGGGTTTGGACCCCATTCCAAGTCATAATAGGAATGGAAGGACCATGCATCAAACTGTCTCTTGTACTAGTAGCAAGAGCTTTTAGAGATGAAGTTTAGAGCCAACAGAAATCATATGCACATTGTAAAGTGTAAGAAGGCTGAAAAACAGTTGTAAATCAACCTTCCTGCATGGCCAACAATCAATACAGAAACCTTTTTGTTTGTTTTTCATACCTGCATATCAACAGTGGGAGAGGGACTTAAAAAAAAAAGCTTTAATTTAGCTCATCTGGGTATAGGGACTGTGAAGTTCTCAGTTGAGAACTCACACCTGCCATGATTCACTGTCTATTTTAAGCAAGGGCCCCAACCTTGGGTTCAGGGGTGAAAGGTTGGTGTCTGGGAGAGAGTAGGTTCCCTGCTCTTTCGCTCTGTTGGCACTCATCTGCCTTTTGTGGAATTGAAGAGAAGCAAGCCAGTATCTCTCAGGCAGGGGTTGATGAAATTACTTGTTTACAGAAACTGTGAGTCTAGTGGCACCTTTAAGACAAACAGTGTTTTATTCTGGGTGTAAGGCTGTATCCTAGCAGGAAAGAAAGTGCTGGGCCATTTTAAAAATGTGCAGATGGTATGTTGTGTCGCTTCCAGAAACACTGCACATAAAAGTGCTGAACAATGAGATGCTGACCTCAAGGGTAATTTATATATACAATTATATTGATCTGGAATTTTTCCAAATTCCATTGAAATCACTGCTGTTCTTTCCTGTATCAGTCAGTTCCTGTCCCAATTTTCATTGTTAATGAACAGAAATATAAAGTTCTCCAATACTAGCTTCAAAGCCCATTCGTAAGAATGGGCCCTGAAAGAGTCCCCTCCCCTGGGCCCTGGCCACGCAGATTAAGGTGGCTTTGGGCTGCAGCTCGCAGCCAAATCAAGTGGCGTGGGCAGGGGCTGGGCAGCTCATTAGCAGGGCCGAGACAGAGCTCCTTAGCAGGCAGTCAGCAGGCCCAGCCTAGCAGGCCAGGAGGCCCTCGTTAGCTAGCCCTCCACCATGACCCTTTGCCCAGGGCCCTCTCACCTGCTGCTGGCTCCAGGCACTGAGGCATCTGAGAGCAAAGAGGCTAGAGTCCAGGGCCGGAGGCTGGGAACCATAGGGGCAGGGCAAATCAGGGCAAAGCTGGCTGCACCCTGATTGGCCGTATTCCAACTTGGACAGCTGGACACGTCCCATCCCCTAGGGTGTTTCAGAAATATCTGTAAACCATCCCATGGCGCAGGGCGCCGCGGACTAAATAATTGAGTAAGGGCAAGTTGGGAGGAGTTAGGGCGGGCTCCTCCGAGTGGCACTCCAGGGCCAAGTGTCCAATTGTTGATCTTCAAGGTGCCACTGGACTCAAAATTTGCTCTGCTGCTTCAGACCAACATGGCTACCCACCTGAACCTATCACCATGTCTGGTAGCCACTGATAGAACTTTCCTCCACTAACCTATCTAATCTCCTTTTAATGCTGCCTACTCCTGCGGCCATTGCTACATCCTCTGGCAGTGGATGCTATATCCTACCATATATATTCGTGTATAAGCCAAGTTTTTCAGCGCAGTATTCACACAAAGTGCTCCTTGGCTTATATGTTGGTACATACGGTAACTGAAATAACAGGCAAGCAAATGTTGTCCCTATCTTCAAGAAGGGGGGAAAGGAGGGTCTGGGAAACTATCAGCTCAATAGCTTGACATATATAGCTTGTCAACAAGATTATCATGTGGAACCTTATCAAAAGCCTTACTGGAATCAAGGTAAACAATGTCCATAGCATTCCCCTAGCAAGCTAGTAACTTTCTAAAAAAAAAAAAAGAGAGATAAGATTAGTCTGACATGACTTGTTCTTGAGAAAGCCATGTTGACTCTTAATTACAACCATCCACTCTAGCTGCTCAAGGACCAACTGTTTGATGATGTGTTCTAAAATTTTGTCAGCTATATAAGGTTCCACATGATATTCTTGTTGACAAGTTGTTAAAATGTGATTTGGCCAAACATCTGGAAGAAATTCCTGACAGAGTAGTTCCTCAGTGTAACAGGCTTCCTTGAGAGGTGGTGAGTTCCTCTTCTTTGGATGTTTTTTAAGCAGAGGTTAGATAGTCATTTGGCAGAAATGCTGATTTTATGAACTTAAGCAGATTTTGAGTGCATGGGCAGGAAGGAATGTGCCAGTGTTTGTCTCTTGTGGCCCTTCCTTGCATACCCAGGGAATTCCTAATTGCCGTTGTGGGATGGTAGGTGAATTACCTCCAGGCCAGGCTGGATTCTGATTATTTTTGGTGGAGGGATCACTTGGGCATAAAATTGGGGTCAGCATGGGTTCCTGCATTGTGCAGGGTGTTGGACTAGATCAGGGGTCATCAACCCCCGGTCTGCGACCCGGTGGCGGTCCGCGAAGGCCATGGTACCGGGCCGCCGCCAGCCACGCCAGCCTTCCCCCGCCAGCAGCAAGAAGGAAGGGAAGAGGCAGGCGCGGGTGCCGGCATGGCTGTGACGCAAACACGCATGCGCGCTGTTGCCGCGCATGCGCGTTAGTGCCACCTGGTGGCGAAAACACACATGCACGGCAATTGCACGTGCACGTTTTCGCAGCACCCGGCCGTCGGCTCTTCCCTCACTCCGGAGGCGGTCCCTGACCTGAGAAAGGTTGGGGACCGCTAGACTAGATGACCCTGGAGGTAACTTCCATATCTATGATTCTATGTTCCTTGAAAAGTATCTGTCCAGATGTTACTTAAAGAGGGGGAACTCACCACCTCTACCTCTGAACTACTCTGTGAAATTTTTACACCTGATATCTAGCTGATACTGTTCTACTTTTAGTTTAAACCCATTACTGTGGGTCCTCTGCTGCCAAGAGAAACTGCTCCCTGCCCTCCTCCAGGTGACTATCTTTCAAATACTTAAAGAGAGCCACCATGTCCCCTCTCAACATCCTCTTCTCCAAGCTGAACATTTATTTATTTTATTAATTGGATTTATAGCCCACTGCTCTCGGAAACTGGCTCATGGTGGGTCACATAAAAACAATTCATACATTAAAAAATTCTAATAAAAAACTCCAGTTAAAATCCCATTAAAACCCCAATTATTATAAATACAACAAAAACTCGGCAAAAGGTAAAAAAAAAAACCATAGCCCTCCCTTAACAAGCTCTGTTTTGCAGGCCCTATGGAAGACAGAAAGCTCTCTAAGAGCCCGCAGCTTCTCTGGTAGTTCATTCTACCTGGTAGGGGCCAGGACCAAAAAGGCCCTGGCCCTAGTCGAGGCCAAACAAGCATTCCTGGGGCCAGGAACAATCAAAAAGTTGGTGCCTGGAGAGCACAAGGCCCTGCAAGTGACACAGGACAAAAGACAGTCCCTCAGATATGTGGGTTCCAGACTGTGAAGGGCCTTTAAGGTCAACACCAAGTCCCTCAGCCTTTCCCCTGGCCCTGGATCATCTTCATCACTCTCCTCTGCACCCTCTCTGGGCATTTCTGCACCCGTTCAATGTAGTGAAATGCTTACCTTACATAGTCATTATATTCTGGCCCCTCCATATGATGTCTGGGCAGTGCCTGGGCAGTAACTGGCTGGCTACATCCTCCATTTTAAAGCACTAGATAGGGAATCGCATAAACTGGATTCACCAACCTATTTAGCACTAGCTACTGGAGAGCAACTAGCAGAGGGAAGTTATGGAGGCTAAAACGCGCTAAAGGCACCTGTCTCGTCCCACCCTCGCACCTGCCGTCCTCTCCCTTGTTCCTGGGGATGGAAATTTCTTTTTTTAAATGGCTAACTTCTTGGAGCAACGAATAGGTGGACGAGTGTGCTGAATTTTTTTTTTTCAAATTTGTAACACAAAGCATGTCTCTTGAAAGTTTTCTCTCCTCCCCCCAATCAGGAATTATTTTAAATGTCTCAAATTTTAAATGTCTCAAATACTAAAAAGAGAAGGAGTGGAAATTCAGTGGTTGGAGCTTAACCAACTGTTTCCTAGATTTAAGGCAGACTTTACCAGACCTGTGGAGATGGGTTTCTCCGCTTCCAGAATTTGAAAACATTTTAGCTCAAGCTAAACCACACTTAAAAGGTAAAATATACAATCTGTTATTAAGATATGAAACAGAAGCAGAACAGGTAAAGGAGTGCACGATTAAATGGATGCAGAATATTCGAACTACACAATGGAAACATGGGAATGTATTTGGACAAAAGTACCTGAATTAACAAATAGTCAATTACTAAGAGAGAATTGGTATGTTTTATAGATGGTATGTAACACCTAAAGTAATTGCAAAAATGGCTAAAGGTTATAATAACAGATGTTGGAAATGTCATGAAAAAGTAGGGTCCTTTTTTCATATGTGGTGGAGATGTGGGAAAGTGAATAGATTCTGGGCAAAAGTACATGTTGTTTAAGAGGAGATGTTTAGTGTTAAGTTTCCTATGACAGCTGAAAATACATTGTTAAATTTGTGTCCAGATTTAATTCCCTCTCATGCCAGGAATTTTTTTTCTATGCTACTATGGTGGCAAGACTTGTCCTGGCCAAGAACTGGAAGTCTCTGAAGATACCATTGATTATATTGGCTAGATAAAGTCACCGACTTAGCAAAAATGGAGAAACTGACGTCTACAGTTAATAAAAAGCCAATTGAAGAATTTCAGGAGCAAGGGAGCTTCTACTTGGACTACCTCGCCAAGTGATGCCATAAGCAGGATACATGGTCTGTGGGAGGAGAAGTATACATTTTTCTGTATATCTTTATAAAATAACAATAAAATTAAAAAAAACAAAAAAAGAACTATGCATCTATGATTCTATGCATAGGAATTTCAATGGAGAAGTATGCATTAAAAAAAAATTAGTGGGCATTGTGGGACCTTTAAAATATCGAGAAAGGGGAGTGGTTGCCTGCATTGATTGACAGGCAGAAGCACAACGCATATAAGGCACGTTGCTTTCTTCTGCCATATCCAGCAGCAGTTGTGGAGGGTGAGATGGGTGTAAAGGCGCAGACAAAGGCAAGACAGCAGAAAAGGTGACGGTGGGGGGGGGGCATGGAAGCGTGAAAAAAATTTAGTGCTTTGCAATTCAGCTGGCATAACGCTTTTTAAACTGATGTGTGTCCACATTGTTTTTGAAGTGAGGCCTCCAGACCTGCACACCATACTCCAGGTGGGGTCTGGCCAATGTGGTATACAGTGGGACTATGACATCTTGTGGTTTTGATGTGATGCCTCTATTGATACAGGTCCAAGACTGCATTTTCCTTCTTTAAAGTTGCATCACACTGTCTGCTCATTCTTAGCTTACAGTCTTCAAGTACCACAAGATCTCATTCAAGCAGCCAGTAGTGTATCTCCCACTCAGTATGCATGTCTCTCATTCTTGTGATCCAGATGTAGAATTCTGCACTTCTTATTGCATTACATCTTATTCTCATTTGTCTACTTTTCCAGCATGTTCAGATCTCATTGAACTCATTGCTTCTCCCAATTTGGTGCCATCTGCAAATATAATGAGTAGTCCCTCCTCCAGATCATTTTGTCCATTCTGAATTTCTTTCCCATCAACTTCATTGGATGCCCTCAATTGCTAGTATTTAATAGCTAGGCATTAGGCTCTTTCAGTCACCTGTCAATCATTCTGCATTTATCTTGGCAACCTGTCAGTACTGCTAGTGCCAACTGCAGATGTTTCTCATGTTGAACACAACCTTTAGTAAATGCTTTTGAAAAGCCAATAAATACATGCTGTACTGGAGTCTGTGCATAAATGAAGCATCATTTACCTGTGCAGGATTGCAACCAGTTTTTTCAGAGTACTGTGGAAAACCTCCAGTTGTTGCTTTACTTGAAAGTACTCCTGTGGTGGTTTTCCTTATAGGTGATCCTTCTTCCATTATGCATGTTGGCATTGCCTACACAATGGCTCAAATTGTATTGTTTGTATTTATAATGTAGAACTTCATGACTTTATTGCTAGAAAGAGAATAGGCATATCTCTTTCTTGAATTATGTATGCATAGCAGGAAGGTCATGGCCATCAGTGCCCATAGTACATATGCTAATTTTTTTCTCCAGCCAAGATTTCTATTCTGATGGGTTTGGCAGATTATTTTACCACCACAGAAACATGGGAAACCTGGGATGATTCTGCACTTACTGTTTATTCTGTTGTGGATCCTGCTGAATTCACATCGATTTGAACTCGGGTCTTCCTCTATCCCCCCTCCCCATTGAAACAGTGTTTTGCACGTGATTAGGGAAACTCAGAAGGGGGGATCCAAGCGCAGCAGGAGCCTCTTTCTTTCTTTTCTCTAACGGGGGGTTGGGGGTGGGTGGGAGAGGATTGGAGATATCAGAGGAGGGGGAATAAATACAAGAGGAAAATCTCTGCCAAGAGAAGTTAGGGCTTCCCCTATAAGAGTAACTTTACAGCCTGGGAACAAAGAAGCCTTTGAACTGATGCCCTGTCCAATCAGGGCTTTTCTACAGCATTGGAGGCTCAAGGACAAGCAGAGAGCTGCACCTTTATTCATGCCGATTTTTCAAATATTGAGGGTTATATTGACTCCAGGATATTGCAGGGGAAAGGTATGGTCACTCTGGATCAAGCCTACTTGGGAAAATTTAAATTGCCCAAAATCAAAATGGAAATCGCATTCAGTGTAGACGGAAGAGATTGAATCGACCTGGGGATTGAAATAAAAGCTCAGTGCAGATTCAGCCCTGGTTTAGAAACCTATTTCTGTTTGGTTTAATTTTTGCACTATTTAAGAATAAGGTGACAGCATTATTCAAAGTCATTCTTCACAGTGCTTGTTTTTAAAAATTATTTCAGAGTTGGAAAAAATTACTTAATAGGATCATCTTGATGCTGTGTTACCTTCCTTCTAAAGCACTGTAATTCCATTAGATCAACCACTGAACAAGATCTATGAAATGCATGTCAAAGAAAAAAGAAAGAAAAAAGGACAAGCTTGAACCTGAACAATTTTAGACACTGAAAACAGATGCAGTTTAAGCAATCTGTTAACAAGAGTTTTACTCTCACCAACTCCAGTACAGCACAAGTATTTACTGACTTTTCAAAAACACTTACTAAATGTCGTGTCCAGCTTGGGGAGTTCTTTCACAAGTACCAGGGGGCAAACGTTTTCTTGCACGACCCCCCCCCCCACAATCTCAAACAACTTCTCACCCACAATACATCTATGAATATGGACACTGGTACCAGAGCTTGCAATAAACTCAGAAGCCAACTTTGCTGCCACATATACCCAGACAACATAATCACTAGAACTAACAACATCAACTGCACCATCTTATTCAACTCTTCTTCTTCATAATGCTTGAGGAATGCTCACTCACCTGCATGTTCACCATCACAAATATGCCATTATTAGTCAACAATAACCTTCTGTAGTCCACAAGGACAAAAAGGTATGTATAAAATAGAACAAGTGGACAGAAATGTTATATAAATATTGCAGAATTCATAACTCTGTGGAGAAACATTTCAGTCTCCCAAAACTCTCTGCTGCTAGTCTAAAAGTTATTAGACTTTGAAAGGAATATAAAAAAAGGACTCCAGGAAGAAATTTTTGATTGAGCAATCCATTATTATTATTATTATTATTATTATTATTATTATTATTATTATTATTATTATTATTATTATTATTATTATTATTATTATTATTATTATTATTATTTAATTTTTAGACCGCCCTTCTCCAAATAGGTCTCAGGGCGGTTTACAACATAAATAGTTAAAACACAATAACATCCCCATAAAAACCCCAATTAACATCAACATTAGCAAGCTTGATTCTTCAGAATTTGTGATCATAGGTCTCATGTCCAGTCTGTTGTGTTAATTCTGTTCACCAGCTGGCAAGAAATTAATTACCATATTAATTTATTGCAAATCGGTGTTTGGTAGCAGTGATCTGGCATGTATTTACCCTCTGTGTGAAAATGTAATATACTTACTGCATTCTACAGCTTTTTCATTCCACTGTTTACAACTCTTTTTCCTTCTCTATAGCATGCGTGGACAGGTATGTGTCAGGATACCCCTTCATACTACAGTGAATATGTTATGTTTTCTGTTTCAAAATATTGTTTTTGCTGTAGACGAGGGGCCTAATGTCACATACAATGCTCATGGGACTAAGAATTCTGATATGAAGGCCTAAAATAGCTATGCAGGCACTCATCCAAGACAGGCAATGGCTCCCTTGCCAAGAGAACACAGGGAGGCCCAGTGAGACAAGAGAACAGTTAAACTAAGGACAGCTAGAGAGAATATGAGTCTCCTGCCAATACAAGGCCACTGTGTTAGATCAGTCGGTAGTGTCAGGAGAAGAGAAGGAGAAATCAGAAAGAAGTAGGATAATGCAGGAGCCCCAGGAGAGTGATTCAACAGTTATCACAGACCATAACACTGACAGGTGTATTTGGCTTGTAAGAAAATCATGCTGAATCATTAGGGACAACACTTTGGGGGAAGTCAAAATTTCATATGACAGATAAATGGTTTCAACTTACATCTGGGACTGCACAACAGAGCCTGTGTGGAAACTATTGCGTCCTTTGTTCTGTTCAATTTAGACTGTAGTAAAGCCTTAACAACAGGGGTTACATGAGAGCGTCCCAGGGGTTATGCAGCCTTTCCCAGAAGTTTGTATGACCTCTTTAGATGTCACTGGAGGCCATTTCCCCTCTTGCTCTACAGGCCAGGTCTCTTTCTCCACAATGGAAATGGTATATGAGCAATTGATTGACTTGCTGGCTCCACTTCTTACTTCTGCGCCCACTTCTCTGAAGGGGTATGTCACCACTCTGGGGGTTCCTTGGAGGCTGAAAAACATTTCTGGGATTCCTCCATGGTCAAAAGGTTGAAAAAGGCTGTCTTAAAATCTTATGAAATATAGAATCAAAGAACAATCATATGGTATGCTATACACACTATCATATACCTTATGAAGATCAATTAGAAAAAGCTTTGTTTTCTACCATCTCTTAGAATTTCCTCCCTTAGATGAATATCATTTTCAATAATTTCTCTAAATAATTTGACCAGGAATTAAGCAGGTCACTAATTAGATTAGGTGTGTGTTAGAACAAAGTGTGATTAATGTTCTGATATATTGAATTTAATCACACACTTCAAATTCAATTATTTGCTGTGAACAGAGAAGATGCAAGCAACCAAAATGAATGTCTGATGACATTGTTTCAGGATCACCTAAGGAGAATTTTCAAATAAAGTGCCATGAATTAGGAAGGGAGGTAAAAAAATAAATAGGAAGAGTGCTTTAAATGATCTGATGCCCATGTTTGATAGTATTTAGAAAGCATCTTTCTCTGTCACTGATTAGGTTGCCAACTCTGGTTGGGGAAGAAGAAGAAGAGTTGGTTCTTATATGCTGCTTTTCTCTACCCGAAGAAGGCTCAAAGCTGCTTACAGTCGCCTTCCCATTCCTCTCCCCACAACAGACACCCTGTGAGGTGGGTGAGGCTGAGAGAGCCCTGATATCACTGCTCGGTCAGAACAGCTTTATCAGTGTCGTGGTGAGCCCAGGGTCACCCAAATGGTTGCATGTGGGGGAGCGCAGAATCGAACCCGGCATGCCAGATTAGAAGTCCGCACTCCTAGCCACTACACCAAACTGGTTACCAGAGATTTGGGGGTGATTCCCCGCTCTTTCTCCACAGTCAGCCAGCTGGGTGACCTTGGGCTCCTCATGGCCCTGATAGTGTTGTTCTGACCAAGCAATAATATCAGGGCTCTCTCAGCCTCACTTACCTCACAGGGTGTCTGTTGCGGGGAGAGGAAAGGGAAGGCGATTGTAAGACTCCTTTGGACATTGAAAAGAAGAGCATAAAAACGAATTCCTCCTCCTCCTCTTCTTCATAATGATATAGAGCAGGAGTCCCCAACTTTTTTGAGCATTCTGACACCTTTGGAATTCTGACACAGTGTGATGGGCGCATCCACAAAATGGCTGCACATGAAGGTGGAACCAGCCATACAACGGCTGCTGCACTTTACCTTCTGTCACACACTGAAGATCTTTGTGCTGCGGTGACAGCTGCTGCCAAAATAACATTTAAAATAAAAGGCATGACACCCAGGCTCTCACAGGTATGTGGAACACGTAACTGCTCTAGAGCTCTTTGATCCATCCCCCTCCCTCACCCCCTCTCTCACAAATACACACACAAACACACACACACGGGCCCCTACCCTGCCCATTTCCACCTCCCCCGTCACTTCCCTGAACTACTCCCCAGTTCCTCCCACCCTACACACACACACACACACACACACACACACCCTCCTTACCTGTTCTCCCAAGAGGGACCCAGCCTTATCTGGCCTGGAGGGCAGCACCTGCACCTGTATCATGGCCCCCAAAGTTCTGAAGGGCAGCAGCTTGGCCCTCTGGAGTCTTGTGGCCTCCACCACAGCCCCCACAGGCCTGTGGGGCAGCACTGGGGCTTAGGCCAGGTATGCAGCCTCTGCCCTGGCCCCCAGAAGCCTGCTGGGTGGTACTGTGGCTTTGGCCAGGTATACGGCTTCCACCCCGGCCTGCAGAGTAGTGACGTGGCTTTGGCCAGGTGCATGGCCTCCACCTCAGGCCCTAGAGGCCTCTGACTCCACTGGCTGCCTCCCTCTCTCCCTCATGGCCAGTGCCTCGGCTTCCACCTACACTGACCTCCTCCCTCCCTACCACTTCTGTCTCGCTCCCTGGTGTGAGACTATAGACATCATGTCTGTACCCATTTCTGTCCCAGGAGGTGTCCCTGAAGATGTGTTCCACATCAAAAATATGCCCAGCTATTCCAATATCCAGTGGAAAATAATTAGCCTTGCTGGGCAAAAGCCCCATCTGGTCCTGGCCATTTTCTAAAAATATTTGGTGGGTGTCAGGAAAGGTGTCAGTGGTCACAATGGTGCTATAGAGTTAATCTTCCAAAGCAGTTTCTCCTGCAGAACTGATCTCTATAGTGTGAACATCAGCTGTAATTTTAGGAGATCAGCAGGCCTCACCTGGAGGCTGACAATGTCAATCTTTGGAATAGATTATTTATTTCCCTTGCTCTGAAGACCTAGCGTACAAAAGGGATATTTCTAGCATACAATAGATTATTTGGAAAGTTGTACACTGTAAAGATATTTGAAATTACTTGTCCTTGTTTTCATTATTTTAGAACCCCAGGGATGCCAAGTATCTAGGCTTCAGCACTCAGCAACACTGGGGGGATGATGGACAGGAACTAAATGATGGTCTCGGCATTACCAATTTTAAATCATTTGTCTCAGGTTCTACAAAGTCTTCCATCATCCCCTCCTAGCACGCATAAAAAGAAAGTAAATACCACCATTGACTTTTTTTTGGCACCTTTCTGCTTTTTGTCATATAGCAGGTTTGCCACAGAAACATGATGAAGGAGCAGAGCTTCCACATGGCTCAGTGATTCATTTGTTTGTTTTATTTAAAACATTTTTCCTGCTCACAAGTTCACCTCAAACAAGACCGACTCTCCCCACCCTTCTCCCAGGAATATGAGCAAGTAACCAAGTTTAAATGGATTCAGGGCATTTCTCCCACTAGCTCTCCTCCATACTCAGACTTTTCTATATAATTTCCCCTTAGCCGAGGAGGGAAGCAGTTTATAAACCTTCTAGGTCATTACAGGTCAATTAAGAAAGGCAACAAAAAAGAAGCCCTTTCCCTACATTCCGTTCGAACAAGAATTTTTAAAAATATAGACAGCTGAGGGGAACTATACAACCAAAACTCTGCAACATGGCAAACATTTCTGGTTGGGTCAACAACAGCGCTAGAGCAGTGGTCCCCAACCTGCGGGCCGCGGCCCGGTGCCGGGCCGCGAAGGCTATGGCGCCGGGCCGCGGCTCCCTCTCCCCGCCCCCCCCCGCCACAGTAAAAAACTTCCCAGGCCGCAAGCTTGCGGCCCGGGAAGCTTCTTACTGCGAGAGGGCGGGGAGAGAGAATCAGGGCCGGGCCGCGCGGCCGTGGCCCAATGCGTGGGCGTGGCCCGCGGGTGCGGCCCGATGCCCTGCCGGTCCCCAGCCTCAGAAAGGTTGGGGACCACTGCACTAGAGAACAATACTTGTTATTCACCTAGTATCGCAGTGAGAAAGGCAGACTATAAATGAAAATAACAATCCAGCCAACTTTCCCACTCATAATCTTGTATAATGCTTGCTGGCAACATTACAAATTGCTTCTGACCTAGACTTATTCTACACACATTGGATAATGTACTTTCAATGCACTTTAGAAGCAGATTCTCCTGTTCTGCATAGGAAAATCCAGCTGCAAAAGCACATTGAAGTGCATTATCCAACACTAGATTTAAAGCCCATTTTAGTTTTTAATAAAATGGGCGCTAGACTGACCTTGTGGGCGTCGTCCGTGGTTGTTTGTCAGCTCAGGCGCGGTGGGGTGACGATCCTAAGGCTGCAAGGGCGCTGCAGCGGCGGCGAGAAGGCGGGAGGGCCCTGGATGGCAACGGTAGCCATTTCCATGCATCTCCCGGCCATTGGAGCGGCCAGGAGAAGGCGGCACGGCCCCCCCCCCCACCGAGATCCATGGAGAGGCTTGTTGCGGCGCGGCGCCAAGAAGGCGGGAGGGCGGTGGCCGGGCACGGCAGCGATCTTCAGCCACCCCCCGGCCATTGGAGCGGCCGGGAGAAGGCGGCGCGCCCCCCCCCACCGCGAGCCATGGAGAGGCTTCTTCCAGCGCGACGCGGCAGCCCTGCTCCTTCCCCCGCATCGACTCAGGCGGCTGTGCGGCTGGAAAGGAGCAGGGCCGCTGCGTCTGCGACGCGGCAGCCCTGCTCCTTCCCCCGCATCGACTCGGAGGCAATGGCGGCCAAGGAGGCAATGGGGAGGCGCGCGAAGCCTCCTTGGTCCAGGATTGACACTCGGAGGAGCGAATCAGGAGCCGCTTCGCGGCTCCTGATTCGCTCCTCCGAGTTTTTATCCCGGACTGAGCCCGCCCTAACTCCTCCCCAACAGCCCTTAGCGTTTTATTTAGTCGGTTTAGGCGGTTTAAAGATGTGCAGAATGAGCCCAGGTCAAATTAGTATTTTTGAAGGCCAGTCTGCACAATGACCAATGTTGCTAAATGTTTGCAGTATGCAGAAACGCTATATTTAATTTTGGAATTTCATCATTCCGCATACCTTCAATTCTAGTGGCATATTGAAGTCCCAGTAGTGGCGGGAGGGCGGCGGCCGGGCAAGGCAGCGATCTTCAGCCGCCCCCCGGCCATTGGAGCGGCCGGGAGAAGGCGGCGCGCCCCCCCCCCACCGCGAGCCATGGAGAGGCTTCTTCCAGCGCGACGCGGCAGCCCTGCTCCTTCCCCCGCATCGACTCGGGCGGCTGTGTGGCTGGAAAGGAGCAGGGCCGCCGCGTCTGTGACGCAGCAGCCCTGCTCCTTCCCCCGCATTGACTTGGGCGGCTGTGCGGCTGGAAAGGAGCAGGGCCGCTGTGTCTGCGACGCGGCGGCCCTGCTCCTTCCCCCGCATCGACTTGGAGGCAATGGCGGCCAAGGAGGCAATGGGGAGGCGCGCTTTGCGCGCCTCCCCATTGTCTCCTTGGTCCAGGATTGACACTCGGAGGAGCGAATCAGGAGTCGCTTCGCGGCTCCTGATTCGCTCCTCCGAGTTTTTATCCCGGACTGAGCCCGCCCTAACTCCTCCCCAACAGCCCTTAGCGTTTTATTTAGTCGGTTTAGGCGGTTTAAAGATGTGCAGAATGAGCCCAGGTCAAATTAGTATTTTTGAAGGCCAGTCTGCACAATGACCAATGTTGCTAAATGTTTGCAGTATGCAGAAACGCTATATTTAATTTTGGAATTTCATCATTCCGCATACCTTCAATTCTAGTGGCATATTGAAGTCCCAGTAGTGGTCTATTCATTCCCCACAGGTTTCCGGTCTCGCTGGAATCGCAACAAAGGAGGCAATATTTTTCCACGCTTCTTCTCGCCCCTGGCCGTCAATCAAACAGAACAGCCAATGAACTGTTGTGTTCGTGCTCCCAAAAAGCCCCTTTCCCTTTAAAAACTGTTTTTTTAAACCTGAAAACACCAGTAGCAAAGAGTATTTGTTCATTCGATGTCTCAAGACCTTTTTCGCTGGCATAGGAGCTGGCGCTTAATCGTTTACATGCTCTTCAAGTTAAAAAAAAATCCCCCCCATGGGTGCAACTTCTGGCCGGAATTACGGGCTGTGCCGAACAGGGGGCTGTACTGTGCTCAGGAACTTTAAAGACAATTGCAGACGGGAGCTTTGTTTTACTGTTAAGCACTTCTGAATTGCTTGTGGAGGGACTTCAGCCAGAGAAGCCTCACTTATTCGTTGCTTCCGCCGGTTTAAGGGGGAAAAAATGGCGATTGCATCTCTGGAAGCTCGGGGGTGAGAGCTAGGGAGGGACATTCTTTCTACCACTATTATGAGAATGCACATGTCTTTCGCTGATGTGTTGCTGGAGTTTGGCAGGAGTTTTGTGGTTTGTTTACAATGTCATGCAGAATGTTAAATTAATAGCGTTTACAAAAGGTAAGACTTTGGCTACATTTAAGTTGTGTGGAATGGACCTGAGAGGTAAAGCTCTGCTAGATACTTCATTGGGTTCTGACTCTAGGGCCATTCCTGTCAAGTGCAAACCTCTGCACTAGCATTCTTAAATAATCACAATTTTAAATGTTTCCATACAACTTTTTGCCTTTCCACAAGTAGATCTGAATTTAGTGCCCTGTTTACAAATCTGTTTTTTCCATGATTCCCCCCCCTTTGGATCTGAACTGGCAGTGTTTCAGTGAGGCATTCTTGATTTCAATTTCCCCCCACCTTCCTTTTGTGTTGTCAGTATTATTTGTTCATCACTACCCACCCCCCTTCGTTGTTCCCTGAGCAATCTGCTAATTTTTAAAGAGTAATGTTGATAGTGTTATAAAACAATTTTTTTTCATTATATTATAGCCATGTTATACCTTTGGGACAAAACAAGCAGCAATGTTTCATGTAGCCCTCTCCATACAATTACCTGTCTATGAAGTTTCTTTCCTTTTTTGGGGGTGGGTGGATAGATTTTGATGGCATGCACTTATATTCTTTCCTCAGTCTCCCTCCCTTCTCTTTGCTTATCACTTCCAGTTATTTATTTTTTATACAATGTTATGATGATGTTATAACATCACTGCATTGGCAAACAAAGGAAGGTTCCATCCCTGACGAAGTGCAACAGAACATTTAGCATGCTTCATAATTATTGAATTACACTGTTATGAACTGGTGTATCCAGTTCAATGATCGCCAACCATCTTCTTAGTTGTTGACTAAGGAGGAGGGGTGGACCTTTGAAATAGTGGCAACCATATTGTCCCCCATGATGCATCCAGACTTTTAAAAATGTTATGATGTTATAACATTACTGCACATACGCAGAAGAAAGGAGGTTCCATTGCTGATGAAGTACGTGATGACACAGCTTTTTGTAGAACACAAAGGAAGGGTCAGCTCTGAATTCAAGAAAAAATTCCCTGAAATGAATGCCCTTTTGCAAAAGAGGTACTGCAAAGTTGGAGCAGCAGTTGAGGATTCTGCTTGCTGGGGGGGAAACAGCAACAATGAGTTGCAGGAAAGGTCTGGGAATGTTGACTCTCAAAAGCTTATACCTCCAAAATCTTGTTCATCTCAAAGGTTCTACTGGACTCACAGATAAGCTCTCCTACTGCAGACCAACATTTGAAGCAATCTTCATGGAATAACTTGTACCTCATCTGGAGACCCTTGCTTTGGTTCTTGTAAGTATATATGAATTCTTGTGTGTTTGCCAACTCAGTCTGATTTGCACAAATAGCAGACTGCATGGTAATATTACACCTGCATCACAAGACTGCTAGTGGTGTGGGAGATGATGGTTGAAGAAAATATTTAGCAAAACCGAAGAAAATTTTGACAGTCTAAAAATGGGTTAAAGAGACTGCTAGGCTGGAACCTCTCTATAACATTATGTTACTGATTGTTTACTTTCAATTCCTTTCCTAATAATTTCTGAGTATAAATGGAAGTTCCTATTTATTCCTGCTCTTCAGTGTACAGGCCATCTGCTACATTCAATTTTAGAAATCACCGCTCTTACCTTTGCCCATTATAAAATGGATTAACAGTACTGTCTTCACTGCACAGCATATGAAGAAGGAATTATCTGGCTCCCCATTCAAAATGGCTAAATTAACTTTAGAGTAAGCTGAACCAGCCTTGGTTTAGAGGCAGATATCCTTGTCAGCAGAGTTTTAGCACCAAAGCAGCACTTTGAAGATGGAATGTATCAGGAGCAGAGGTAGAGAAAGATTTTGGTTGACTCATATGTTCCTAATTCTGTACTAACAACACCCACTGGTGAGACAAATTAGAGGAAAGCATGTTTTCTGATGAAAGAGCCTAATATCATAATTGCACATAAAGCTCCATGCATACTTAAACAGTTTGTAATCCTCTAAACCAGATGCTTTATAATGGGGCTATTATACTTGCCTTGGGCTGCCGGTGAGCATTAAAAGTTCATCTACCAAGATGGGTATGTGCAAACCAGAAGATTGATTGATCCCTTGGTGCATCTCCATAGGATTGTCATGAGCTACATTTGGCTGGGTGGGCTAACTTGTGCAAGCCTGGCTTAGAGAAAGTGGAGAATGTCTCAAGAAACTAGTTTTTAGTTTTTACACCTATGAAGAAAGCCATAGATTTAAAAAGTTATTGCTTTATTTTTAACCAACTGTTAAACTTGGGCCTCTCAGAAGGAAGGAGCTTTTTTGTCATTTTTGCTAGCAAATAAGTGTGGCAAGAAAATCATTTTTTCCCTGCACAGAATTGTCCTGAGGGGTCCTAAGCTCACCCCATCCCCTGCTAAGGTTCAACTGAATACTACGCAGCCCTATACCCTAGTTTCACTCACCAAGTTTAGCAGATATATACACTGAGGTACCACAGCTTGTTCACTAACTGCTAAGAGGCTTAACCAGAAGCTGCCGCAGCTATGACTTCAGACCAAGGCTGAACTTCTCTGCAGATTCTTGCTATCATGCAGTTTTAAATAATTCTAAGAGGAATGATTGCAATTCCTATGGTCATACTAAAATGAATAGACTGAACAAAAGCATGTCAGGAAGAATGAATTATATTGTTGACTGCAAATATAAACTTTTTAAAGGATTTGTTGTTGTTATGTGCGAAGTCGTGTCCGACCCATCGCGACCCCATGGACAATGATCCTCCAGGCCTTCCTGTCCTCTACCATTCCCCGGAGTCCATTTAAGTTTGCACCTACTGCTTCAGTGACTCCATCCAGCCACCTCATTCTCTGTCGTCCCCTTCTTCTTTTGCCCTCGATCGCTCCCAGCATTAGGCTCTTCTCCAGGGAGTCCTTCCTTCTCATGAGGTGGCCAAAATATTTGAGTTTCATCTTCAGGATCTGGCCTTCTAAAGAGCAGTCAGGGCTGATCTCCTCTAGGACTGACCGGTTTGTTCGCCTTGCAGTCCAAGGGACTCGCAAGAGTCTTCTCCAGCACCACAGTTCAAAAGCCTCAATTCTTTGACGCTCGGCCTTCCTTATGGTCCAACTTTCGCAGCCATACATTGCAACTGGGAAGACCATAGCCTTGACTAAACGCACTTTTGTTGGCAGGGTGATGTCTCTGCTTTTTAGGATGCTGTCTAGATTTGCCATAGCTTTCCTCCCCAGGAGCAAGCGTCTTTTAATTTCTTTGCTGCAGTCCCCATCTGCAGTGATCTTGGAGCCCAGGAAAATAAAATCTGCCACTATCTCCATTTCTTCCCCTTCTATTTGCCAGGAATTGAGAGGGCTGGATGCCATGATCTTTGTTTTCTTGATGTTGAGTTTCAAGCCAACTTTCGCACTCTCCTCCTTCACCCGCATCAACAGGCTCTTTAGTTCCTCGTCACTTTCTGCCATTAGAGTGGTATCATCTGCATATCTGAGGTTGTTGATATTTCTCCCTGCAATCTTGATCCCAATTTGTGACTCCTCTAATCCCGCATTTCTCATGATGTGCTCTGCATACAAGTTAAATAGGCAAGGCGACAGTATACAGCCTTGCCGAACTCCTTTCTCAATTTTGAACCAGTCAGTGATTCCATGTTCAGTTCTCACTGTTGCTTCTTGACCTGCATATAAATTTCTCAAGAGACAAATAAGATGCTCTGGTATTCCCATCTCTTTAAGAACTTGCCACAATTTGTTGTGCTCCACACAATCAAAGGCTTTAGCATAGTCAATGAAGCAGAAGTAGATGTTCTTCTGGTACTCCCTAGCTTTCTCCATGATCCAGCGTATGTTGGCAATTTGATCTCTAGTTCCTCTGCCTCTTCGAAATCCTGCCTGTACTTCTGGAAGTTCTCGGTCCACATATTGCTGGAGCCTAGCTTGTAGGATTTTGAGCATAACTTTGCTAGCATGAGAAATTAGTGCAATGGTGCGGTAGTTTGAACATTCTTTGGCATTGCCCTTCTTTGGGATTGGAATGTAAACTGACCTTTTCCAATCCTGTGGCCATTGTTGAGTTTTCCAAATTTGCTGGCATATTGAGTGTAGCACTTTTACTGCATCGTCCTTTAAGATTTTGAATAGTTCAACTGGAATGCTGTCACCACCACTAGCTTTATTGTTGCTCAGACTTCCTAAGGCCCATTTGACTTCACATTCCAGGATGTCTGGCTCCAGGTCAGTAACTACCCCATTGTGGTCATCAGGGATGTTAAGCTTGCTCTTGTATAGTTCTTCTGTATAATTTTGCCACCTTTGTTTAATCTCTTCTGCTTCTGTGAGGTCCCTACCATTTTGGTCCCTTATCATACCCATCTTTGCATGAAACGTTCTCTTCATATCTCCAATTTTCTTGAAAAGATCTCTGGTCCTCCCGATTCTATTGTTTTCTTCTATTTGTTTGCACTGTTCATTTAAGAAGGCATTCTTATCTCTTCTAGCTTTTCTCTGGAATTCTGCATTTTAAAGGATAGGTTCTTCTATAAACACCTTCTTTCTTCTTTTTATCCTTTAGCTGGTGATTGGTAGAGCAGGTTGTCCTCTCAGCCCATACGCTGCTGTAGGTGTCGCTGGATTTTTTGCCTTGTTTATAATACGTTTCCACTCTTGGCATTTGGTGGCAGTAGTTTGGGCCATGTAGATAGTCAATTGCTGGTTTCTAAGGTCTTCCTCGATCTGTTTAAGCCATGTTTTCTTTGGCGCCAGTTGTTGGATCTTCCATTCAGCTGGTTGTTCTCGCCAGAAGAGTTTATGAGGCAGTCTGCTGGTGTTCATTCTGCAGACATGGCCAAACCATTGCAGTCTGCGCTTTTGGATTTGCTCTTTAATTTGCAGCTGGTTGTCACATTTTGTCTGAATTGCCTCGTTTCGATTATGATCACATAGAGAGACACCCGGAATCTGCCACAGACATCTCATTTGGAAGGTCTCGAGTTTGTTTATGTAAGCTTTTAGTAAAGTCCATGTTTCTGATCCATATAGGAGGATTGGCAGGATTATCCGTAAGAGATAAACTTTGGTCTTGAGATAGATGTTTGTCTTCTTCCAGAGGCACCATTTGAGTGGGCAAATGCTGATGTTGCTTGGCCAATCCTCTTGTGGGCTTTAGTGGTAGACTAGTCCTTAAGCCTGCTTTACCTGAAATACAGTGGGCGCTAGGATCCCTCGAAGTCCTCTCCTGAGGCCTTGTAGCCCTGCCCCGGCCACGAAGCCCTCTCCCCCACTCCCGGCCCAGTTTCCCGGGGCCTCTGGGCCTACCTTGCCTCTCGGCGGCCAGCACAGGAATGGCTACCGTGGGGCAAAGGTGGCTGACGTTGGGAGGTGGGCTTCGTGCCTCCCAACTGGTCAGGCCTGGGACCAACTGATCAGTCCTGGCCCCTTGGCCCCAGACTGACAAGCAGAGGGCTAGACTGACAAGTGGATTGGGCCTTACTGTTTTATTTATACTGTTCCTGTGGAGCGGTTTAAAGATGACACTTTCTTTTCTTGCAGCAACAAGCCTAAGTATTTAAATTCTTTGACTTGCTTGATTTGGGCTCCATTGAGGTGTACATTTGTTGGTGATCCATCTGTGGTTATGACTTTGGTTTTATACACATTTATTTTTAAGCCGTTAGATTGGGCAATGAAGGAAACATCATAGAGGATGTTAGTAGCCTCTGCATCTGTATTGACAAATATGGCACTATCATCTGCAAACATTAGATCTGTCAAGAAGTTGTTTTGGCCATATTGAACTCCATGGCTATTCTTGAATGCTTTTCTCATAATGGCATCAACTACGGTTAAAAATTATCAGCACCTTATACTAGTAACTATGGAGAAATAGAACTTATTTGTTTTAAAGGATCTTTGAGTACTAGGCCGGGTTGCTATCATACAGGTGGGGCTTGGAGTTCTCCTGGAATTACAATGTATCTCCAGAAATCAGTTCCCCTGGAAGAAATGGCAGCTTCAGAAGGTAAACTTTACAATATCACATCCCTACTGTGCTCCCTCTCATACCTAAATTCTATCCTCCCCAGGCTCTACTCCAATCTCCCAGGATTTCATGAGCTGGAGATGGCAGCCCTGTTGTAGGTGCTAGAGATAAGCACCAGGCAAGAACAGGTGTTCTGTTCTCTTTATCAACTAGTGATTGTTGGAGACAGAGTACTCATTTTTTAAAAAAATTACTGCCTTTCTCCCCAGTGGAGACCCAAAGGGGCTTACATCATTCACCTCTCCTCCATTTTATCCTCATAACAACCCTATGAGGTAGGTTAGGTTGTGAGTATGTGACTGGCCCAAGTTTACCCAGCAAGCTTCCATGTCATGAATGGGGATTTGAATCTGGATTTACCTGATACCAGTCCAACACTTCTAATCCCTGTACTGCGCTAGGTTTAAATTCAATTCTAGCAAGGTAGCTCTCACATGCTTAATCTGTTGCATAGGTACCAGCAGAATAACATGAGGTGCTGCTGATTTCACTTTCCTTCCCTTTACATAGTCTCCTGAGATGGAAATAGTAAGCAATCCATTAAACAAATCAGACATGGACACTTGCTGTTAGTGGTGCTGCCCTCAATGTTTAGTTTGAGAAGGATACTTTTGAATTAAAACATATGTTTCTTTCCCTTGTTTCATATATTTTTTGTTCCTTTCTAAATGAGATAGACTGCCATGAATTGTCTAATCAATCCCAAAGGTATTCCCATCCTCCAGAATATAATTGAGCAAATTAGCATAAGGCAGCAGCATTTGCCAGTTTAAACTAGTGGGAAATTGAATTTTTAGTACATTATAAATACAGGCAACAAGTCTGGTTCTTAAACCCTCACATACAATATAAATTGCCTTGTTTTTTTTTGCCAACTGCAGACCAGTAAAAAACAATGACAGCTGCTACCAAGATGCCATTGTGATGGTATTCAGTTCCTTTCAGGGAGTAATCACAAAATAAGCAAATCATCTCATTTGTCTAAAATTTGTCCACTGTAAATAATTTTTATCAGCATTTATCATCATTTTATCACACCTGTTTAAGATATTAAAGTCATGTGTATATAAAAAGTTGATTAAATTTACAAATTTCAAAGCATTTTAAAACTTCAGATTTATATTTATTCCTTAACAGTGTGTCGGCATTATAAAATATGCACATCTAACTCTTTGTCTTTTTCTAAAATCCAGCCCTCCTCTCCCAAAATGGCCAATCATGGGCCTGGAGGGGGTGGGAAGGGAAGGGGCCTTCAGGGGGCATGTACACAGCTATGCTTCCCAAGTATATTCGGCATGATTTCAACACTTCTGGAGTTTCTCAAAGCCAGAAGACTGTTTCAGGGGGTTCTCAATGGTTGAGAAAGGCTGATCTATGAAATGAGATCTGGCACACAAAAGTTTATACAATTATAAGGATCTTGCTGGGGTGGCTATTGTCAGTAGAGTCTACTTGGCGGCATCCCCATACCATCTGACTGGCCAATGTTGGAATCAAGATGCTCTCCATCTCCCAGAAGGAGCCAAATTCTATATTACTGGAAGATGATACCAACAATGTGAAAGGAAACTTTCCATACTTTAATAGTTTTACTAGTTTTGTGGTCTGTGCAGAGCTGTTAAGATTATGACTTTGATTTTAATAGGAATCAGAACTCATATATGGAATTCCCCTGCCCCCAAGCAGTTAGTATATGAAGAGAGATATTAATGCCATTGGCCCAATATCTCTTGATGAAGAGAGGGAAAAACTGTTTCAGAGAGGACAAAACTATGTACTTATTGTTTTGTGCATTGCCACTTGTCAGTTGATGAACAAATAGTATTAGATGATGGTGTTATTCTCCCAGCTCATCATAGCATGTTCGCATCCTCCACTTCCAATCCAGACAGCTCATTAGTTGCAACTTAGCTGCCATGTCCATAGAAATGTGCAGGTCAGGTCTGAGTTGTTAAATGAGCAACAGCTAGACTCTGGCCTTACTCTGGTGATGTAGTGCATGGGCTATGACTTTTATTCCAACTAATTAAGCATCAGTGATCTTTATGCCAAGGGATGAATTATGCATTTGTTTCCACAGAACCTTTATTAATCTGGACTCCCACTGCTCAACATACATACACACACATACACACACAGAGAATTAAGAACTAATCAGTGTTAATTGTTAAGAAGTGCCATGATGTACATTAGTGTTCAAATATAACTAAAAAATTGATTTGATGAAAATATTTGCACTATAAACAATATACTCCAATCATCCTGTTAGCAGGAGGTAATTCTTCTGCCATAAAACCAATTGAACAAATCAATGTAGGTCAGCAACCTTGAGCTGGGAGATAAATAGCTCTATTCAGAAGGACTTGTCTGGCTTCTTCTAAATCTTTTTAATGTTCAGTCATTTCTTTTGCTCAATAACACAGAATCATAAAGTTGTAAGGGGCCTTCGGGGAGGGCGGTATATAAATCTAAATAAATAAATAAATAAATAAATAAATACAGGCCATCTAGTCCAACCCCCTGCTCAACGCAGGATCAGCCCAAAGCACCCTAAAGCATCCAAGAAAAATGTGTATCCAACCTTTGCTTGAAGACTGCCAGTGAGGGGGAGCTCACCACCTCCTTAGGCAGCCTATTCCACTGCTGAACTACTCTGACTGTAAACAACTTTTTCCTGATATCTTGCCTATATCGTTGTAGTTTAAACCCATTATTGCGTGTCCTTTCCTCTGCAGCCAACGGAAACAGCATCCTGCCCTCCTCCAAATGACAACCTTTCAAATACTTAAAGAGGGCTATCATGTCCCCACTCAACCTCCTTTTCTCCAGGCTGAACATTCCCAAGTCCCTCAATCTATCTTCATAGGGCTTGGTCCCTTGGCCCCAGATCATCCTCGTCGCTCTCCTCTGTACCCTTTCAATTTTATCTACGTCCTTCTTGAAGTGAGGCCTCCAGAACTGCACACAGTACTCCAGGTGTGGTCTGACCAGTGCCGTATACAATGGGACTATGACATATTGTGATTTTGATGTGATGCCCCTGTTGATACAGCCCAAAATGGCATTTGCCTTTTTTACCGCTGCATCACACTGCCTGCTCATGTTTAGCTTACAATCCACAAGTACCCCAAGGTCTCGTTCACACACAGTGTTACCTAGAAATGTGTCCCCCATCCAGTAGGCATGCTTTTCATTTTTCTGACCCAGATGCAGAACTTTACACTTATCTTTATTAAATTGCATCTTGTTCTCATTTGCCCATTTTTCCATTATGTTCAGATCTCGTTGAACTCTGTCCCTATCTTCTGGAGTATTTGCCAGTCCTCCCAATTTGGTGTCGTCTGCAAACTTGATGAGTAGTCCTTCCACCCCCTCATCTAGATCATTAATAAATATGTTAAAAAGTACCCGACCGAGCCCTGAGCCCTGAGGTACCCCACTACTCACTTCCCTCCAGTCTGATTGTGCTAGTAAAGAATGAACCCCAAATATATAATACTCTACTGACCATTTGTAATTCCTCAGTGATCAATAAAAATGAAGGGAAATGATTTTTCATTAGATCATTATTTGTCTGAGCAACTCAAAATGATCTTTCTATTTTGCTTCACAATAGTTTTATGCAATTCTAAAGCTTATGTATGTCTACACTAACCAAAACCAATAAAAGATAAAAATTTTATTCATTAATAGGGGTGAAGCCTGCTTTAAAAGTGGGAGCCGGCAGCAGGCTCCCTGACAGTTGTCACCATGGTGGGGGGGGCAGTTGCCTGCATGGAGGTGGGAGGCCGGCCTAAATAGAGGGTAGCTGTAGGGGAGGTGGGGAGGCCAACCAGACAGGCAGGCCTTTGTGGTGGAGGCTGGCAGTGTTCCTTGCCCCATGCGGAAGCATGGAAGAGCCTCTAATTGACCCTCAGTGGGGGAGGGCCCTCCCAATGAGGGCCAGCCAGCAGTCCACCAGTGATTCCTGATAGCGCAACAGCTCCTCTGAGTGGCTGTTGGGGGAGAGCCCTCCCCCCAAAGGCTAATCAGAGGGCTAGCACACCATTGGAAGTACCCTGCACATTTTATGTGGGATGATGATGATGATCGACTAGGGCCAGGGCCATTTCAGTCCTGGCCCCAACCTGGTGGAATGAACTCCCAGGTGAGCTGCGGGCCCTGCAGTCCCTTGCTGCTTTCCGCAGGGCCTGAAAAATGGAGCTCTTCTACCAGGTCTATGGTTGAGGCCAGGTTAGTGCAGGAAGAGCACTCGGGGTCCCTCTGTTTGCCAACAACGGACACCACATGGTTAGAGAACCGCACTCAAAGAGTTGTGTCAATGGTGTTTCATCAGACTGGAGAGAGGTGAGTAGCGGGGTACCTCAGGGCTCGGTGCTTGGCCCGGTACTTTTTAACATATTTATTAATGATCTAGATGAGGGGGTGGAGGGACTACTCATCAAGTTTGCAGATGACACCAAATTGGGAGGACTGGCAAATACTCCGGAAGATAGAGACAGAGTTCAACGAGATCTGAACACAATGGAAAAATGGACAAATGAGAACAAGATGCAATTTAATAAAGATAAGTGTAAAGTTCTGCATCTGGGTCAGAAAAATGAAAAGCATGCCTACTGGATGGGGGATACGCTTCTAGGTAACACTGTGTGTGAACAAGACCTTGGGGTACTTGTGGATTGTAAACTAAACATGAGCAGGCAGTGTGATGCAGCGGTAAAAAAGGCAAATGCCATTTTGGGCTGTATCAACAGAGGCATTACATCAAAATCACAAGATGTCATAGTCCCATTGTATACGGCACTGGTCAGACCACACTTGGAGTACTGTGTGCAGTTCTGGAGGCCTCACTTCAAGAAGGACGTAGATAAAATTGAAAGGGTACAGAAGAGAGCGACGAGGATGATCTGGGGCCAAGGGACCAAGCCCTATGAAGATAGGTTGAGGGACTTGGGAATGTTCAGCCTGGAGAAAAGGAGGTTGAGAGGGGACATGATAGCCCTCTTTAAGTATTTGAAAGGTTGTCACTTGGAGGAGGGCAGGATGCTGTTTCTGTTGGCTGCAAAGGAGAGGACACGCAGTAATGGGTTTAAACTTCAAGTACAACGATATAGGCTAGATATCAGGAAAAAAAAATTCACAGTCAGAGTAGTTCAGCAGTGGAATAGGCTACCTAAGGAGGTGGTGAGCTCCCCCTCACTGGCAGTCTTCAAGCAAAGGTTGGATACACACTTTTCTTGGATGCTTTAGGATGCTTAGGGCTAATCCTGCGTTGAGCAGGGGGTTGGACTAGATGGCCTGTATGGCCAACTCTATGATTCTATGATTCTATGATATGATGTGTCTCTCTTCTCTCCTCCCTCTAATAGATGAATAGGTACCGCCTATGAATAGGTTGAAGGTACCGCCATCTTACCTGTTGTTGATGATCAATGTTGTTGTTATAGTCCTTTTAATGGGGTTTTGACGGGCCTTTGTGGGGTTTTAGTCGGACATATGTGAACAGCCAAGAACCTTTGGGAGTGGTGGTCAATAAACAAACAAACAAATAAACAAACAAATAAAACAAATGGTGTCAGAATCAGGTTACATTTTCAGTGGTCCAATTAGTTCATAGAATCATAGAATCATAGAATCATAGAGTTGGAAGGGGCCATACAGGCCATCTAGTCCAACCCCCTGCTCAACGCAGGATTAGCCCTAAGCATCCTAAAGCATCCAAGAAAAGTGTGTATCCAACCTTTGCTTGAAGATTTCCAGTGAGGGGGCGCTCACCACCTCCTTAGGCAGCCTATTCCACTGCTGAACTACTCTGACTGTCCTTCTTGAAGTGAGGCCTCCAGAACTGCACACAGTACTCCAGGTGTTGTCTGACCAGTGCCGTATACAATGGGACTATGACATCTTGTGATTTTGATGTGATGCCTCTGTTGATACAGCCCAAAATGGCATTTGCCTTTTTTACCGCTGCATCACACTGCCTGCTCATGTTTAGTTTACAATCCACAAGTACCCCAAGGTCTCGTTCACACACAGTGCTACCTAGAAGCGTATCCCCCATCCAGTAGGCATGCTTTTCATTTTTCTGACCCAGATGCAGAACTTTACACTTATCTTTATTAAATTGCATCTTGTTCTCATTTGCCCATTTTTCCATTGTGTTCAGATCTCGTTGAACTCTGTCTCTATCTTTCGGAGTATTTGCCAGTCCTCCCAATTTGGTGTCATCTGCAAACTTGATGAGTAGTCCCTCCACCCCCTCATCTAGATCATTAATAAATATGTTAAAAAGTACCGGGCCGAGCACCGAACCCTGAGGTACCCCGCTACTCACCTCTCTCCAGTCTGATGAAACACCATTGACAACAACTCTTTGAGTGCGGTTCTCTAACCCATTCCCTATCCACCTAACGATCTGAAAATCCAGATTGCAGTCCTTCAACTTATCCATCAGAACATCATGGGGAACCTTGTCAAAAGCTTTACTAAAATCCAAGTAAATGACATCAACCAAATTTCCCCGATCCAGCAAACCTGTTACTTGGTCAAAAAAGGAAACTAGGTTGGTCTGGCAGGACCTGTTGGAGACAAATCCATGCTGACTTCCTTGGATCACCAAATTGTCCTCCAGATGTTTGCAGATCGCTCCCTTTAATATCTGCTCCATTATCTTCCCCACAACAGAGGTCAGACTCACTGGTCTGTAGTTTCCCGGGTCATCCTTCCTCCCTTTTTTGAAGATCGGAATAACGTTAGCTCTTTTCCAGTCCTCCGGGACATCTCCAGTCCTTAAAGAGGTTCCGAAGATGATGGACAAGGGCTGTGCAAGTTCTCTGGAAAGTTCTTTGAGTACTCTCGGGTGCATTTCATCTGGACCAGGGGATTTGAACTCATCCAGTGCAGCTAAATGCCTCTCGATAACCTCTCTATCCATGTTAACCTGCCACCCAGACACTGTCCTTTCGCTACAGCCATCTCTAGACGTGCCTAAACACTTTGACTTGTGGGAAATAACAGATGTAAAATAGGCACTAAGCCTTTCTGCTTTCTCTGCATCTTTCGTTAGAGTTTGTCCATCCGCACCCAACAGCGGGCCTATTGCCTCATTTACTTTACGTTTGCTCCTCACGTAACTGAAAAATCTTTTCTTGTTACAGTGGGCTTCCCTGGCCAATCTTAGCTCACTCTCAGCTTTGGCCTTTCTGATGATTGATCTACAGTGCCTAGTAACCTGTAGGTACTCTTCTTTAGAGCTCCGTCCTTCCCTCCATTTCCTGAACATTTTCCTTTTCTTTCTTAGTTCCTCTTGAAGTTCTCTGTTCATCCAAATAGGCTTCTTAGGAGCTCCTGCATTTTCATCTTTCTGGGATAGTCATTGATTGAGCATGCAATAGCTCTTGTTTGAGTAGCGCCCACCCTTCACATGCTCCCTTCCCTTCCAGCATTCTCGTCCATGGTATGACACTCTGAGTTTATTAAAGTTTGCCCTACGAAAATCCAACATCCGCGTCTGGCTACAAGCTTCCTTGGCTCCCCATCTCAAAAGGAATTCTATGAGGACATGGTCACTTCCCCCTAGGGTCCCCACCTCCTTCACCTCATCCACCAACTCTTGCCTGTTGGTCAGTATTAAGTCCACTATGGCTGAACCTCTTGTGGGTTCATCTACCATTTGATAAATGAAATTGTCAGCCAGGCAGGTCAGAAAATTGCATGACTGAGGACGCTTCGCAGAGTTTGTTTCCCAGCACACATCTGGGAAATTGAAGTCACCCATGATGACAAGGTCTTGCCGTTTGGATATTTTCTCAAGCTGCTCACAAAGTGCAGCATCCACATCCTCTCGTTGGTCAGGCGGTCGGTAGTAGACACCAACCACCACACTGTTTGTTTTCCCCTCGCTTATTTTCACCCAGATGCTTTCCACTGTATATATGCTCTCCTTCACTAGAATTTCCTGACAGGTAAGCCCTTTCTTCACATACAGTGCCACTCCTCCACCTCTTCGATCTATTCTGTTTTTTCTGAACAGTTCATATCCATCCACCATTACATTCCAGTCATGAGAATCATTCCACCAAGTTTCTGTGATGCCTACTAGATCATACTTTTCCATCAGCATGAGAAGTTCCAGCTCTTCCTTTTTATTGCCCATGCTTCGGGCGTTAGTATAAAGACATCTGAATCCTTTTACTTTTGGTTCCCTATGAGCTGGCCTTGCCAGTTGGGCTGCCTCCGATAGTTTTCCTTCCATACACTCCCTATGTTGATCGTCTCCTTCCCCTAGTGGCTTTAGTTTAAAGCTCTCCTGATGAATCTCCCCAGGTTCCTGCCAAACACATTCTTCCCCAGTTTCGATAAGTGCAGTCCATCAGGTGCTAGTAGGCCTTCCTCAAGAAAGCCTATCCCATGGTCCCAGAAACCAAATCTCTCCTGCCGGCACCAACTACGCAGCCAGTGATTCACCTCCATTATCTTCTTCTCCCGACGCATTCCTCTTCCCTTGACAGGCAAGATTGAAGAGAATACCACTTGTGCCCCCGTTTGCTTGAGCTTCCTCCCCAGATCTTGATAGTCTTTTTTAATAGGAGCGATGGTATTCAGGGACATGTCATTCGTTCCCACATGGACCATCACAAATCACAAAGTTGTGGCATAGTAGTTCAAAAAACTACTAAATTAACATCTAAAACATTTTCAATCATGCATATGTTACTAACAAAGTATTCACTCTAATGACATCAAGAAATTATTACTTCTCCAAAATAATATAGTCCATGTCTCATCCCTTATTTTGCTGGAAAGGAAGCTGTGACCTTGCTTTAATATAATATAACCTTGGTGAAAAGTTCCATTTTAATGATTTACGTCTAGACTTGCTCATATTGTTGTCATCAAAGAGAACAGTTTTTTGTCTGAAAGAAAACAATGTGATGATTCCTACTGGTTATTATAGCAATAAATTGGGCCTTTCCTTGAATAACTTGCTGAAATATAACTGCATAACAGAACATATACATCATATAATTGTTTATAATACCATATTTTCAGATACTTGTCCATAACCATGGCTTGATTCATATGTGCTTTTAAAATTAAAATCCTATCATTCTATTTACTAGGGGCGAAGCCTGTTGTATCCAGGAAATACAACAGGTACTAGAGCATGGCAGTGGGAAGAGGAAGGGGAGGAGTTGTCAGTCTGTAAGGACATGTGGTTGAATGTGTGTGTTGTGTGGGAGGATGTGGTGGTATGGTGACAAATGAGGGTGTGGGTGTGGAGAGATGGATGTCAAGAACCTATAATTTAGAATGTTTGTTGAGTGTGGGAGAGGACTGACCTTTGGGAATTGTGACATAGTAGTTACAGATGAGCTTTCAAGAGCCATGTCTTCAGATATATGAAGGGAAAAATCAGACTGGAGGCTCTTCTTATGAAGAGATTACTTGGCAACCAGTTCCTCCCAGTTCTGTATTCAACATAATTTCCCTTCTTGTCGGAATTAGGCAACAGACACCCTGTCGTAATATACATGGGGTAGTCTTAGTACACAGGTGTCTGCCCTGCTCCTTCTGTCTCCAATTTTTTACGGTTGATAAAATGTTCAGACCAGGTACAGCCAACCTCCAGGTAGGCCTAGAGATATCCTGGAATTGCTGCTCATCTCCAAACTATAAAGATCAGGTCCCCAGGCAAAAATGGCTGCTTTGGAGGGGTGACTGTGTACCATTGTATCCCATTGAGGTTTAGGGTTTTGTTATTTGCAAGGCCAAATCGTTGCGTAATAAAAGTGGATCACCGAGTTCCCCCCAAAGCCTCACTGTCTACTTTCCCGTAAAGGTAACTCCACTTAAAATTCTGGGCCACTTCTGCCTTTGAGTTCATAGGACCTTCCTGGCAAATACTGTTTTTTTTAATTTACTAGGCCAAGCTTGAAAAAAATCACTTTAGTTCCCATGTCTCTCCAGCCATTTACTTGTTTACTATTTACTGTTTCAAGCTGTAAATATTCTTTGTTTAAATCTTCCTGCACTTTCCAGACTCTCAGGACTGATGCTGGTTGGTCGATCTGTCTGTCTGTGCCCCAAAATACAAACAGTTGCTAGTAAGGGCTGGCCAAAGCCCATAGCCCAGGAGAGATACACCCACACCACATGCCCACCGCCGCACCCAGACCGCCAGGGCCAAGTGACTGCTACCACCGCATGGCTGCCAAACACGCATGTGTGCACTTCTATACGCCCTCCCACTGCTGCCCACGTCGTCCACGAGGCCTTGCCGTGCCACTGGCCATGAGTGGAGGCCGCGTCCGCCAATGGCGCCGAGCCAGAGCGCTGCCAGCACTGTGCCAGCCCTCGGGTGCCGCGCCGCCGCCCCTGATGGCGGCAGCCACCAGACATGCGTGCACTTTCGCCATGGACTCCTTCCGCTCGCTGTTGCCCCGCCGGCCGCCCGGACCCCCTGGCCTCACCGTGGCACTGGCGCCCACCGGAGGAAATGGCGCCCACAGTCTGCCAGCCTGCCCCCTGTGAGTATGGCCGCTGAAAAGGGGAGGGGGTCCCCAAAGGCACCGGCCGCTGCGGGGGCGGCCACGTCCAGCTGGAGAGCCGCCCGGACCCCCACACTACGGCAGCTACGGCACAGCGGGCTTAATTTCTAGTCTTTAAATAAATAAAAACAATATCCTGCTTATCATCCCACCTTTCTGATGAAAAAATTAATTCTTACATATTTTTTAAAGTATGCAATTAGAATTACCAGGGATGCCGAGGGGAAAAGAATATTTGTGACTGTGAGATTTGTGTCTACGCAGCGCTAAATGACTGGAATGCTGTTTTTACCAAGACAATTTTTTAGATTTATAATCTCAAATAAAGAAGCCAGATGGTGCTTGTTATGGCAGAGCAACCACGCAGAAATGGTATCAGGATTGGAAAGATGCCAGCCAGCAATGCCTATAAAAAAAGAACAACACTAGAGTGGAAATGTGACTGAGTCCTCAATGAACTTAGGAGACCCTTACAACATATTCTGTACAAATCTTAAAACGTGTCTTATTTTTATCACCCAATGGTTCAAGAAGTACTATTGGCTCTTGATTTAATGAAAATTATCTGAACGGTATCACACTCGAAAGCAAACATTACAGAGATTTTAGGTAGAGGCAACTGGAGATCTACCAGGGGTTTTTCATAGACCACATATTTCCATGTTGTTTCAGTGGTGTGATTTGCCTATGAATTCATCATTTGGAGTGATGCCTTTCTCATGTAAGGAACTTGCTCCTATTTATGTCTAGAAATTACTTCAGCAGTGCAATCCTGAGGGCTCCTGAGAAAGTAGTGGCCAGCTGCCACCACAAAAATTGCAAGCATACTGGAGACCATAACAACCCCAGCAACACCCACTAATCATACAACAGCTGCCAATGGAAGCTCTGTGAGTGGAACACAGAGGCACAGCCAATCACTGACCACCAACCCAGTCATAGCCCCTTGATGCTTCTCCTGGTCAGTCAGCAGACATGGTGGGAAGATCCAGCAATGGTGCAACATCAACACAGACACATGGCTTGACTGCCCATGCAGCAATGTAACGGACAGGATACTCACCCATTCCTGGGCAAGGATTTGACTAGCAGCAAAAATGATGCCCACAAACATTCATCTCTGCTTCAGCCAGACTCCTTCCCATGCAACAATAAATAAATAAAAAGACAAAACAAGAGAGAGGCCAGGCTCAAACCCACAGGCCCCACACCCAAGAGGACAGGTGCAAAGGCTGCATGCCATTAGGCATTCCTGCAGCCCTGACACCAGCAGTAGCCGCCTGGAGGCAGGCCGAGACCATTGCAGTGACAAGCATGACTCAGTGGAAAGGCTCAGTGATAACATGGCCAGGCTCCTAGTTTGATCCCCATTTGGGGAGAGGCCAGTGTCAGGCACACCTTTGCCCATGCACACTGCAAAAGTAGAAACAGGACATGGTAGCCAATGGTGAATCCATCCTTTTGGCAGGGATGTCACTCCACTCCACTAATTAACACAGTTCTTTCATGTCTACCCTGTACCTGCCTCACCAAGCTTCAGGGCTTATACCAACACCGGTATGTTTGAGTGTGGGATCTAGGGACCATTATTCCCCTGTGCTAGATCAGTTGTGCACCCCTGTAGATCACCTGTTCCGTTTGTGAGCTGCACAGTGCAGCCAGCAGTGTGTTTGTGGGAAGGAGATGGGGGATCCATATATGGTCTCAAGGTACTGCTGGACCCCTGCTATGTTTTGCAACTGAACAAAACAGTTCAGTGGCACCAGGAAGACCCAGAATAAGAACCCACCCTCTTGGATGTGTGAAAGTGCAGTCCTAAGGGGAAGTCACAAATTGGTGTGGGGGTGGTGGTGGTGGTAGTCTCATCCAGTCGCAAACTAACAGTTAGGGATAGAGTTATCATTCTGAATTTATTACATTGAAAATTGTGTCAACCTCCTGTCCATTATGGCTCCTTTGCCTTTGTGAGGTGTTACCCAGGGGCCATTGGAGGACAAGTTGAGCTGTCCCTGGCACAGCACGCATACGAGTGGGCAAGGTTGCTGCTTGGAAAGCTGCTTGAGAAAGGATGCCCCAGGATCCAGGCTGGAACCAGTGACAGAAGAAACAGGAGGAACTGTACAGGTCATGTTCCCATATCTTCCTCTTGAATCAACACATGCACAGACGCTAAACAGAAACATGTGCAGTGATGGCAAATGGCATAGACACTGAGTCAGGCACAGCCATGCTTATGCACCCGGTTATTGATTAATTATGCCTGAGGCCAAGCTCAAAGTCCTGTCTGAAGGGTCAAAAACCAAGGGAGGCAGTCCACCAAGAGAGACAGGCAGGGGTGTGGAGTCAAGAGCCGGAAGTAAAGAGTCAAGCTGAAGTCTGGGACCAGGATCAAATGGGCAGAGCTTCGCTGCAGCAACCAGGAATACTGGATGTCCAGGCAGACAAGCAGAGAACACATGGATTGCACCCCTCTCCTTAAGTACACCTTGGCTGAGTGGGGAATCCAATCACCAAAGGACTTGCAGCTGGGTCTAGTCCTCATTTGAGGAAGGAGCCTCAGCTGGGCCCCATCAGGACTGACAGTGTGCTAACAGCTGTCATGTTTGCTGTCAGGTCTAAATGGGACCCTATGTGCTATTCCATGGTTTTTGATAACATAACTTTCTGCCAGGGGTTTTACTGAGCTGAGGTAGCTGAGGAAACTTTGTTGTTGTTGTTGTTGTTATGTGCGAAGTCGTGTCCGACCCATCGTGACCCCATGGACAATGATCCTCCAGGCCTTCCTGTCCTCTACCATTCCCTGGAGTCCATTTAGGTTTGCACCTACTGCTTCAGTGACTCCATCCAGCCACCTCATTCTCTGTCGTCCCCTTCTTCTTTTGCCCTCGATCGCTCCCAGCATTAGGCTCTTCTCCAGGGAGTCCTTCCTTCTCATGAGGTGGCCAAAGTATTTGAGTTTCATCTTCAGGATCTGGCCTTCTAAAGAGCAGTCAGGGCTGATCTCCTCTAGGACTGACCGGTTTGTTCGCCTTGCAGTCCAAGGAACTCGCAAGAGTCTTCTCCAGCACCAGAGTTCAAAAGCCTCAATTCTTTGACGCTCGGCCTTCCTTATGGTCCAACTTTCGCAGCCATACATTGCAACTGGGAAGACCATAGCCTTGACTAAACGCACTTTTGTTGGCAGGTGATGTCTCTGCTTTTTAGGATGCTGTCTAGATTTGCCATAGCTTTCCTCCCCAGGAGCAAGCGTCTTTTAATTTCTTTGCTGCAGTCCCCATCTGCAGTGATCTTGGAGCCCAGGAAAATAAAATCTGTCACTATCTCCATTTCTTCCCCATCTATTTGCCATGAATTGAGAGGGCCGGATGCCATGATCTTTGTTTTCTTGATGTTGAGTTTCAAGCCAACTTTTGCACTCTCCTCCTTCACCCGCATCAACAGGCTCTTTAGTTCCTCTTCACTTTCTGCCATTAGAGTGGTATCATCTGCATATCTGAGGTTGATATTTCTCCCTGCAATCTTGATCCCAATTTGTGACTCCTCTAATCCCGCATTTCTCATGATGTGCTCTGCATACAAGTTAAATAGGCAAGGCGACAGTATACAGCCTTGCCGAACTCCTTTCTCAATTTTGAACCAGTTAGTGATTCCATGGTCAGTTCTCACTGTTGCTTCTTGACCTGCATATAAATTTCTCAAGAGACAAATAAGATGCTCTGGTATTCCCATCTCTTTAAGAACTTGCCACAATTTGTTGTGCTCCACACAATCCAAGGCTTTAGCATAGTCAATGAAGCAGAAGTAGACGTTCTTCTGGTACTCCGTAGCTTTCTCCATGATCCAGCGTATGTTGGCAATTTGATCTCTAGTTCCTCTGCCTCTTCGAAATCCTGCCTGTACTTCTGGAAGTTCTCGGTCCACATATTGCTGGAGCCTAGCTTGTAGGATTTTGAGCATAACTTTGCTAGCATGAGAAATTAGTGCAATGGTGCGGTAGTTTGAACATTCTTTGGCATTGCCCTTCTTTGGGATTGGAATGTAAACTGACCTTTTCCAATCCTGTGGCCATTGTTGAGTTTTCCAAATTTGCTGGCATATTGAGTGTAGCACTTTTACTGCATCGTCCTTTAAGATTTTGAATAGTTCAACTGGAATGCTGTCACCACCACCACTAGCTTTATTGTTGCTCAGACTTCCTAAGGCCCATTTGACTTCACATTCCAGGATGTCTGGCTCCAAGTCAGTAATTACCCCATTGTGGTCATCAGGGATGTTAAGCTCGCTCTTGTATAGTTCTTCTGTATAATTTTGCCACCTTTGTTTAATCTCTTCTGCTTCTGTGAGGTCCCTACCATTTTGGTCCCTTATCATACCCATCTTTGCATGAAACGTTCTCTTCATATCTCCAATTTTCTTGAAAAGATCTCTGGTCCTCCCCATTCTATTGTTTTCTTCTATTTGTTTGCACTGTTCATTTAAGAAGGCATTCTTATCTCTTCTAGCTTTTCTCTGGAATTCTGCATCCAATTGGGTGTATCTCTCTCTTTCTCCCTTGCCTTTCACTTCCCTTCTCTCCTTAGCTATTTGTAAAGCTTCCTCAGATAGCCATTTTGATTTCTTGCATTTCTTTTTCTTTGGGATGGTTTTAGTTGCTACCTCTTGTACAATGTCGCGAACCTCCGTCCATAGTTCTTCAGGCACTCTGTCTATCAGATCTAATTCCTTAAATCTATTTGTCACCTCTACTGTGTATTCGTTGGGGATATGATTTAGTTCATACCTGAGTGGCCTAGTGGTTTTCCCTACTTTCTTCAATTTAAGCCTAAATTTTGCAACAAGAAGCTCATGATCTGAACCACAATCAGCTCCTGGTCTTGTTTTTATTGACTGTATAGAACTTTTCCATCTTTGGCTGCAGAGCACATAGTCAATCTGATTTCTGTGTTGACCGTCTGGTGATGTCCATGTGTAGAGTCGTCTCTTGGGTTGTTGGAAAAGAGTGTTTGCTATGACCATTGTATTCTCTTGACAAAATTCTACCAGCCTGTGCCCTGCTTCATTTTGTACTCCAAGGCCAAACTTGCCTGTTATCCCGGTTATCTTTTGGCTTCCTACTTTAGCATTCCAATCCCCCATGATGATAAGCACATCATTTTTTGCCGTTGCTTCTAGAAGGTGTTGTAGGGCTTCATAGAACTGATCAACTTCATCCTCTTCAGCAGCAGTGGTTGGGGCATAGACCTGGATCACTGTGATGTTGAATGGTTTGCCTTGGATTCGAACTGAGATCATTCTGTCATTTTGGGGATTGTATCCCAAGACTGCTTTTCCTACTCTCTTATTGATTATGAAGGCTACTCCATTTCTTCTGCGAGATTCTTGTCCACAGTAGTATACCTGATGGTCATCTGAATTAAATTCACCCATTCCTGTCCATTTTAGTTCACTGATTCCTAAAATGTCGATGTTCAGTCTTGTCATTTCTTGTTTAACCACGTCCAGCTTGCCTTGATTCAGGGATCTGACATTCCAGGTTCCTATGGAATAAAAATCTTTACAGCATCGGACTGTCTTTTCGCCACCAGTTACTTCCACAACTGAGCGTCCTTTCGGCTTTGGCCCAGTCGCTTCATTCATTCTGGCGCTACTCGTACTAGCCGTCTGCTCATCCCCAGTAGCATATTGGACACCTTCCGACCTGAGGGGCTCATCTTCCGGCGTCATAACGTTTTGCCTTTTGGAACTGTCCATAGAGTTTTCATGGCAAAGATACTGGAGTGGTTTGCCATTTCCTTCTCTAGTGGATCACCTTTTGTCAGAGCTCTCAGCTATGACCTGTCCGTCTTGGATGGCCCTGCACGGTATAGCTCGTAGCTTCACTGAACTACGCAAGCCCCCTTGCCACAACAAGGCAGCGATCCTTGAAGGGGACTGAGGAAACTAGGCCCTCCCAAACCTGAGTTTGCATTTTCCCCAGATGATTATAGAATCCTAGAGTAATAAACTCAGAAGTTACCTCCTGTGTCATCTAGTCCAACCCTCTGTATAATGCAGGACACTCAACAACACTATTGCTCATCCACTGTACCTGCTACCCCCTTGAACCTTCACAGAATCAGCCTCTCTGTCAGATGGCTATCCAGCCTCTGTTTGAAAATTTCCAAAGATGGAAAACCCACCACCTCCTGAGGAAACCTGTTCCACTGAGAAACTGCTATAACTGTCAGGAACTCTTTCTGAATGTTAGGTGGAATTTCTTTTGAATTAATTTCATCTCATTGGTTCTGGTCAGCCCCTCTAGGGCAACCGAGAACAACTTTGCAGCCTTTTAAAGACTTGAAGATGGTTATCAGATCCGCTCTCAGTTGTCTCCTCTCCAAGTTAAACTGACCAAGTTCCCCCAAACTTTCCTCATACGTCTTGGTCTCCAAATCCCTCACCATCTTTGTTGCCCCCCTCTGGACATGCTCTTCAACTGTGGTGCCCCAAATTGAACACAGTACTCCAAGTGAGGCTGAACCAGAGCACAGTAAAGCGGTATCATCACCTCCCATGATCTATACACAATACTCCATTTGATACAGCTCAAAATCCCATTTGTCATTGTAACCATTGAGTCACACCGCTGATGCATGTTCAATGTATGGTCTACTAAGACTCCTAGAACCTTTTCGCACATACTACTGCCAAGACAAGTCTTCCGCATCCTATATTGGTATATTTGGTTTTTCCTACTTAACTGCCTCAGAGCCTCTTGTGGCGCAGAGTGGTAAGGCAGCAGAAATGCTATCTGAAGCTGTCTGCCCATGAGACTCGGAGTTCAACCCCAGCAGCCGGCTCAAGGTTGACTCAGCCTTCCATCCTTCTGAGGTCAGTAAAATGAGTATCCAGCTTGCTGGGGGGTAAAAAGGTAATGACTGGGGAAGGCACTGGCAAACCACCCCATATTGAGTCTGCCATGAAAACGCTAGAGGGCGTCACCCCAAAGGTCAGACATGACCCAGACATGACCCCATGACCTTTCTATATGGGATAGAAAGGTATCCTATCCCAGTTAGGATACCTTTACCTAACTGCAGGACTTTACATTTGTCCCTATTGAATTTCATTTTATTCAGTTTAGACCAATTCTCAATCCTATCAAGATCATCCTGTATCCTGATTCTGTATTCGGTTGTGTTTGCTACCCCTCCCAGTTTAGTATCATCTGCAAATTTAATAAGTATCCCCTCTAATCCCTCATCCTAATCATTTATCAACACAGGCCCCAGGACAGATCCCTGGGGCACTCCACTTGTCACTCTTCTCCAAGAGGATGCTGAACCATTAACAAGCACCTGTTGGGTACAATCTGTCAACCAGTTATGGATCCACCTGACAGAATTAGGATCCACTGCATTTTACTAACTTGTCAACAAGAATATCATGTGGAACTTTATCAAAAGCTTTACTGAAATCCACATGAATCCACAGCATTCCCCTGATCCAGCAAGGTAGTCACTTTCTTGGGGGGGGGGAAATGGTGTGAAAATCAGATTCCCACATCTTTAAACCGCCTGTGGCGCCGCGGGCGCCACGGACTAAATAAAGCGTTAAGGGGTCCTAAGGCGGGATGTGTCCGTGATGAGGAAGGGTCCGGACTGGACCCTTCCTCAGGACAGACAATCAGAGGGACCAATCGGCAGGCGCGCAGGCGTGCAGCGCCTGCCGATTGGTCCCTCCGATTCCCAGCCCCAGCAACTGTGAGCCGCGCGCAGCCTCCGACATGTCAGGCTAGCCGCAAGGGAGTCCCCGGCGGCCTGACGCAGCGAGAGGCGCAAAGCGCCTCTCGCTGCGTCAGGCCGCCGCCCGAAGGAGTCAGCAGTACCTGAGGCAGCCAGCAGTACCCCGTTGTTGGCGAGTATCCATGTTGCTTCGGGACATGTTGCTTGTAGGCGACTCTGTGCTGCCTCCCGCCTCCGTCCGCCGGCTTCCAAAATGGCCGCCGCGCCTGCGCCCTCGCCTCGACGCGGAGCCGCTCCGCCCTCCGCCTCTATGGCGTGTCAGGCCGCCAGGCATGTCAGGCCGCGTCAGGCCGCCAGGCGTGTCAGGCCGCGTCAGGCCGCCAGGCAGGGAGCCCCCGGCAGTTGCGTGGAGCGCGGCTGCCGGAGACTCCCTGCCCGCCAAATGACCGCCGCCCGGGAGAGGCCCCGCCGCCCGACGGGCCTCCCACGATCTGGTAAGTGCCTAGAGCCCGCTGTATTACTCATACAGAGGGCTTGATTACTAGTATAATATATATGTGAAACATCTTATGTCGCAGCCTTGGTTCACACAGCGCTTCCTGGGCAAGGGTGGGCATGGTGGCCAGCCAAGGACCTTGCTCTGTCATGCACCTCTGGGCTCCTTGCACCCCTTGCCCAACACAAGTTGTGTGTGTGTGTGTGTGTGCGCGCGTGCGCAAGGAAAATAATATTCAAGATGGCAAAAACATCCAGTAGAGAAAAAGATGCATAACAATCAGGATATGACAGAAATGTCTGTGGCTGCACCCTGCTTCTGTCCATTCGTATCTGGTGCACAGATCCTGCCTGGCCATCAGCAGTGGTGGGAGGGGGTTGGATTGCAAGATCCAGGTTGGGAAACTCCTGGAGATTTGGGGATTGAGCCTTAGGAGGACAGGAAGCTCAGCAGAGTACAATACCATAGAGTCCACCCTCCAAAGCAGTGGTCCCCAACCTGCGGGCCGCGGCCCGCCGCCGGGCCGCAAAGGCCATGGCGCCGGGCCGCGGCTCCCTCTCCCTGCCCCCCCCGCAGTAAAAAACTTCCCAGGCCGCAAGCTTGCGGCCCGGGAAGCTTCTTACTGCGGGAGGGCGGGGAGAGGGAATCAGGGCCGGGCTGCGCCCGGGCTGCGGCAGGCGCGGCCCGCGGGTGCGGCCCGATCCGCGGGGCGCGGCTCGATGCCCTGCCGGTCCCCAGCCTAATAAAGGTTGGGGACCACTGCTCCAAAGTATCTATTTTCTCCAAGGGAACCATAGTTTGGACAGGAGTTGATATTCCATCAGCAGGGGATGGGTGGGATTGCCAAAAACAGGCTGAAAAACCCGCGGACGGGCGCGGCTCGATGCGCGGGCGCGGTCCCCGCGGGCGCGGGCGCGGTCCCCGCGGGCGCGGCCCGATGCCCTGCCGGTCCCCAGCCTAATAAAGGTTGGGGACCACTGCTCCAAAGTATCTATTTTCTCCAAGGGAACCATAGTTTGGACAGGAGTTGATATTCCATCAGCAGGGGATGGGTGGGATTGCCAAAAACAGGCTGAAAAACCCTGGGAGAAAATGGACCTTGGGGGGAGGGAGGGGGAGGGAGGTCTGTGGCACGTACCTTGGGCTGCCTGCTTCCAGGTGGGAATTGGGGATTCCTTAGAATTACAGCTTCTCTTCAGTTCCCCAGTTGCTGGGGGAGGGAGGACTCTGTGGCTAGAGTTGCCAGCGTCTAGTTGGGAGCTGGGGATCTCCTGGAATTATAGCTTCTCTCCAGACAACTGAGATCTAGTTCCCCTAAAGAAAATGGATTGGAGGGGGGGGGGTCTTTGTAGCACCGCACCTAGAAGAAGAAGAAGAAGAAGAAGAAGAAGAAGAAGAAGAAGAAGAAGAAGAAGAAGAAGAAGAAGAAGAAGAAGAAGAAGAAGAAGAGATAGGGAGAGAGGGGGAAGTTGGGGGAATGTGTCACTCTGTGTGTGTCAAAGAGTGAAAATGAGAGGGGGGTGTCAGCCCTCTGGCTGAGAGCCATGGCTTGTCTGAATACTGGGGATCTGACCTGTGTGTTGGAACCCCAGCTGTGCCAAAACAGCGGCAGACCAGAACAAACAAGGGCTTCAGTGCTTGGAGGCTGGGTTGAGGACCAAGTGTGGCCCCTTGTCCATCAGAATTGCTGCGTATGTGGCCTGGCGCTACTTGTCTCCTGGCTAGCTCATGGATAAGGCTGATGGGGATGAAGGCTGACAATGTCTTCTTGCTCCAGTGCAACACTTTCCCTTCCCCCTTTTGTTTGCCAAGGCAGACTCACCTCCCTCTGGCATGCTGCCTAGGCAGAAGGGTGGGAGGGGAACATACACAAGCAGCCATGCTCTGGCTTTCCTCGCTGGCATGGTCAGGCCCAAAGGCTAGCTGCTGATGCCTCCTCTGCCAACGGCTATCTGCTTTAACAGCAGCTCTGTTTTGTCCTCATCCGCCCAGGTGAGGGAAAGAGGCCAGCCCGCGCATTTCAAATTGTCCACCAATGCCTCCAACACCACTGACTGCCCGCTCCAATGGCAGCTCTACTGTGCCTCATCCTGCTGATGGAAAGAGGTGTTGCTTCACTCACCCCCTCCTCCTGCACCCCGTAAGCCACTGCTGCCCGTCAACTCTGAGGCAGTGAGGTTTTTGGCAGGCAGCAGCTTGCGAGACTGCAGCAGGAGGGAATGAGCAAGGCAAGACTCGTTTCCCTTGGTAAGTCCTCCCACAAAGGACACCCAGAGCCCATGCAAGTCCCCACCCCCACTTAGGAGAGACAGAGCGTGCAAGGGCCTTGCCCCTTCTGTCTACATATCCACTTTCAGCTCAACTGTCCATGTCCCACGTAAGATGTTTCACATGAAAAAGAGATAGGGTTAGCCTGATGTGATTTATCCTTGCAAAACCTGTGATGAGTCAGAAATCACAGCTTTCTGTTCCAGCTACTCAAGGACTGACTGTTTGATGATTTGCTCCAAAATTTTGCCAGCTACAGATGTCAAGCTAATGGATCAGTAGTTACCCAGATCCACCTTTTTCTCTTTCTTGAAGATGGGGGCAACATTTGCCTGCCTCCAATTATCTGATGTTATGGCTTGTGCCAGCATTGCCTTGTGCAGCATCTTGTCTATGGAGCTCTCCCTTTCTATGGATGTCCAAGTCACGGGAGTAGAACATGGGTTAGATTTCTGTAACTTGCTCTATGCAGGTTTTTGAGCAGATTTTTATTGTTTGATCTTAACACTCTTGGGGGAGAGGGTTATAGGGGAAGAGGCAGTCCTGTAGATACAAGGTTGCCAGACCACTTAGTGATTTAAAAGTGAGAGTGAAGATCTTGAACCTTATTCAGTCTCCAGGCTGGACCAGTTTTGAGAACAGCTTCAAGGGCAACCCTGCATAGAGAGAGTAACAGAAGTCTAGTCTGTAGGTGACTTTACATGGATCACAATGGCAAAGTCTGGTGGTGATAGGTAAGATGCAAGTTATTGTGCCTGGTGAAGATGGTGGAACGCTTGTTAAGTGATGTTTGGGACATGGGCCTCCCTAGACAGAGAGGCATTCAGGATCACACTTAGCTCCTTATAATAGTCAAAGGTGTTAAATGTACCCTGTGAAGAGCTTGCACCACACAATCCTTGGCATGCTGATCCAGCCAGAGGACCTCCATTTTAGCAGGATTTAACTTCAGCCACCTCCATTTGAATTAATCCAGATACTTGACCAGAGAATGTAGGGGTATTGATGTATGGCTTCTAATAAACAGAAATAGCTGAGTGTCAATAGCATACTGATGGCAACCCAGCCTGAAACTCTGTACCATCTGGGTGAGGGGGTGCATGTAGATGTTAGATAACATTAGGCAGAGAATAGTTCCCTGCATAGTGTCTGCAACTGGCAGTTTTTCTCCTCCGGTGCCATCCTCTGTCCTCAACCTTTGAAGAAATACTGCAACCATTTTAGGGCTGTGTCTTGAATCCCCAAGTTGCCTAGGCATTGGGCTAACAACCCATTTTTGACTGTGTCAAACACTACAGTCAGATCTAACAAAAACAGCACCAGCCCTCCTAGATCTAGTGATCTCTGGAGATCATCCATGAGGGGGACCAGAGTTGGCTGTACCCCATTGCCAGATCAAAAGCAGGATTGGAAATGGTATCTTCCATGTTATGTATTAGTTTGCATTTTTCCCCTTCATTGCATATATATCTTGATTAAGTGAAACATGTCCTGGTGGTTACTAGAGTGAGTTTCTCAGACTTCTATGAAGGATTAGAGGAAGAATGAATAATGAGAGGGTGGTCAAAGCTTGAAATGTCAATCTTCATATGTATCTGAGGAAGTGTGCATGCACATGAAAGCGGATACCTTGAATAAAACTTAGTTGGTCTTAAAGGTACCACTGGACTCTAAATTTGTTCTGCTGCTTCAGACCAATATGGCTACCCACTTGAATCTATCTCCATATGCCAAGGCTGTATTGGTCAGAATGGCACTTGATGGATTTCATCACACCCTTTCTGTGATGCTTGTTGGTTTCTCAAAAACATCTGTCTGGCCACTCTAGAAGATGGAATGCTGGACTACATGAGCTCCAAGTTCATCAAAGGCTCCAAAAAATCTTGGACTAACCTTGGATGGGTTACCATACCAAGTAAATTTGAACTGGTTGGTCACCTTTCTGAAAACATTGTGAACCACTGCCTTAGGAAACACACCTAAGGGCATCTCATGGTCTTACTCAAGTATGTTCTGTGTGGGTTTTTTCTATGAAAGTGCTGTCAGGATAGTGCTGTTAAAGACTAACACATTTGTTGCAGCATAAGATTTCACATTTTAAAACTCACTTCATCTGCTGAAGTTCATGTAAATAATGAAGTGGCCTCAAACCCTCAAAAACATGGTTAATAATAAATGTGTTACAGAGCAACCCTACTGAGAGTTACTCCAGTGTGAACACATTTAAAGCAATGGGTTCAGACTGGAGTAATAAACGATGGCACTGGGAGTCCTAAAAGATATTACAAGAGTGTTATTTTTATTTCCCCCCCTTATTTAACATTAAACAGATTAACAAAGAGGCAATAGAGCAAAAATGAAGAGAGCTGTTTCCTGGCAACTTGTGCAGCTTTAGGAATTCTTTACCAGAGCTTTTGCAGGTATAATTAGTTGAGTGCTATTTTGGCCACTGCCATTTGTGACAAAAAACATTTTTGTGTGCCTTTGTGAACAGAAAAATACTTCTAGAAAACATTCTAAGTTTCTCTTACTTGGATAGATGCTCTGTGGGAAATTCACCCACAATATCACTCCATTTGAATTTTTCAGATTTTTCCTTTCCAGAACTAAATAAAGGTTTGAAATGGAGTGGAAATAGGGCCCAATGGGAAGTCTCTACTTAGAAGTGACAGAATCACTCCCCTATTGAGCATCTATAATATCCTTCTGCCCACACTTCTGCACTCCTAACTATAACTGTAAGAACTGCTCTGTGTAAAATGTACAGGACAACTTTATATCAAGCGTAGCTAGAAAGGGTTGGTAACTGAGTTGCTGTTTCAGTCATGTTTTGACTTTTTTTCTCCCACAGTTGTAAAAATTATATTTTGTTCCTGGTGAATGCAAAATGACCTCTGACAGATTTTTAAGAACAGGAAAAAGAGCATTCCCAAAAGAGTTAGAAAATAATCAAAATCCATTTGTAATTCATCTGCTAATTCAACCCATAACAATGCTGCCTTGTTTTGCAAATAAAAGAAAACAAGAGGCAAGGTTAAAATAAAGAGAGCTGTTTCCTGGCAACATATACAGCTGTAAAAGTAACAAAAATGCAGGTGGAATAATTTTTAACAACCTTTTAAAAAGGGCAAGCTCTCAAATACCAGTTATTTCACAGTTAGAAAAATTACTAACTTACAAAATGTTCTTGTTCCATTATATACTCCTTGGTGAATTTTCAGAGTGCTTTAAGAGTGTTTTGAAAAATCAAGTTCTACTGTAACTGCTAACAGCTGATTCATTTGATGCAGGTTGTTGGCACAGGCTTTCCCACTGAAACAGCTATAGCATTGTCCTTACATTCAGGATACAGAGTTGGATTCAATTTACAATTAATTAGAGTTAACCGAGTAACCATCCTGCGGAAACTATCTTCTTGGTACAATGAAAATCATAAGCCCTGTTACACAAGTTTATCTGTGAAGAAATAGGATTACAATGTTTAACCAAAAGATTGATTTGTTAAAAAAACGGTGCATAATTAACAAAGATACTGTATCAAAATGCTAATTAATTCAGTCTCAAAATATGCTACACGTACAAAGAATTTGTGGAGGGAGGGAGAGAAGTTTTTTTTCCTCCTCCCCTCTGCAGTTCTTCATCTAGCAGTCAAAAGGCCCCTGAGGAAAGCCCATAATGAAACAGGAGGGCTTTTTCGACGCTGCTAGTCCCATAGATTACTTCACCATGAGGTTCTATGGAAACTACTAGGAAATGGGATCCTGGGGGTGATTGTGCCAAATCCAGAGGATCCTTAGATGCAGCACTAGAAAGACCCTTGTGTGATCCTTGCTATGAATCTGAGATAAAATCAGAATACTGGGCTTCTTCTCCCTCACTTATAGTTTCAGGGCTCTCAGAGGGATTTGCCTTGAGCTCAAGGGTAAGTGTAGCAAGAAGAAGAAGAAGACGAAGAAGAAGAAGAAGAAGAAGAAGAAGAAGAGACCCAAGGCAATTACAAGATTAGAAAAAATGCAGTAAATACAGTTACAGTCCCATCTGATTTCTTGGTTTATTTATTAATTTATTATCTAAAATATTTTAATGCCATAACTTCAGAAACCTGCTTCAGGTAGTTCACAAAATGAAACAAGTTAAAATCATAAAATATAAAATAAAAAAATATCAGCTAAATAAACTCAGACACATAAAACCATACAAGAACCCAGAATGTAAAACATCTGACAGCCTAAATGATCTTCTAAATAAACCTCAGATTGCAAAATGATTAAACAGGAATGTTTTAGACTGGCACCTAAAAACTGTATCATAGGCAGCAGGTGAAACTCAAGGGGGAAGGCAGTACATAGACAAGGCACCACTACTGAAAATCTCTGGTTGCTACTAAGGTGACCAGATTTTAACATTGGTAAAACGGGACACCATTGACCGGAGGGGGGTTCTTGATTAAAAATTTGGTCTATATGGAGCAACACAAAGTTTCATAGAATACATAGAACGCAAAAATAGTATTGTAATATATATATTTTAAATTTCAACATAAGTACAATTTGCCAGGTACCCCCAGATGTCCCTCGGAAAATGGGACAATCTGGTCACCTTATACCTACCCCACCTCTGCAGGTGAAGGAACAGACAGCAGGAGGAGGATCTCAGCTGGTAGTCTGGAAAGTACTGGAGAAGATTGGTTTGTTTAAAAAGAATGGTGCATAATTAACAAAGATACTGTATTAAAATGCTAATTAATTCAGTCTCAAAATAAGGTACATGTTGGGGATATACAAAGAATTTGTGGAGGGAGGGAGAGAAGGAAGGGAGAGAACCTTCAAGTATTTAAAAGGCTGCCATATAGAGGATGGAGCAGAGTTGTTCTCTCTTGCCCCAGAGGGACGAACCAGAACCAATGGGATGAAATTAATACAAAAAAAATCCATCTAAATATCTGTTCCTGACTCTTAGAGTGGTTTCTCAGTGGAAGAGGCTTCCTAGGGAGGTGGTGGGTTTTCCATCTAACAGAGAGGCTGATTCTGTGAAGGTTCAAGGGGGTGGCAGGATACCATGGATGAGCAATAGGGTTGTGAGTGTCTTGCATAGTGCAGGGGGTTGGACTAGATGACCCAGAAGGTCACTTCCAACTCTATGATAGAATCTCTGTCAGATTCTAAGACAGCCTCCCGAGCCTAGGCCCCAAACCATGTAGAGCCTTAATTTGGATTTTTCCCAGAAACAGATGGGCATTCAGGCCAGATCTTTCAGCACAGAGGGGATACAATCGTTGAAGATCACTTCTAACAATAAGCCTGGCTGGAACAGCTGAAATGTATGTACCATTTTAAAAGGCAGTTCTATATTTATTGTTTGCTGTGTGGTGGCAGGTACACTAATAGTAATATGCAGATAGGGCCTTTATCTTCTAGGTTCAGAAACTGGAAGCAGATGGATAAGGTTGTGTGTGAGAGATAGAGCTGTCTATACTGAATTCCTCCGAGGCTTATTTTCCAACAGCAGTAAATGACACTTATGTAGTGATTTAAGTTGGGAAAAACAGCCCTTGCACTTAAGCAGCAATTCTAAAGCACCCTTATCTAGTATTTTATTGATTATGTTAATCACTTCAGTTGCTTGAGGATTACTGAGTGATACAAAACAGTGCAATACAGTGGTAAAAGTATTGTTTTCATTAAACCTAAAGTTCAACTAGTGAGCACAATTAACAAGTTCATTAACTAAAGTTTAACTTTACATGGTTCTTTACTGGATTAATGAATTTTAAAATCCAGAACTCTTTGGAATGATGAAATTTCTACATTGATTCTGAGACAGAGATTTTCTACAAATGAAGTCCCCCCCCCCCCACAAAGCACATAGACCAAGGGTGGCCAAACGCTAGCTCTCCAGTTGCCCATGGACTACAATTACCACAAACCTCTGCAAGTATCCTCATGGTAACTGTAGTCCATGGACATCTGGAGAGCTAGTGTTTGGCCACCCATTCATATTGCTGAGTCATGAGAGAACACTGTGGACCTCCAAGAGGAAGATTTGATGTCTGAGAACTAAAAAGCCATGAAATGCAAAAGACCTGTAAAACTGACATTTTCATACAAAGCTAAATCTATTCAAGATGAGGAATGATAATTCACAATAGCAGTAATCAGAAGTAGTGTATCATGCCTCTGGAGAGACGCTGGGAGCTCTCCTAGGTCCTGAAGAAAAATCTCTCTTTTCTAATTTGAATCCTGCTGCCTAGAACTTGACATCTATTGATTGTTACTTGTGTGATACTAGAGGGCTCCTTCATTCATTCAATGCCCTGCAGGAACTCTCTGCTCAGTTTGGCTTCTACAAGGCAGTGCTAGAGTAATACGAATCTCATTAAAGATGCTAACTAACTTAAAGTAGGTTCCTATTTATGGCTGTGTGAACTGAAAGTACACATATGACATCTGTGTAAGCTCAGCAGACACACATGACATTTAAAGTTTAATTCATTCTCAGATATGAATGTTGTACTGTCAGGAAGTTGACAACCAAAAATAAGATTCCAATCCTTTAAATTTCCATGAAGCACTAACTGGGATGAACTTGGTCCAGAGATGTGTATGAAATTTGTAAACTTGGATCTGAGATCAGCCAGGTCATAATCATACATCGTAATTATCTCCATATTCTCTGAATTTTCTCAGCATAAAAGATTCTTGTGAACAAGGTTTCCAGGCATTCACTTTTGGGTGTTATTCACCAAGCACAAACAATTCTGGTCAATATAACTGAAATAATGACTAATCCCATTTTTTAATTCCTATTTCTAATTCCCATTAATGTTCATCCAAATACAATGTGCACCAAGCACTGAAATAGAAGAAAGTCACTAAGCATCAAGTTAGTTCCCTATTTGTATTTTCAAGGTTTTATTTTTTCAGTTTTTATTAGCAAGTTAGTAACAGTCTGGATACAAGAAAAAAAGTAAAATAAAACCACTCAGTAATAAGCTGATAATGGAGGGATAAATGGCATAATAAACCTGCTACAAATGTTGTTAGTCTTTAAGGGACTACTGAACTCTTGCTCTTTTCTTCTAAAGACAGGCTAATATCTAGAACAAAATGGTGGTGTTGGCAAAACAAGGTTGATGAATCAGAGACATGAGGAAAAATGAGGGCATTTGCCTGTTGAACCCATAAAGTATATGGAAATATTGCCTGTGTTGACAACTGGGACCTTTTATTTCAGGAAGAGGTTCATGGTAATTATAGCCCATGGACATCTGGAGAGCCATAGTTTGGCCACCGTGGTATAGAATATCAGAGAAAAAACAGCCATATTCAAAATGCTATATAATGTGGATTTAAGAGGACCTGTGTAAGAATATCTCATCAATGCTTAAATAAAGGGATGGAGATATTCAATATGACCAAGACACCTTCACATTTTGAGGGATTTTCCTTTTTCTTTAAATACTTTATTTGTAATATCCAGCCTGATGAAGAGTTCTGATGAACTTGAATGCTTGACACTTTTATGTATAATCTGATTGTTCCTTATCAATGATATAGAATCATAGAATAATAGAGTTGGAAGGTACCTCATGGGTCATCTAGTCCAACCCCCTGCACTATGCAGGACACGCACATCCCAATCGCTCATCTACTGTAACCTGCCACCCTTTGCCTTCACAGAATCAGCCTCTCAGTCAGATGGCTATCTAGCCTCTGTTTAAAAATTTCCAAAGATTGAGAACCCACCACCTCCTGAGGAAGCCTGTTACACTGAGAAACCGCTCTAACTGTCAGGAACTTCTTCCAGATGTTTAGATGGAATTTCTTTTGAATTAATTTCATCCCATTCGTTCGGGTCTGTCCCTCCGGGGCAAGAGAGAACAATTCTGTTCCATCCTCTACATGGCACCCTTTTAAATACTTGAAGATGATCCCCTCTCAGTCGTCTCCTCTCTAGGCTAAACAGACCAAGCTCCCCCAACCATTCTTCATATGTGTTGGTCTCCAAACCCTTCACCATCTTTATTGCCCTCCTCTAGACACGTTCTAATTTGTCAACATCCCTCTTCAATTGGGGTGCCCAAAACCGAACACAATACTCCAAGTGAGGGCGAACCAGAGCAGAGTAAACCGGTACAATCACCTCCCGTGATCTGGACATGATACTCTGTTTGATACAGCCCAAAATCCCATTTGCCTTTTTAGCCACTGAGTCACACTGCTGACTCATATTCAATGTATGGTCTACTAAGACTCCTAGATCCTTTTCGCACATGCTACTGCCAAGACAAGTCTCCCCCATCTTATATTGGTGTATTTGTTTTTTCCTACCTAAATGCCAAACTTTACATTTGTCCCTATTGAACTTCATGTTATTCAGTTTAGCCCACTTCTCGAACCTATCAAGATCATCCTGTGTTCTGTTGCTGTGTTCTGTTGTGTTTGCTACCCTTCCCAGTTTAGTATCATCTGCAAATTTAATAAGTATCCCCTCTAATCCCTCATCCAAATCATTTATAAATATGTTGAACAACACAGGCCCCAGGACAGATCCTTGGGGTACCCCGCTTGTCACTCTTTTCCAAGAAGATGCTGAACCATTAAAAAGTACCCTCTGGGTATGATTTGTCAACCAGTTATTGATCCACCTGACAGAATTAGGATCCATACCGCATTTTACCAACTTGACTATAAGAATATCATGTGGAACCTTATCAAAAGCTTTACTGAAATCCAGATAAACTATGTCCACAGCATCCCCCTGATCCAGCAAGGTAATCACTTTCTTGAAAAAAAAGGTAAGGTTGGTCTGACATGACTTGTTCTTGCGAAACCCATGGTGAGTCTTAGAAAACACAGCTCTCAGTTCCAGCTGCTCAAGGACAGAGTATTTAATTATTTGTTCCAAAATTTTGCCAGCTACAGATGTAATATAATGTGGACTAAGTTCTTTTTGTTAAACTTTGGGACCCACAGATTGCTAATTTCTTTCTACAGTTATGATATCTAAATTCCACGGACAAAGAGAAGAAAATGACATCTGGAGAATAAGCTGACTAGCAGAAGACTGTCTGAGAATGCAACATGAGATAAGTAACATTTGGCCTGATTGACTTTAGACTTCATACAGTACTTCAGATTTATCTTCTAAATTAACACAAATACTGTCAAATGTTTTCTGTGCTCTCTTGTGAAAATGGATTTTAAGTCTTGTTAGAAAGTAATTAGAGACAACAGAAGTTATTAACGCCAATAGAGCAGGATTTCTCAGTCAGTGATTCAGGAAACCCTGGGGTTTCTTGATGGCCCTGGGTTTCCTAAATTCACTGAATATTTATTGGGTGATAGGACCATACAAGTCGATCTGACCCCATTCCCAAAATGGCCAGTGATGGACCTAGAGTAGGTGGGAAGAGGAGGAGCCCCGGGTGGGTGGGTGCACAGCTATGCTTCCCAACCATATTCTGCACAACTGAACCACTTCTGGGGGGGCTCAAAGCCTGAAGAATGTTTCAGGGGGTTCTCAATGGTAAAACAGTTGAGAAAGGCTGCTATAGAGTTTGATTTATTACTTCTTGTACCAAAACATTTGTACCAAAAACATTTGAAGCAGCTTGACCAGTTTCATCCTAAGGAATTTTCCTTTTCCATTTAAATAATTTTTGTAAAACAACTGGATGAAAAGTTTTTTATGAACTCAAAAGCTTGCTCAATGTTATGTGTCCTGTTAGAATCTATTATGTGGATTGTGTTCTGTTTTATTTTTCAAAAAAACATTAACTACAGCCGCTCACAGTTCTGGTACATGAGTGCCTGCTTTCTCAGATACCTCTGCCAATCTAGCCTTCTCTTGACCTGAAGTAACCTCTTTAATTCTAATACTGGAACACTTTTCTGACTAAGCAGAGTGGTAATTGGAATTAATTGTGTGGCCTGCAGAAATGGGCACTGTGATAACATTTTGTTTTTCTTTGGACTTAGAACCCAGGGAAATATTATCTCTGTATGTACCTCTAGGGTGGGAGCTGGCACTAGCCCTAATTTGTCTAAGAGAACAAATTTTCATTTTCCAATCTATTCACACCATGTTGACTTAGCTATTAATCCTGCAAATATGCATGAATTAGACCTCTGCAGTCTAACTTGGATGTCTGTGATCAACTTAATCTCTCAGAGCCAGAAAATAAATATATTTTTAAAAGGTTCTGTCTCTTCCCTTTCTTAACCCTTTTGTTAGTCTATGTTATAGATTCATAAACTTTGTGGGCAGGAATTGTATTATTTGAAACACAAGGCAGAGGGGAGTGGGGTTGTCCCTGCTGTCCTTCCTCCCAGTCTATGTACATTCAGCAAAACATCTGCACAGAGCTAGTCATTTGTGCAAAATATTTCATATACTTATAGACACACTTCATGGTATATGTAGTCAATTTGGGTTTGCTCGACATGCTTAGATTGTATGACAATGTATGTTGAGTTATTCTTACAACTACACTCATGTTCACCCAGCATACATCAGTACCTGCAATCAATGTACAAAACGCGAATCAACGTAACAATTGTTGTATTATAAGATGCATATGTACTGTAACATGTAAAAATATCTTCTTTTATGAAGGAGTTCTTGAAGAAGAGTTGACATATATAATTTTGTACATCTTCAGGATCCCATGCAGATGTTCTGCTGAATGTGCAGTCAGGGCTGGAGGGCCCTCCTACACTCATTCAGTACATGTGTAATGGAATATCTGTTCAGGGCTTGTATATTTTGTACACAAGTGGGTAGCAGACAAATTCGGGTTCCCTCGTGGACTACTGGCCTATTGCCAATGGACTGTCTGCTAGTTGAGGCAGATTTTGCTTTTCATCCAGCAAGGCACTTCTTAGTTTCTTAATCAGGATCAAGAACACTTTGAGAGATTAGTTATGTCTTGAGTGTCAAGAGATCCCAGGCAGGCACTTTTGCTATGCACATTTAAGATATTTAGGACTGAAATTAGCACACCCTATACAGAGTGGTTGCACATTGCTTATGTGAAGAAATTTTTTCAGCCTTTAATATTAATTTCAGAAGTGTAAGGTTTTAATAACAATTGGGCCCCACTGAAAACAAGGTAGTGATCCCCTGGGTGGGGGAATGTAGTTTCTCCAGCTTAATTTTTTAAAGTTTTTAAACCGCCCAATGCCAGATGGAAGGGAGGTATAAAAATAAATAAGTAAAACATTAAACGTCCATTTTTAAATTCTGAAAACGTTATTTCCGTTTGTTTGTTTGGCTGCGTTGAGGCGGAGCGAGCGGGAGACCCACGGAGCAGGGCGGCAGACGCGGAAGGCAGAGCCTGGCGTGGATGTGCGGGGTGACTGCAGCGTCCACGAGAGGGCAGGGGGAACGGCCGTTGCGCGCGGGCGGAGGGTCGGGCGCAGAGATGACCGTTAGCCCGCGGGAGATGGTGCCGGCGCACTTTCGAATCTGGGCGCGCGGAGCTGGGCTACGGGGGGAGGGGGGACGGAGGAGTCACGCGCCGCTTTCCCGCTCTGGCGCGCTCGGCTCTCTCCGACACCCCCTCCCTTCTCCGTTGCTCCCACGGCTCCCTCCTCCTACCCCCCCTCCCCCTGGCTCCTTCCTTCCCTCCGCCGCTTCTTTCTTCCAGGCGCTGCCTGTCAGTGCGCCTCCTACGTGCGTTCCACTTGGTACGTCCCACCTGGAAGATCATGGCGATTGATGGTAAGTAGGCCAATAACCGGCTCCTCTCCTTTGGAACGAGTTCCCCCCCTCCCCTCCCTTCACCTGGGCAGCGGGCGCGGGGAGCAAGAGGGAGGCGCGAGCCCGGGGGGGCTTCCACAGGGGAGGCGGCAGAGGAAACGGAGGGGCGTGGGGGAGGGGTGGAAGTGTTGCGGCGACCCCAAAGTGAGCCCAGTAGCCCTCTGTGGGGCGACGGGGCGCTCAGCAGGGCTTCTTCGTTGGGGTGCCAGGCGCTGTCCCGGCCTGAGCTGCTTCGAATCGAGGAAGCCTAGAGCGGAGCGAGGATAGCGGCGGTGTGTGTTTACATGGGGCCGTGTGGGGGCGATTTCTCTCTTCCCCGCCTACGTGTGAGTGTGTATCTTGCGATTATTGCCAAGAGCGAAGGATTCACGAGCTGCGGAGTAGAAGTTGCCATCTGAATTCTGCCTTTTTTTTCTTCCTCACTCCTGGCATCTTTTCCGTTTACTTGTGGGATACCTCCCCCCCCCCCATCCCCGCGTTGGTCGTGCCACAGGCATTTTACTCCCAGGCTTGTGTTTGATGGGAAATGCATGACAAACCACCTAGGGCAGCTGAAAAAGAGTAAAACAGAATACCCCCCCCCCCGCGCGTGAACTCGTATCTTGCAGCTTTAAATGGGTGAGGTAAATAAATCAAGTATCCATCTCACCTAACACCCCAATTAGCTTCATATGTTGTGTTGGGAAACAATGAGCAGTCTGCATAAGCCGCTTTTTGCCTTGCTGTATCTCCTGGATGCTGCTCAGTTCAGCCCTAGATAGCAGCCTGTTGTGTGGAATGTTTCCAAGGTCTGTTGCTCTTTACACACTGTTTGAATAAAACTGTTCAGAAACCTCTGAATTAGATGAAATAGCACCAAAACACACGTGGCATAATGCTCCATCCCTGTGAGGAGTAGTTTTCACCAGGTACTTCACTATTACAAATCTGTGAAGAACCCCAACCTACTCATTTTCATTTTCTATTAAATATTTGATGTACACTGTTTTTAATTTATGCTTTTGATTTTTATAGACTGTGTAAGAATTAGAGTGCATTTAGGGCATTATTGACAACACAGGAATCTGGTGAAAAGAAATAACTGCTACTGCTACCGAAAATGTAAACATCCTAATTACTATCTAATTTAATTTAATTGCTAATCCCAAAGCTCTTTTAAAATCCTTGTGTTTGTGTTCTATACCTAAATCTAAAGTTTGTTTGAAAACTTTGGTCCTTTACTCAAAGAAAAAGCTGGATGATATTTGCATTTGACAAATTTGGAAAAGTGTTAGCCAGATACATACTGTCTAAGTTCCTCTGTACAAACGTGCTACATTTATGCATCATAATAGAAAGTCTCTAATAGCAAAAATAGCTTTTAACAAATTTAAGTGATGATTGCGGAATTATAGAAATACCTTATAAGGGATATTGTAGAGGGGAAACGTGTATAAAATGACAAGACAATGTGTTGGAATAAAGTGTTGGAATAAAGATGTGATTATCTGAAAAATAAATGAAAAAATTCCCCTCCCCCCATTTTTTCTCACCATGGCTGGGGAACACTGAAAACAAAATTATACAATATTTCTTATTTGGAATTAGTGAAATGCTTTTAAGGCAAAGTTTTTATTCAATATGTAGCTAGAAGATATTTATGTGGAACAGTCTACTACATTTGAAAATTATAGCTCTTATGTTTAAATTAGTTTTGGAGCCCATTTATAAAAATGGGCCTTGAAAGGGGAGAAGGGGGAAGGGGAAGAGGAGCCTCCCCCCCCCCCCGCCAGCTTACCTGATGGTAGGCACAGGGCGAAGAGGTGTAGGGCTGGCCGGCTCCGCAGCGTCCTAGGGCCTTCTGCCAGGGCCAGGGACAGCCTCGCCGCATCTATGACGCGGCGAGGCTGTCCCTGTGCTAGGCAGAAGGGCGGGCCTTTGCGCAGCTGTGGAAGCTCCTGCGGGCTTCTGCTGGGGCCAGCTCCTGCGGGCTTCTGCTGGGGCCAGGGACCGTCCCAGGTGGGGGGGTGGAAGATGGTGACAGTTGGGTGGGTGGGGCGGGAGATCCGCGGCAGAGGGGAGAGCAGCAGCGACTTGTGGGGTTGTTTGCAGGGAACTTCGCGTTAGGTGGGAGGCATCATGGCTGGGTGGGGATGTTGGGTGTGGGGAAGCTGCAGCGGAGCGGCAGGGGTTTGAGGGGGTGGGGGGAGGAAGAGCGTGGAGGGTGGGTGGGTTGGTGTGGAGGGTAGGGGGAGCGCTTACCTGCGTTGGCGGTTGGCAGGGGTGGAAAGTGAGCATTGGTGGGTGGCACTGGCACCCGCTGCTGGCTCCAGGAGGGCTGTGATGGCGGGTGGCAGCAGTAGTGGTGGGCAGGGCCCAAACGGTGGTGTGGGGGGAAGGCAGGTTGTGAGGTTCGCGAAGCCTCCCCTCCCGCCGGGCAAAGTGGCCGCCTCAGCAGGAGAAAAGGAGCCGAGCAAGCGTTTCTCTGACACGCTGGCCCTGCTCCATTCCTGCCCCGTCCCCGTCCCCGGCCAAGTTCACTGGTTCGCAGCCAGGAAAGGAACTCCTTTCCTGGCGGCGAAACCTCTGAGTGGGCAGACCAGGGTGGGCCAAGTGGCCAATGGGGAGGTCCTTTTTCCTCCCACTTAGCCCTTAGGGCTTTATTATAATCGCTCCGCAGGAGCGGTTACAGATGTGAATAATGCACTATATTATGTTTGGTGATAAGCACATCATTAACAAGTTACAATGGATCTCCAGGACACTCATCTCATCATCCCATCATCTGCAGTGAATGTGATATGATTGCCTTCCTCCCTGAAGACAAGATGGACTACATCTGCCCCAAGTTTAAGCTGGTAAGACTTTTGGAGGAAAGATTAGGGGTTTAGAAGACAGGATTATTACTCTGACCCAAATTAAGAAAGGGGAGAAGTTCATAGACCGGAGCTGTGCAACTCGGAATAAAGAGGATACAACCAGTCTTGAAGAGGATAAGGGGATTGGCCTCATTACGGAACCTCTGCAGACAGTTAGGAAAAAGACTCAACGGCGTAGAGCAAGACGGTTCATGGGACCTTTGGAGCTCCAAAATAGATTTCAGGCCCTTGCATAGGAGGTGCAAGTGTTAACGAGGGAAGAGGTCCCAAAGCAAAGTCTAAGACAATGTGAAGAGGCCACGGGGATAGAAGGAAATGGTATTGAGAAGAAAAGAAAAAGGAGAGTACTGGTAATTGGAGGCTCCCTGCTAAGAGGAATGGATCGCCATGTGGCTGGGCCCGACTGCCTAACCCGGGAGGTGTGTTGCTTGCCAGGGGCAAAAATTAAAGACATTTCAGAACGGCTGGCCAAACTCCTCAAATCTACGGATCGCTACCCATTTGTGATGGTCCATGTGGGTATGAATGACATGTCCGTTAATACCTATTAAAACAGATTATCAAGATCTAGGGAGGAAGGTCAAGCAGATGGGGGCACGTGTTATTCTCTTCAATCTTGCCTGTCAAGGGAAGAGGAATGCGTCGGGAGAGGAAGATAATGGAGGTAAATCGCTGGCTGCGTAGTTGGTGCCGGCAGGAGAGATTTGGTTTCTGGGACCATGGGATAGGCTTTCTTGAGGAAGGCCTACTAGCACCTGATGGACTGCACTTATCGAAACTGGGGAAGAATGTGTTTGGCAGGAACCTGGGGAGATTCATCAGGAGAGCTTTAAACTGAAGCCACAAGGGGAAGGAGACGTTCAACATAGGGAGTGTAAGGAAGGAGACCGATCGGAGGCAGTCGAACCAGGAAGGCCAGCTCATAGGGAACCAAAAGTAAAAGGATTCAGATGCCTTTATACTAACGCCCAAAGCATGGGCAATAAGAAGGAAGAGCTGGAACTTCTCATGCTGATGGAAAGGTATGATCTAGTAGGCATCACAGAAACTTGGTGGAATGATTCTCATGACTGGAATGTAATAGTGGATGGATATGCCACTCTAATGGCAGAAAGTGAAGAGGAACTAAAGAGCCTGTTGATGCGGGTGAAGGAGGAGAGTGCAAAAGTTGGCTTGAAACTCAACATCAAGAAAACAAAGATCATGGCAGCCGGCCCTCTCAATTCCTGGCAAATAGATGGGGAAGAAATGGAGATAGTGACAGATTTTATTTTCCTCGGCTCCAAGATCACTGCAGATGGGGACTGCAGCAAAGAAATTAAAAGACGCTTGCTCCTAGGGAGGAAAGCTATGGCAAATCTAGACAGCATCCTAAAAAGCAGAGACATCACCCTACCAACAAAAGTGCGTTTAGTCAAAGCTATGGTATTCCCAGTTGCAATGTATGGCTGCGAAAGTTGGACCATAAGGAAGGCCGAGCGTCAAAGAATTGAGGCTTTTGAACTCTGGTGCTGGAGAAGACTCTTGCGAGTCCCTTGGACTGCAAGGCGAACAAACCGGTCAGTCCTAGAGGAGATCAGCCCTGACTGCTCTTTAGAAGGCCAGATCCTGAAGATGAAACTCAAATACTTTGGCCACCTCATGAGAAGGAAGGACTCCCTGGAGAAGAGCCTAATGCTGGGAGTGATCTAGGGCAAAAGAAGAAGGGGACGACAGAGAATGAGGTGGATGGATGGAGTCACTGAAGCAGTAGGTGCAAACTTAAAAGGACTCCAGGGAATGGTGGAGGACAGGAAGGCCTGGAGGATCATTGTCCATGGGGTCGCGATGGGTCGGACACGACTTCGCACATAACAACAACAACAAATGAACAGTTCAGAAAAAACAGAATAGATCGAAGAGGTGGAGGAGTGGCACTGTATGTGAGGAAAAGGCTTACCTGTCAGGAAATTCTAGTGAAGGAGAGTATATCTACAGTGGAAGGCATCTGGGTGAAAATAAGCGAGGGAAAAACATACAGTGTGGTGGTTGGTGTCTGCTACCGACCGCCTTACCAACGAGAGGATGTGGATGCGGCACTTTGTGGGAAGCTTGAGAAAATATTCAAATGTCAGGACCTTGTCATCATGGGTGACTTCAATTTCCCAGATGTGTGCTGGAAAACAAACTCTGCAATGCGTCCTCGGTCATGCAACTTTCTGACCTGCCTGGCTGACAATTTCATTTATCAAATGGTAGATGAACCCACAAGAGGTTCTGCCATACTGGACTTAATACTGACAAACAGGCAAGAGTTGGTGGATGAGGTGAAGGAGGTAGGGACCCTAGGGGAAAGTGCTCATGTCCTCATAGGATTCCTTTTGAGATGGGGAGGGAAGGAAGCTTGTAGCCAGACGCGGATGTTGGATTTTCATAGGGCAAACTTTAATAAACTAAGAGACATGATGAGTGTCATACCACGGGCGAGAATGCTGAAAGGGAAGGGAGCATGTGAAGAGTGGGCGCTACTCAAACAAGAGCTATTGCATGCTCAATCAATGACTATCCCAGAAAGTTGAAAACACTGCAGGAGCTCTAAGAAGCCTATTTGGATGAACAGAGAACTTCAAGAGGAACTAAGAAAGAAAAGGGAAATATTCAGGAAATGGAGGGAAGGACAGAGCTCTAAAGAAGAGTACCTACAGGTTACTAGGCACTGTAGATCAATCATCAGAAAGGCTAAAGCAGAGAGTGAGCTAAGATTGGCCAGGGAAGCCCACTGTAACAAGAAAAGATTTTTCAGTTATGTGAGGAGCAAACGTAAAGTAAAGGAGGCAATAGGCCCACTGGGTGCGGATGGACAAACTAACGGAGGATGCAGAGAAAGCAGAATGGCTCAGCGCCTATTTTACATCTGTTTTTTCCCACAGGTCAAAGGGTTTAGGCACATCTAGAGATGGCCGTAGCCAAAGGATAGCGTCTGGGTGGCAGGTTAGCATGGATAGAGAGGTTGTTGAGAGGCATTTAGCTGCACTGGATGAGTTCAAATCCCCTGGGCCGGATGAAATGGACCCAAGAGTGCTCATTTCCAGAGAACTTGCACAACCCTTGTCCATCATCTTTGGGACCTCTTTAAAAACTGGAGATGTCCCGGAGGACTGGAAGAGAGCAAACATTCCGATCTTCAAAAAAGGGAGGAAGGATGACCCGGGAAACTACAGACCAGTGAGTCTGACCTCTGTTGTGGGTAAAATAATGGAGCAGATATTAAAGGGAACGATCTGCTAACTTCTGGAGTACAATTTGGTGATCCAAGGAAGTCAGTATGGATTTGTCTCCAACAGGTCCTGTCAGACTAACCTGGTTTCCTTTTTTGACCAAGTGACAGGTTTGATAAGGTTCCCCATGATGTTATGATGGATAAATTGAAGGACTGCAATCTGGATTTTCAGATAGGTGGATAGGGAATTGGTTAGAGAACCGCACTCAATGAGTTGTTGTCAATGGTGTTTCATCAGACTGGAGGGAGGTGAGTAGCGGGGTACCTCAGGACTCGGTGCTCAGTCCAGTACTTTTTAACACATTTATTAATGATCTAGATGAGTGGGTAGAAGGACTACTCATCAAGTTTGCAGATGACACCAAATTGGGAGGACTGGCAAATACTCCAGAAAATAGAGACAGAGTTTAACGAGATCTGAACACAATGGAAATATGGGCAAATGAGAACAAGATGCAATTTAATAAAGAGAAGTGTAAGTTCTCCATCTGGGTCAGAAAAATGAAAAGCATGCCTACTGGATCGGGGATACGCTTCTAGGTAACACTGTGTGTGAACGAGATCTTGGGGTACTTGTGGATTGTAAACTAAACATGAGCAGGCAGTGTGATGCAGCGGTAAAAAAGGCGAATGCCTTTTTGGGCTGTATCAACAGGGGCATCACATCAAAATCACAAGATGTCATAGTCCCATTGTATACGGCAGTGGTCAGACCACACTTGGAGTACTGTGTGCAGTTCTGGAGCCCTCACTTCAAGAAGGACGTAGATAAAATTGAAAGGGTACAGAGGACAGCAATGAGGATGATCTGGGGCCAAGGGACCAAGCCCCATGAAGATAGGTTGAGGGACTTGGGAATTTTTAGCCTGGAGAAAAGGAGGTTGAGAGGGGACATGATAGCCCTCTTTAAGTATTTGAAAGTTTGTCATGTGGAGGAGGGCAGGATGCTGTTCTCATTGGCTGCAGAGGAAAGGACACGCAGTAATGGGTTTAAACTACAAGTACAACGATATAGGCTAGATATCAGGAAAACATTTTTCACAGTCAGAGTAGTTCATCAGTGGAATAGGCTGCCTAAGGAGGTGGTGAGCTCCCCCTCACTGGCAGTCTTCAAGCAAATGTTGGATACACACTTTTCTTGGATGCTTTGAGCTGATCCTGCGTTGAGCAAGGGGTTGGACTAGATGGCCTGTATGGCCCCTTCCAACTCTATGATTCTACGATTCTAACTAATTCAGTGTTTTAAAGTTTAATTTGATGTCCAATTAAACTGGTAGACCAGTTTTGATATAGTTTCTGTCAGGATAATACACTGGGGATTTCCGCACCCGTTAAATGTAGTGAAATGCTTACCTTTATATAGTTTTATATTCCGGCCCCTCCATATGATGTCGCCCACATCCAGGGTCTGGGCAGTAAAATGGATTCCCCAACCTATTTAGAGCAACGAAGCAGGCAACCAGGAGAGGGAATGTATGTAGGCTCAAACATGCTAAAGATGCCCGCCTCGTCCCACCCTTGCAGCTGCCTCCCTTTCGATCCCAGAGACGGGAATGTCTTTTGAAAAATGGCTAACATCCTGGAGCAACTAATAGGTGGATAAACATGCAGGTGATGCCAGAATTCCCCTCCCCAAACTGTAACACAAAGCATGCCTCTCTAAAGTTCCCCCTCCCCCCCCAAAATATCAGGAACAAGATTAATTTTTTAAAGTATGAAGACTCGTGATTCCATAAGGGTTGGCATTCAAAAAGCACTACGCATCTATAAGAAGTATGAATTTAAAAAAAATTAGCGGGCATTGTGGGAAAAGGGGATTGGTTGTCTGGATTGATTGATATGTAGAAGAGAGTCACGTATAAAGCGTGTTACTCTCTTCCACCATTTCCAGCAGCAATTGTGGAGGGTGAGAATCGCGAAAAGGTGGCAGACGGGTGAGACAGCAAAAAGGTGAGGAGGGTCTAGGAGGCATGTTTATACTTAATCCTACGCCATTCAGCTGGCGTAAAGCTATTTTTACCCATGTGTGGAAATGCCCACTGTTTTGGTTTCTACAAATTTTGTTTTATAATTTCAAATTCTTACTTCTCACGTGGCAAAATTACATGTTCTAAGTCAGCAAAGGCTGCAAGCAGTTTGCAGATCTCTCTCAAGTACTGATTCTAAAAATGCAAATACTACATTGCTAACTAGGCAGCCTTTTGGAACTGTCTATAGAGTTTTAATGGTAGCGACCTAACAGAAACAGAAGAGATTTTAAAAAGGTGGCAAAATTATACAGAAGAACTATACAAGAGCGAGCTTAACATCCCTGATAATCATGATGGAGTAGTCACTGACCTGGAGCCAGACATTCTGAATGTGAAGTCAAATGGGCCTTAGGAAGTCTGAGCAATAATAAAGCTATTGGAGGTAACAGCATTCCAGTTGCAATATTGAAAAGCTTAAAAGACGATGCAGTAAAAGTGCTACACTCAATATGTCAGCAAATTTGGAAAACTCAACAGAGGCCACAGGAATGGAAAAGGTCAGTTTTCATTCCAATCCCAAAGAAGAGCAATGCCAAAGAATGTTCAAACTACTGCATCATTGCACTCATTTCTCATCCTAGCAAAGTTATGCTCAAAATGCTACAAGCTAGGCTCCAGCAATATGCGAACTTCCAGAAGTACAGGCAGGATTTCAAAGAGCCAGAGGACCTAGAAATCAAATTGCCAACATACGCTGGATCATGGAGAAAGCTAGGGAGTTCCAGAAGAACATTTATTTCTGCTTCATTGTCTATGCTAAAGCTCCCTTATGGGTTCCTGCCTTTAATAAATCTATTGAGGGTGTTCAATCTGCTTTCTATAGGCAAATTGCAGGGGTTCCCAATTGTGTCTCCTACCATGCCATTTGCGCAGAATTTGGCCAAATTAGGGTAGAGACAAGGGCCTGGATAGCTACTTTTAAATTTTGGGTCAGACTGTTTTTTAGAATAGAAACTGGCAGCCTTTTAACTTGTCTAAAAAGTGACCCTCGTAAATTTCGATGGTTCCAGGCTATTGAACAAAAATTAGCCTCCATTGGCATCGATCTGAACTCCCTACTACCTCTGGAAGAAAAATGTATCTTCCGGATTATTAAACAGAGAATATTAGACCATGAGCAGCAGGAACTCATACCTACCCAGCCTCGAGTCTGCTCAGCAGCATTCTTTGGCATCATTATGCAGAGAAATATTATGCCTACATATTTGCATCTCCTTGATGTCCCACCCCTGAGAAGAGCTTTTCTCCTGGCACGAATGAATGCTTTCCCCTCAAAGGTCTTAGAGGGAAGATTCCACCATATCCCATACCATGCGAGACTCTGTCCGTGTGGTTCTGGTTGCCCTGACTCTGTCTCACACATTTTGTTAGATTGCCCCTTATATGAGCAGTGTCGGGATGACAGCTTTGTTGCCTTGCTGGGAAACAAGCCTTCTGTAAGTAAATCTATGACCTTGCAATTTCTGCTCTCTGACAAAGACCCAGAGATAACCATTTTAGTTGCCAGAGTTTTAACTAAGATGCTTTTATAATATGCTGCCTACCTTGTATTTTATCTTTTATAGTTTATTTAATCATTTTAAGATCTGTTTGGTTATGTAACCCCATTTTACTATTTTGTTGAAATTTTAAACCCTACTTTTATATGTCTTATACATTTTATGCCAATAAAAGGTTACTGACTGACTGACTATGCTAAAGCCTTTGATTGTGTGGAGCAAAACAAATTGTGGCAAGTTCTTAAAGAGATGGGAATACCAGAGCATCTTATCTGTCTCTTGAGAAACCTATATGCAGGTCAAGAAGCAACAGTGAGAGCCAGGCAAGGAATCACTGATTGGTTCAAAATTGAGAAAGGAGTGTGGCAAGGCTGTATACTGTACCCTTGCCTATTTAACTTGTATGCGGAGTACATCATGAGAAAGGCGGGGTTAGGTAAGTCACAAATTGGGATCAAGATTACAGGGAGAAATATCAACAACCTCAGATACGCAAATGATACCACTCTAATGGCAGAAAGTGAAGAGGAACTAAAGAGATTTTGATGTGGGCGAAGGAGGAGAGTGCAAAAGTTGGTTTGAAGCTCAACATCAAGAAAACGAAGATCATGGCATCCGGCCCTCTCAGTTCCTGGCAAATAGATGGGGAAGAAATGGAGGTAGTGACAGATTTTATTTTCCTGGGCTCCAAATCACTGCAGATAGGGACTGCAGCAAAGAAATTAAAAGATGCTTGCTCCAGGGGAGGAAAGCTATGGCAAATCTAGACAGCAGCCTAAAAAGCAGAGACATCACCCTGCCAACAAAAGTGCATCTAGTCAAGGCTATGGTCTTCCCAGTTGCAATGTATGGCTCTGAAAGTTGGACCATAAGAAAGGCTGAATGTCAAAGAATTGAGGCTTTTGAACTCTGGTGCTGGAGAAGGCTCTTGCGAGTCCCTGGGACCGCAAGGCTAGTTGCCCTGATGGATGATCTCCGCCACCAGCTAGACTGAGGCGGGTCAGTGTTGCTTATACTATTAGATCTTTCAGCAGCGTTTGACACTGTAGATCATGAGCTCCTAGCTCACCGCCATGCCGATGCCGGGATACGGGGGACCTCTCTCAAATGGACAGAGGATTGAAATAGGAGAGAGAGTATCCAACCATCATCAGTTTACATGTGGAGTCCTACAGGGAGCAGTTCTTTCTCCTATTTTATTTAACATCTTCATGCGCCCTCTTTAGGATGCTTTAGGATGCTTAGAGCTGATCCTGCGTTGAGCAGGGGGTTGGACTAAATGGCCTGTATGGCCCCTTCCAACTCTATGATTCTATAATTCTATGATTCTATGATTCTCTTGCTCAGCTGGTATGGAGGTTTGGGCTGGGTTGCCACCAATATGCAGATGTCACCCAGCAATTCCTTCTTATGGATGACCACCTCGATTCCCCCCAAGAAACCTTAACCAGATGCCTGGCTCAAGCTGAGTCGTCTGAAGCTCAACCCTTCAAAGACGGAGGTCCTTTGGCTGTGTAAGAAGGGACCAAATGAGGAAGCGCATCTACCCAACCTGGACGGAGTGCGTCTAACAGTAGCCACTCTGCCAGAAACCTGGGGTGATCCCCGAAGCCTCCTTTTCCATGGAGGCACAAGTCACAAGAGTAGCGTGGCAGGCCTTTTACCACCTACGCCAAGCCAAGCTACTAGCGCCCTACTTGGCATCAGAACACCTCAGGAATATTAACAATCAGGAATATTAACAATTTGAAAGATGCAGAGGACACTGCATTACTGGCAGAAAATAGTGAAGACTTGGAACAACTACCAATACAGGTTAAAACAGAAAGTGCTGAAACAGCATTAAAGCTGAACATCAAGAAGATAAAAGTAATGACTACTGGGGTATTATAGAGCTTTAAGGCTGATGAAATTGAAAGTATTCAAGATTTTCTGTTCCTTAGCTCCTTCATCAACCAAAAGGGAGACTGCAAACAAAGAATCAGAAGGAGATTCACCAGTCCAAACTATTAGCTCCCTACTTGGCCCCAGAACACCTTGCCACAGTGATCCACGCAACAGTCACCTCTAGACTAGACTTCTGTAACTCGCTCTATGCAGGCCTGCCCTCAACCTTGATCCGGAAAATGCAATTGGTCCAGAACACAGTGGCCAGGATTCTCACCAATACACCATGGAGATCTCACATCCGGCCTGTACTGCAACAACTCAAGTGGCTTCAATTTGAATTCTGGATCAGGCTTAAGGTTTTGGTTCTTACCGTCAAGGCCATACACGGTCAGTGCCCTGTGTACCATAGAGACCATCTCTCCATCTATACCCCCAAAAGAGCATTATGTTCTGCTAATGCCAACTGGCTAGTGATCCCTGGCCCCAAAGAAGCACGTCGGTCTTCAACGAGGGCCAGAACTTTTTCTGTCCTGGCCCCTACCTGGTGGAACGAGCTCCCTGAAGAGATCAGGGCCCTGTCCAAACTCACAAAATTCCGCAGGGCCTGCAAAAGGGAGCTCCTCCACCAGGCATTTGCCTGAGACCGTCAACAGGTCCCCTCTCAGACATCCCTCCATGGCCTGAACCAGTCTGTCCTCTCTGGGAGCCTTGGCTGGGTTCCGTTCCTGTTGTATTGTTTATGATCACTGAAATTGCATTATTAGATTGTTGTTGTTGTATTTGTTTATGTATTAATTTGTTCCATGTATCCCCCGTGTTGTATGTAAACCGCCCTGAGCCATATTGAAGGGCGGTACAGAAATCAAATCAATCAATAAATAAACAAACAAACCGGTCAGTCCTGGAGGAGATCAGGCCTGACTGCTCCTTAGAAGGCCAGATCCTGAAGATGAAACTCAAATACTTTGGCCACCTCATGAGAAGGAAGGACTCGCTGGAGAAGAGCCTAATGCTGGGGGCAATTGAGGGCAAAAGAAGAAGGGGACGACAGAGAATGAGGTGGCTGGATGGAGTCACTGAAGCAGTAGGGGCAAACTTACGGGGAATGGCAGAGGACAGGAATGCCTAGAGGATCATTGTCCATGGGGTTGCGATGGGTCAGACACGACTTCGCACTTAAGAACAACAATAACAACTAGGCAGCATGAGAAAATAAGTACTACAAAGTTCCATTGTCTTCTGAGAAAAGCCTAATGTCCCCATGTCTTCACAATTTTGAGAAATTTTACATCTCTGTGTTGTGGTATGTGAGGCTCCTCCCTTTTTGCTTCTGCCCCTGGTTCTCAGCTTTCATGCTACACTGTTCCCCAGGTCTCCAAACTGAAAATCACCCCAAAATTTCACTCTTTCCCTGAGCCACACTTGGCTTGGGAACACTGCTTCCTCTCTGACCTGGTTGTAGAGCTTGTATTTATCTCTTCACACTGTCCAATAACCCCATTTCTGGCCCTGCCCCTACTACCTAGGTCAATATCCAGGCTGGGGCTTACAGTAGCACCCCCTCCCCATCTACTTCCTCACTTTTGGCCATCTCCCTCCACCTTGTTATTGGCTAATATTTGAGGACATTCCATACATTTCTTCCCCTATCCTTCCCCACTTTGATACTGATTCCCTTCTGCTCTGCTGTTTTCCTTGGCCTGCTACTGGCCATTCCTGGCATTTTTTTTAAAGCCTATGAGGACATGATCCATGTTTATAAAATTATGCATGGTGTGGAAAAAGTGGCTAGAGACTTCTTTTTCCCTGTCTCCCCTAACTTGTGGGCGGTCAGTGAAATGTATATGCAACAGATTCAGAACAGACAAAAAGGAATTGTTTCTTCACACATCATAGATAACTAACATGCAAGATTCATTATCGCAGGATATAGTAAAGGACACTAGTTTAGATGGCCAGCTTACTAAATGAAACCTCCAAGTTCAGTGGGCAACAACGGCAAGAGATTGATGCCTTTATTCCTTGCTTATGTACTTTTTTTGCAGGTTACATTTGGCCACTATGAGAAGTAGGATGCCGTTCAGCAGAACTTTTTATGTTCTTAAGATGTATTAAATATTATTGGGAACAGTGATAAAAACAAATAATTTCACAATCAGCCTCTTCAAGAAAAGCTAAGTGAAAGACTTATGTTTTGCTTAGGTCAGTATCCCAACTTCTACAGTTCAGTTTTGTTTGTTTCGGAGAGTCTAAAACAGGATATTGGACGAATACTACAGTCACTTCCACTAATAGGCTATCTGATATTCTGGGCTTGGGCCAGGAAAAGAGATATTAAAAATTTATACATTTTGAAGTTATGAAAAAATACAATTATTTCTAATCGAACCTTTGTACCACTTAAATTACATAAAATGTATCAAGTATAACTTAACATGTAGAATTATATTATTTGACATTTATGGAGTTTAAAAGTATAAATATCTTCATTTTCTATAAGGAAAAAATGCAGTTTTTAAGAAGGAGCTGCAAACTGCTGCACGCCATGATATCTTAATGCATGTATCTTTAATTTTTGCTACCTGAGGGGTAGGGGGGGGAAAGTTGAAGATAGAAGAAAAATTCTGTACTGAACAAAAGTGTATTATTTGGACAGAAACTCTCTTATTGTGTTGCAATATTGCAAGCATATTTGGATATTAATGCTATAAAACACTGAATGTTAATAATATTATTCAATGTAGCATAATATATGTTATTCAGCATATTTTCCCTCCCCCTCGGGCCCTCATAATTCTAGCCAAGGAAATGACGTAACCTGAACAATGTAATCCTGTGGTGTGATTGTATGGTTGTCCTTATTATACTCCAGATTCTTGACTTTACTTTGCTTAAAATGATTGTAGTAATATTGAGATTTAGATTGTCACAACTGCGCCAGTTGCACCTCTAGCTGAGGCACCAGTGGATGCTCTGGAGGCTGTAGCAGACCTGGACGTGGTGACCGGGGCAAGCACTTTCCCAGCACTGCCTGGAGATCCTGCCATCAGGGATTGGGGCCTGCCTGATCCCCTGGACAACGATCAGCCTTGGACCTGCCAGGCAGATACCCAGCCTTTAGTGCCATTCTACAGAAAACCTCATGTATCTGAAGGACTGCCTCTTCCAATATGTCTCCCTGAGAGCACTTTGTTCATCTGGTATAAATTTATTGGTAGTCCCTAGCCCCAAAGACATCTGCTTGGTTTCAACCAGAGCCAGGGCCTCTTCAGCCCTGGCTACAAGCTGGTGGCATGAGCTGCCATGTTAAGCTAAATGCTTAAATTATCTCTTATGCTCTGATCAAAAATAGGGGAAATTAGCTATGCAAAAAGATATAAATAGCAAAATCTGTCTGCAGTGTATTACAAGGTAATTAATCCTTTCAGGAATCCACAGGAGACCACAAATACTGTGAGGTAGAGTTGCATTGGTAATAGCCATATGAGATCAGGACCCTGACAGAGCTATAACAGTTCTGCAGGACCTGTAAGATGGCACTCTTCCATCAGGCCTGTGGTTGAGGCCAAAGTTATATGGGCCTCCCTCCACTCTATTTTCAAGTTCCTTCTCCCCCACTCTGTTCCACATGCCAGTGCTAGATGCTACTTGCCATAGACGTTGGGCAGGTAAAGTATAATGACTGGATATATGTGTGTGTGAGGGGGAGGTAGTTAGACAGAATTTAGTTAGTGGGTTGATATTTTAATCATATTTAATTTAATTTATAGTTTTTATGTATTTTATAATCCGTGTTGTAAACCACTCTTATGGGAATAGGGTGAGATAGATAGACAGATAGACAGACAGATAGATACATAGATACATAGATACATAGATAAACAATTCTAGAATATACTGTACAATATTAGTGTCCTTATGGTTTGATTGGACTACTTGATATATGGAAGGACTTAATTTCTTGATATATCTGAGAAGTTTATTTACTTACATTCTAAGAGAAGTTGATCCAGGTCCAGTGCAAGATATTATATGCACACCCAAGTGGGGCCCTGCGGGACTCACTGGGGAAATCCTATTTCCATAAGCCCTGGCTTCTTTCTATTTCCTCTCACTCCTCTATGGAGCCTAGAGTGGCTCCAGGTCTCTGAAGCTGCCTCCAAGAATGGAGTGGCTCTTGGAGGCTGCTGTTTCCAGGTCCCAAATGGCTCCTAAGTGCTACTGCTTCAGCCAGGCCTGGAGCAGCTCCTGGATGTCAATCTGGTCCTGAAATGGGCTCTTGATGACAACTCCACTGTGGCCAGACCTGGAGCAGCTTTTGAAGACTGCTGCAATTGGGTCCAAAACAGGTCCAGGACATCACTGTGCCTCCCCAACAAAGGTAAATCTATTCTCTGTGCATGTACAGGCAATAGTGCTATTTTGGAGGGATTTAATCCCATAACATTTTGGTTAAGGTTTTTGATTCTTCTGCAGACCTAGGATGGCTGTACCCAGAAGTAACAAAAGATAGCTCAATTGCTGGGTTATCCTTATATTTCTCTGGCTTTCTTAACCAGGGTTTCATGAAACTCTGAGGTTTCCGTAGTGGGTGGGAGGTAATTAATTTTTAGTATACTTTTAAAATCATTGTTAAACATGTGTCAGGAGATATGGCCATATATGTTTATGTCAACCCTCCCACCTCCCAAAATGACCAATGATGGACCTGGAGGGGGTGAGAAGAAAAGGAATCTTATGCTTCCCATATTCTGCATAATCGCATCACTTTTGGGGTTTCTTGAAGTCTGAATAATGTTTCAGGGGTTTCTCAATAGTAAAAAAACTTGAAAAAGTAATTATTATATTCAAAAACTTGAATAATGTAATTATATATATATATATAATAACTTATATAACCATTAACTAAATACTAAGAATCTATGGGAAAAGAATAGATCCAAAGGTGTTAAACTGGCTTATTTCTCTCCTCATTCCCATCCCCTTCAAACTAGTTCTACACCCTCAACATTCAATACCTCTTGTTAGGAAATGAACATCCTCCTTAACTAGCATGCTTTAATCTTAGCCATGGTTCCTCTTAATATTTGTGAAATTGAGTCATAGAATAACAGAATCATAGAGTTAGAAGGAGTCACACAGGCCATCTAGTCCAACCCCCTGCTCAATGCAGGATCAGCCCAAAGCTTCCTAAAGCATCCAAGAAAAGTGTGTATCCAACCTTTGCTTGAAGACTGCCAGTGAGGGGGAGCTCACCACCTCCTTAGGCAGCCTATTCCACTGCTGAACTACTCTGACTTTCACAGTCTTTCACATGTTTTTCCTGATATCTAGCCTATTTCGTTGTACTTGTACTTGTAGTTTAAACACTGCAGCCAATGGAAACAGTTGCCCTCCTCTAAGCGACAACTTTTCAAATACTTAAAGAGGACTATCATGTCCCCTCTCAACCTCCTTTTCTCCAGGCTGAACATTTCCAGGTCCCTCAAACTATCTTCATAGGGCTTGGTCCCTTGGCCCCAGATCATCCTCGTCGCTCTCCTCTGTACCCTTGCAATTTTATCCACATCCTTCTTGAAGTGAGGCCTCCAGAATTACACACAGTACTCCAGGTATGGTCTTACCAGTGCCCTATACAATGAGAAGAGCCTCTTGTGGCGCAGAGTGGTAAGACAGCCGTCTGAAAGCTTTGCCCATGAGGCTGGGAGTTCAATCCCAGCAGCCGGCTCAAGGTTGACTCAGCCTTCCATCCTTCCGAGGTTGGTAAAATGAGTACCCAGCTTGCTGGGGGGTAAACGGTAATGACTGGGGAAGGCACTGGCAAACCACCCCGTATTGAGTCTGCCATGAAAACGCTGGAGGGCGTCACCCCAAGGGTCAGACATGACTCGGTGCTTGCACAGGGGATACCTTTACCTTTACCTTATACAATGAGACTATGACATCTTGTGATTTTGATGTGATGCCCCTGTTGATACAGCCCAAAATGGCATTAGCCATTTTTACCGCTGCATCACACTGCCTGCTCAAGGTCTCATTCACATACAGTGTTACCTAGAAGCATATCCCCCATCCAGTAGGCATGCTTTTCATTTTTCTGACCCAGATGCAGAACTTTACACTTATCTTTATTAAATTGCATCTTGTTCTCATTTGCCCATATTCCCATTGTGTTTAGATCTCATTGAACTCTGTCTCTATCTTCTGGAGTATTTGCCAGTCCTCCCAGGGTGTCCAAGTTGGAATAGGGCCAATCAGCGTGCGACCAGCTTGGCCCGGGCGGGCCCCTACGACTTCCACCCTCGGTCGCCAGCCACTTGCTGCCATGCCACCCTAAACACACACCCGCACATACATGCCTGCCTGCCAGGGCCAGTGCTCCGTTCCTCCACCTGCCAGCCTGATGCTGTGGAGCACACCCGCCACTCGCACTGCACAGGACGAGCTGCCTGCCCAGCTTTAGAATCATAGAATCATAGAATCATAGAGTTGGAAGGGGCCATACAGGCCATCTAGTCCAACCCCCTGCTCAACGCAGGATCAGCCCAAAGCATCCAAGAAAAGTGTGTATCCAGCCTTTGCTTGAAGACTGCCAGTGAGGGGGAGTTCACCACCTCCTTAGGCAGCCTATTCCACTGCTGAACTACTCTGACTGTGAAAATTTTTTTCCTGATATCTAGCCTGTATCGTTGTACTTGAAGTTTAAACCCATTACTGCGTGTTCTCTCCTCTGCAGCCAACAGGAACAGCATCCTGCCCTCCTCCAAGTGACAACCTTTAGATACTTAAAGAGGACTACCATGTCCCCTCTCAACCTCCTTTTCTCCAGGCTGAACATTCCCAAGTCCCTCAACCTATCTTCATAGGGCTTGGTTCCTTGGCCCCAGATCATCTTCGTTGCTCTCCTCTGTACCCTTTCAATTTTATCTACGTCCTTCTTGAAGTGAGGCCTCCAGAACTGCACACAGTACTCCAGGTGTGGTCTGACCAGTGCCGTATACAATGGGACTATGACATCATGTGATGCCCCTGTTGATACAGCCCAAAATGGCATTCGCCTTTTTTACCGCTGCATCACATTGCCTGCTCATGTTTAGTTTACAATCCACAAGTACCCCAAGGTCTCGTTCACACACAGTGTTACCTAGAAACATATCCCCCATCCAGTAGACATGCTTTTCATTTTTCTGACCCAGATGCAGAACTTTACACTTATCTTTATTAAATTGCATCATGTTCTCATTTGCCCATATTTCCCATTGTGTTCAGATCTCGTTGAACTCTGTCTCTATCTTCCGGAGTATTTGCCAGTCATCCCAATTTGGTGTCATCTGCAAACTTGATGAGTAGTCCCTCCACCCCCTCATCTAGATCATTAATAAATACGTTAAAAAGTACCGGGCCGAGCCCCGAGCCCTGAGGTACCCCGCTACTCACCTCTATCCAGTCTGATGAAACACCATTGACAACAAATCTTTGAGTGCGGTTCTCTAATCAATGCCCTATCCACCTGACTATCTGAAAATCCAGATTGCAGTCCTTCAATTTATCCACCAGAACATCATGGTGAACCTTGTCAAAAGCTTTACTAAAATCCAAGTAAATGACATCAACCAAATTTCCACGATCCAACAAACCTGTTACTTGGTCAAAAAAGGAAACCAGGTTGGTCTGGCAAGACCTGTTGGAGACAAATCCATGCTGACTTCCTTGGATCACCAAATTGTCCTCCAGAAGTTTGCAGATCGCTCCCTTTAATATCTTCTCCATTATCTTCCCCACAACAGAGGTCAGACTCACTGGTCTGTAGTTTCCCGGGTCATCCTTCCTCCCTTTTTTGAAGATCGTAATAACGTTTACTCTCTTCCAGTCCTCCGGAACGTCTCCAGTCCTAAAAGAGGTCCCGAAAATGATGGACAAGGGCTATGGAAGTTCTCTGGAAAGTTCTTTGAGCACTCTCTGGTCCATTTCATCCGGCCCAGGGGATTTGAACTCATCCAGTGCAGCTAAATGCCTCTCAACAACCTCTCTATCCATGTTAACCTGCCACTCAGACACTATCCTTTGGCTACTGCCATCTCTAGATGTGCATAAACCCTTTTGACCTGTGGGGAAAAACAGATGTAAAATAGGCACTAAGCCTTTCTGCTTTCTCTGCATCTTCCGTTAGAGTTTGCCCATCCACACCCAACAGTGGGCCTATTGCCTCCTTTACGTTTGCTCTTCACATAACTGAAAAATCTTTTCTTGTTACAATGGGCTTCCCTGGCCAATCTTGGCTCAATCTCAGCTTTGGCCTTTCTGATGATTGATTTACAGTGCCTAGTAACCTGAAGGTACTCTTCGAGCTCTGTCCTTCCCTCCATTTACTGAACATTTTCCTTTTCTTTCTTAGTTCCTCTTGAAGTTCTCTGTTCATCCAAATAGGCTTCTTAGAGCTCCTGCAGTGTTTTCATCTTTCTTTACCTGCAGCCGTGCCGCTATCAAAGGACTGCCCCCTCTGCCAACTAACCAGCCGGGCCCGTTGCCGACTCTCAGCCCGCTGCCCACCCAAATGCACCCATAGGGGAGCTGCCCTGCCCCTGGAGCCCACAGAGGACCAAGAGCCGGAGATGGTGCCCTGGCAGCCATGCCCATGATCCACCACTGCAGCGTGACCAGCACCCCGAACATAAGGAGGAGGAAGCAGCCCTGCACCTGCCGACTCTACAGCCACACCACTCGTGAACGTTGCCTCCGAGCCTTCCAAGGAGCTAACAGGCCTCTCTCTGCTTCCTGCAACCTCCCTCCCTCCCGCCTGTTTGCCACTAGTGCCTGCTGCATTGAGAATGCAGTGGGCTTGAAGACTAGTTTTTAAATATGTATATTCTTAAGTGTTTTCAGTTTATTTGAAGAGTTCCCGGTATACACAGAACCCCCTTCTTTTCTGTAGAACAATGTGTTCACCTGGCTAAATCTCAGTATTGTGGCATGATAGTACAATTGGCCTGATTATTGAAGTTTGGGATAGTAGCAGTGGCTGACTCCTATTTTATTAATCTAACAGGGCTCTTTTAGCTTCAAAACTGTCAGAGACCTTTAAAACTGGCAGTTTTATGAGCGATGGGTGAAACAGCAGGATGAAGGATGTACATCTGATGACATGCATCTCTGATCCTAGTCTAGTCTTCATGGATACTGTAGTATATTCATCAGACTCAACTGCACCAGTTTCAGCTCCCCACTTGATTTTCATCTCTTTCCTTTTAACTGGTGTTCAACTGTTATCAGAGTTCTGTGGCTCCTAAAGGGCAATGAGCATGGTTAGTGTTTGTCATACTATTTTAAAAATTAAAAACAACACAGTAATATCTGTCTGCTTATTGAGGGATGGATTCCCTTTACTATTCAGAAACTTTGCCTAAGTGTGGCTGCATTTTGCTAGTCTCATATGCTTGGTATTCTACTGGTGGAATTTATTCTACATTGCAATTCTCTTTTTATTAATAGGTGGAGAAAGAACCTGTGGCGTACATGAACTAATCTGCATTAGAAAAGGTAAACATTATTTATTATTTAAAATATTTGATTATTCATACCAGATGATGGAGCCTCTTGTGGCGCAGAGTGGTAAGGCAGCCGTCTGAAAGCTTTGCCCATGAGGCTGGGAGTTCAATCCCAGCAGCCGGCTCAAGGTTGACTCAGCCTTCCATCCTTCCGAGGTCGGTAAAATGAGTACCCAGCTTGCTGGGGGGTAAACAGTAATGACTGGGGAAGGCACTGGCAAACCACCCCGTATTGAGTCTGCCATGAAAACGCTAGAGGGCGTCAACCCAAGGGTCAGACATGACTTGGTGCTTGCACAGGGGATACCTTTACCTTTACCTTACCAGATGATGAAAATTAATTTACAAAATCTGTACTAGATAGTTTGATCACATTGCAGCATAGTTCAGACATCATACCAAATTACCTTATTTTGCGTCCAGTTGTAACAGCTAGACTAGAGCTGTTTTCATTTTCAGTCGATTTAGCATTGCAGTTTAAATAAGACAGTAGCTTCAGACCTGTAGTCCAATATCCTATTTTACACTGTGGGCAGCCAGTTGTTCTTTAGGGCCTTCTAACATTGATATTCAGAAGTTTAATGCATCTGGATATGGAGGTTCCTTTTAGTCACCTTGACTAACAGACACTGGCTAACAGACTACGCTCCAGTAATCTCGCTAATTCCCTTTTAAAACTATCTGTGCTTGTGGCCATCATTGCATTCACCTACAGTGAATTGTACAAGTTAATTACTATACCCCCGAATTCTACTATTCTCTGTCCAGTTTAGGTGCACTGAACTTTATCATCTGTGTTTATAGTTTTTTTATTCAGATCATGCCAAATTATAGTTTCACAAATCTACTTTAAATTATGATTTTTCATCCTTGATTGATGCTGATGGTTACTTCCAGTTACCACATTATGTGAAGGTCTTACTTAACCATAGTTAAATTTACTTAGACATGGTTTAATATGACCTGTATAGCCAGTGTGATTTAGTTGACAGAATCTTGGAAATGAATTGAGAAGACCTTGATGCACATCCCCAATCGACTGTGAAGTTTACTGGGTAATTTACGATTATTGTCCCATCATTGAGGCCTAACTTACCTTACAAAGACATTGTAAAACAATTGCCAGTGTGCATTGCTTTAAGAACCTTGAAAGCAGAGTAAGAAAAGTGTGACAAGGAAAGTGAAACAGATAGCTCTGTTGAAGTAATAGAACAAAGTTTGAGTCCAGTTGCAGGTATAATTTGCACACTTCTTCAGATATATTGAAACAGACTTACTCACACCTTACAAATGGGGAGGAGTTGATAATACTAAACTCTTCAGCACTCAGCTATTATATCAATTGGCTCTCAGCTATTGCTGGCCAATCAGCATGGTTGGAGTTGCCTATTGCTCAAGAACTCTCTCATTTTAACCCTTCACTTGCTTTTTGCTGCTACTTTAGCATAGTGTTTTTCAACCTTTTGACCATGGAGGACCCCCTGAAGTATTCTTCAGGCTGAGGACCTCCAGAAGTGATTTCAGTTAGCCATACCCACGGCAGTCATGTGCCACTGGAAGTGACATCAACCAGATACTCCCACTGGATGTGTCATTAACAGACTACTCCCATATTGCAGGAAGTGGTGTTACTCTTCCTGTGTCACCAGAATTCACGTATCTGTTAGATCCACTTCACCCCACCTACATTTGAGTTTCCCACATTACTAGAGATGCCAGCTGGGAGGGCGCCAGGTGCCATCAGGAGGCCAACCAGCAGGCCTAGAACTCCAGAAGCACTTTTCCATTGGTTGTTTTCTGGCACAGGGTCTCTGGGGACTTGTAATTCACACGGCCTTCCCTGTGTGGTGCACGGGTTCTTGATGGCCTTGGAGATCTGGCCACTGCGTGACACAGACTGGATGGGCCATTGGCATGACCCAACATGGCACCTTTTTGTTATTATAACTGGGACAGTGATGGTCTTATTCTTGGTGCTTGGCAACAGTGGGAGGGCTTCTGGAGTTCTGGCCCTGTTGGTGGACCTCTTGAAGATCTCTGGGATTTGATGACTGTATGACACAGAGGGCTGGACTGATCCATCATGGCCTCTCATGTTCTTATGGGTAGCTGGCAGCCCATCTGATAATTATGCCCAGTTAGGAATTGGGCTGGCTTCTGAAAGGTTACACTGCAGGAAAGTATGGAGGAAGAAGCTGTGACCAGAGGGAGGACACCTTATCCTGCCCAGAGAGATCCAGCCCCCTTGCTCAGGCTTCGGCCACAGCCTCTTGAATCCAACTCAGGTACCTTTTCCCTGAAGAAGAACAAATAGCCAGCCCAGAGTGCAGGTTTTGTTCTGTTCATGAAGGGGATCAGTTTGTACTTGCCAGCCTCCCCCCCCCCGGGAGGTTGGCACCTCTAGCAATGTTTGAAAGTCAAATGTAGGTAGGGGTAGGGTGGGTCTAATAGATATGTCAATTCTGGTGACACAGGAAGAGGCCTGGGAACCCCGATTCCTGTGATGGGAAAGCGATAGTGTGCGTAGCATCATCACTAATAAAATAAATCACTAATAATACTAGTTAAATAAGAAGTTAGTTTCATTTTTGTGTGTGCAATATGCTAAATAGCAAACCTTTCCTGAGAAAAAACAAGTAAATATTCATCTCAGCTGTCATAAATCCCACCGTGCAAAGCAGCAATTATCTTCAGGGAAAATGATCTGTGTAATTTGGATGTGTTTTGGGGAGGTCCCCTGGCAATACCAGGAGGTTGGCAAGCCTAGGACCTGGAAATATATTTTCTCAGGGTTAGAAATGGCTGCCAGGGCAAAGGGAAACCTGGGAAGAAAGGAATCCTTATGCAAGCTGACCTTGCACTGGATCCAGATATAGTAGCTCTCGGCTAGGGATGCCAGCCTCTAGGTTGGACTGGGGGATCCCCTGGAATTACTGCTCATCTCCAGTTCCCCTGGAGATCAGTGCCCCTGGAGAAAATGGCTCCTTGGGAGGGTGGACTCTGTAGCATTGTGCCCCACACAGGGTCAGGGATGCCAGCCTCCAGGTGGGACTCCCTACTGTCTTCCTTATTGTTGGGGCATGCAAGAGGAGATGTTGCGGGGGGGGGGGCTAAGGGCTATTAAGAGCCAGCCTCTTCTCCCCCCCTCCCCCAGCCATCCTCCCCACACAAGCTCTGGCTCCCTTTCCTTTGCTTCACCAGTTTTAGGTAGGAAAACAGAACCTCCCAACGCTGCAGGAAAGGAACATTCTCCAAGGAGCAAAAATACCAACAAACCAGCTTGATGAAGACTGCAGGCAGTGGAGACACAGTAGGTAGTTTAAGTTGGGACTAAGTATGCAGACTTTACTTCTGTCCAGCCGGGAAAACCATCAGTGGACTAAACCACTCCTGTTCTCAAGCCTAGCTAAGGCAGCCGAGGAAATGCCAGGGACCCCTTCCAACTCCCCCACAGACCCCGGGTTGGGAGACACTGCTTTAGTATTTGGAACCTTACTATTATAATAGTAAATTATAATGATAAATTCACACTGTTAAAGTTTAATTCTGGGTATAATCAAGAAATGAGTGACTTAGCATGTATAGTGAATTAAATCACTGGCAGTTTTCAAGCAAAGGTTGGATACACACTTTTCTTGGATGTTTTAGATGCTTAGGGCTAATCCTGCATAGAGCAGGGGGTTGGACTAGATGGCCTGTATGGCCTTTTCCAACTCTATGTTTCTATGATTCTATGAAGATGCAATTTAATAAAGATAAGTGGAAAGTTCTGCATCTGGGTCATAAAAATGAAAAGCATGCCTACTGGATGGGGGATACGCTTCTAGGTAACACTGTGTGTGAACGAGACCTTGGGGTACTTGTGGATTGTAACTAAACATGAGCAGGCAGTGTGATGCAGCGGTAAAAAAGGCTAATGCCATTTTTGGCTGTATCAACGGGGGCATCACATCAAAATCACAAGATGTCATAGTCCCATTGTATACGGCACCGGTCAGACCACACCTGGAGTACTGTGTGCAGTTCTGGAGGCCTCATTTCAAGAAGGACGTAGATAAAAATGAAAGGGTACAGAGGAGAGCAACGAAGATGATCTGGGGCCAAGGGACCAAGCCCTATGAAGATAGGTTGAGGGACTTCGGAATATTCAGCCTGGAGAAAAGGAGGTTGAGAGGGGGCATGATAGTCCTCTTTAAGTATGTGAAAGGTTGTCACTTGGAGGAGGGCAGGATGCTGTTTCTCTTGGGTGCAGAGGAGAGGACACGCAGTAATGGGTTTAAACTACAAGTACAACGATATAGGCTAGATATCAGGAAAAAAATTTTTACAGTAGTTCAGCAGTGGAATAGGCTGCCTAAGGAGGTGGTAAACTCCCCCTCACTGGCAGTCTTCAAGCAAAGGTTGGATACACACTTTTCTTGGATGCTTTAGGATGCTTAAGGCTGATCCTGCGTTGAGCAGGGGGTTGGACTAGATGGCCTTTATGGCCCCTTCCAACTCTATGATTCTATGATTTCTATGATTTCTAAATCTCTGTGGGTTCTATTGCCTGAATATTATAATAAATTATAATTCTGTAATCCCCTGTTCTAGTCTGTTTCTGAAATTCCTTTGCAATAAAACAGCTATTTGGAGGGCTCCCATTGAGTGTCCTGAGATGTTGAAATGTTGTCCTATAGGTTTATCAGTTTTGTGATTCCTGATATCAGATTTTTGTCCACTTATCCTTTGACATGGGGTTTGATCTGTTTACCTTATATAGACAATTGAAGAGCAATGTTGGCATTTAATGACATATTCAGTGGTAGAAGATGTAGGATCACTCACCTTTCATTCTTTTTGTCTATCACACCTATAACACTTGGAAGGAGAAAGCTGGTCTGTCAAGTGTTCCAGTTACTGGAACATGGATCTTGAAAAGCATCATTTTAGCTGATTGTCAGATCAGGATTATATAATGTTCACTGTAGCTAGAGAAGTAGCTGACCCACGGGTGACCCGGCTGCTGGCCTCAGCGTCGCTCACTCACCGGCTGCCTGGCGTCGAACTGCTGCTGCTCCAGCTCGGTCATCACTCGGTTGAGCGCATAGATCTGGGCGCGCTGCCGCTGCTTGAGCTCCTGCTGGGCGGCGCGCTGCTTGGCCTTCTCCCTGCGGCTGCTGGGTGGCTCCTGGACCTTGGGCGACGGTGGCGGCTTCTTGCACTGATTCCCGCCCTGGCGAAGGGAGCAACTGTGAGCCGCGCTCTGCGCGGCTCACAGTTGCTCCATACGCCAGGGCGGGAATCGGCCGGGCCAATCGTCTGTCCGGAGGAAGGGGCCAATTGGCAATCGGAGTAGTCCCTCCACCCCCTCATCTAGATCATTAATAAATACGTGAAAAAGTACCGGACCGAGCCCCGAGCCCTGAGGTACCCCGCTACTCACCTCCCTCCAGTCTGATGAAACACCATTGACAACAACTCTTTGAGTGTGGTTCTCTAACCAATTTCCTATCCACCTAACTATCTGAAAATCCAGATTGCAGTCCTTCAATTAATCCATCATAACATCATGGGGAACCTTATCAAAAGCTTTACTGAAATCCAAGTAAATGACATCAACCGAATTTCCACGATCCAGCAAACCTGTTACTTGGTCAAAAAAGGTAACCAGGTTGGTCTGACAGGACCTGTTGGAGACAAATCCATGCTAGCTTCCTTGGATCACAAATTGTCCTGCAGATGTTTGCAGATTGCTCCCTTTAATATCTGCTCCATTATCTTAACCACAACAGAGGTCAGACTCACTGGTCTGGAGTTTCCCGGATTACCCTTCCTCCCTTTTTTGAAGATCGGAATAATGTTTGCTCTCGTCCAGTCCTCCAGGACATCTCCAGTCCTTGAAGAGGTCCCGAAGATGATGGACAAGGGTTGTGCAAGTTCTCTGGAACGTTCTTTGAGCACTCTTGGGTGCATTTCATCCGGCCCAGGGGATTTGAACTCATCCGGTGCAGCTAAATGCCTCTCGACAACCCCTCTGTCCATGTCAACCTGCCACCCAGACACTATATCTTGGCTACTGCCATCTCTAGATGTGCCTAAATCCTGTGACCTGTGAGAAAAAACAGATGTAAAATAGGCGCTGAGCCTTTCTGCTTTCTCTGCATCCTCCTTTAGAGTTTGTCCATCCGCACCCAACAGTGGGCCTATTGCCTCCTTTACTTTACGTTTGCTCCTCACATAACTGAAAAATCCTTTCTTGTTACAGTGGGCTTCCCTGGCCAATCTTAGCTCACTCTCAGCTTTGGCCTTTCTGATGATTGATCTACAGTGCCTAGTAACCTGTAGGTACTCTTCTTTGCAACTGATAAACGGTAATGACTGGGGAAGGCACTGGCAAACTAACCCCGTATTGAGTCTGCCAAGAAAACGCTAGTGGGCATCACCCCATGGGTCAGACATGACCTGGTGCTTGCACAGGGGATACCTTTTACTCTTCTTTAGAGCTCTGTCCTTCTCTCCATTTCCTGAACATTTCCCTTTTCTTTCTTAGTTCCTCTTGAAGTTCTCTGTTCATCCAAATAGGCTTCTTAGAGCTCCTGCAGTGTTTTCGTCTTTCTGGGATAGTCATTGATTGAGCATGCGATAGCTCTTGTTTGAGTAGCGCCCACCCTTAACATGCTCTCTTCCCTTCCAGCATTCTCATCCATGGTACGTCCCTGAGTTTATTAAAGTTTGCCCTACAAAAACCCAACATCTGCGTCTGGCTACAAGCTTCCTTGCCTCCCCATCTCAAAAGGAATTCTATGAGGACATGGTCACTTCCCCCCTAGGATCCCCACCTCCTTCACCTCATCCACCAACTGTAAACAAGGCCTGTAAAATTCAAGAAATCTTCCAGACAGATATCCTGTTTGTATATGTGTAGGATTCCCTTTTTAGAACTCATCTTCAAGCCATATATAAGCTATAACTAACATTTCAATGATTCTGAAGAAAATATGCTTACCTGATTCAAGTATTTGAAGAACTGTTCATGGCATTGTCATAAATCAGCTACATAGAATTAAAACTAGTTTTGCAGCTGATAAAATAGGCACACACACTACGAATCACTGTGGGTCTCTAGCTGTGTCTTATAATTTTGTTAATCCTAAAATATTTATAGATGTTAGTAACTGCCTACAAAGAGGCATGATGGTTATAAATTGCTTCACATATTGTAGCAGAGCTTATAATATATATGTATGCACATATAATTGTGTTATAAATAGATAGGTTAGCATAACCATAATAAAATGCAAGATATTCGGAAACACATTCTGCTGTTAAACTTCAGCAAAGATTATTTCAAAACAGTGTTAACAGAATGCCCAGGGAATTAAAATTGTTTCCATCCATTACCTAAAGAATGCTATGCTAGATACCTGGTGAATTTCTGTTGGAAGGGCATTCCACTACTACTACTACTACTACTACTACTACTACTACTACTACTACCACCACCACCACCGCCGCCGCCGCCTCCGCTGCTGCTGCTGCTGCTGCTGCTGCTGCTGCTGCTGCTACTACTACTACTACTACTACAGTTGTAGGCTGCTGTTCCCGGCCTGCTTTCTCACAGCAGCTAACAGCAATAAAATATACAATATAATCATACAAAACAAAATTACCATCTACATCCTCCAAATGCTACTGCCAATTCCCCCCCCCCCAGTCTGCCAACCTACCAAATCCAATCCTAAATCAGATTCCAAGACGCCAGGGGTGATGTCAGAAGCGAGTGACCCCAGGCTGACCTTAACCAAAGGCTTTGTCTTGCAGACCTTGTGGAACATAATTAGCTCTGGCATTGCCCTCAGCTCTTCTGGAAGCTCATTCCATCAGGTTGGGGCCAGGGCCAAAAAGAGCCCTGCAGGAGGTATAGGGAGGGAGACAGTCCCTCAAGTACACTGGACTCAGACCGTGTATAGCCTTAACGGTTAATACCAACACCTTGGACTTGATCTGGCACTCAACTGGTAACCAATCTAGCTGCCTCAGCACTGGCTGAATATGGGCCCTCCAAGGTGTTCTTGTGAAGACACTAGCAGCTGCATTTTGCACCAGCTGAAGCTTCCGGGTCAAAGCTAAGGGAAGGCCTGCATAGAGCGAGATACAGAAATCCAACCTGTAAATGACTGTTGCATGGATCACTATGGCCAGGTGTTTTGGGGACAGATATTATGCTAGTAGCCTTGCCTGGTGACCCCCATCTTTTTTTTTTTTTAGTTTTATTATTTATTGTTAATAAAGCATTTACAGAAAGGTAAAAAAGAAAAAAGCGACCAGCTAATAAGTAATTATTAATACATAGTCTATACATAGTCTATACATGTATACTATACATATTATAGTCTGATATTATCTCAAGAAATATGTAGTCAGTTCCCATTGCATATTAACCCTAACCTAACAGTTACTGCTGTCTTAAGAAAGTCCAGGTAATTGCTCCACTGTTCATCATATTCTTCAGGTGGTTTATTATTAACCATGTTAGTGAGTCTTGCCATTTTTGCTAAGTCCGCTAATTTGTCTAGCCATGTAGAAATAGTTGGGGTCTCAGTCGCCTTCCAGTGCTTCGCCCACACCAACCGCGCCGCCGTAGTTGCATGGAAGAAGAGGATTCTAGATGAACTTGGTAAAGCACTTGGATGAAAACTTACCCAATGAAGCTTGAATCTATGTTGCTATTGTATTTTAAATATTTCCTGTAACACCATATGTATTTTAGCCCAATACTTTTTTGCTTTCTCACAATTCCACCACATATGATAAAAGGAACCTATTGCTTTATTACATTTCCAAAATTTATTATCAAACCTATCTGAGATTTTTGCAATTACCTTTGGAGTAATATACCACCTATAAAACATCTTATACCAGTTTTCCCTTAAAATCTGTTGGTTTGTTTAGGAATTTTAATCCATACTCGTTCCCATTCCTCCATAGCAATTATAGAACCCAAATTATGCATCCATTTAATCATACAGTTCTTAACTTGTTCCGACTCGGTCTCATATTTCAAAAGTAGTTTATAGATCTGGCCCTGTAGTTGTGGTTTTTTGAGCAATAACATGTTTTCGAAATCACTAAGAAGCGAGTTTTTGTCCACACGGATCTCAAAGTTTGTTTTTAATCTAGATTTCAATTGATTATACTCCATCTACCATAGCTCATATCCTTCTTTGTTTAATACTTGCAAGCTTTTGAGCTCACCCGTTCTCGTTAGCAAGTCCTTGTACATTGGGCATGTTATTCTTTTTTGCTGCTGTCTAGAAAAATATGCCTCTATTGGCTATTTTAGTAGGTATGATGGAGAGCAGAGTCCTACCTATTATTGCCATCAGTCATTCATTCAGGATGTTCAAGACCTGCCTGATAAGAGAGGAATAGAGCTAAATATATTATTGTGATGGCTTTTCACTCCAAACCTCTGGATGACCTTTGGAAATTTTTAAACAGAGGCTGGATAGCCATCTGACGGAGAGGCTGATACTATGAAGATTCAAGGGGGTGGTAGGTGGAAGAGCGATAGGGTTGTGAGTGTCCTGCATAGTGCAGGGGGTTGGACTAGATGACTCAGGAGTCCTCTTCCAACTCTATGATTCTATGATTCTATGATTCTACCTCTCAAAGAAGTTTTACATACATATTAACCTTGTGAGACCCTATAACAAGGATGTCACAGAGTCAGGAAGCTGTCTTCTAGAACAGGGGTAGTCAACCTGTGGTCCTCCAGATGTCCATGGACTACAATGCTGGCAGGGGCTCATGGGAATTGTAGTCCATGCACATCTGGAGGACCACAGGTTGACTACCCCTCTTCTAGAACATCTTCTGGAACCAATCAGCTAAGTAAGAACATGGTAGCTTTGATCCCCAGGTGAAATTAGTTGAAGATATCATGGTTAATAGTGTTGAAAGTTGTTAAAAGATCTAGATGAATGAGTATGCATATACTCTCCCATTGCTTTTTAACAAAGGTTTCTATCAAGGTGACTGGCTTTTTTTGGTACTAAAACTAGACTAGAGCCCAGACTGAGATAACACTATATGACTGTTTTTATTCAGGACTTCCTAAAGATGGACAATCACTGCATGCTTGAGCATCTAACTCCAAAAGACATATCTGGTTAATAGTTATATAATTACTGTCATATACGAAGATAAATCATATATTGTTTTAGTTAGGTAGTTATGCAGATGTCTATTTGGCAGAATCAAACTTCATGTTAGAGAAAGGGATTTATTTGGTATACATCTTCATTTAAAAGTATAGGCTTTGTAATGAAAAGCAATTTTCTTACCCCTACCCTTTTATCTAGTTTTTAGAACTTCTGCTGGTTGTAGTTAGAACGCATGAGAATACGAAGGATGCTAAAGAACATGACAACCACCTTTGATATAGGTAACATGGCTCACAAGTAAAATGAAAATTTAGTTAAATTTTAGTATTGAGGTCTTACTTTAGGTATATGAATAGGGATTACTCTTTGTTTTAACATTAGAATAAAACCCAAACTGCAATATTGAAATTATGTGACATTAAACATGTATATAGAAACAATATATTAGATTAATTCCATAGGAAGTATGTTTGTTTATATGATGATTTCCACATTGTGCAGTACATGGGGTAGGAAACCCAAAATCAAACTGTATTCAACAATGTGGAAATTAGCCCTGAATATTATAGACTTGATATTGTGAGTTTAGTTGTGTTATAACAAAATGTATTGATTCAGAAAATGTTGAAGGTAAGTGCTTTGGAAAGTGTTACGAATATGAACAATTCAAGTGCGTAGCCATGTTGGTCTGAAGCAGCACAACAAAACAAAATCATAGTCCAGTGGCACCTGAACAAAGACAAACAATTGTAGAAACTTTTTCCTGGAAGGTTTTCAGAGAAAATGGCAGAAATGCTTTTGCTACAAGGTATTCAGTGGGAAATGCCATCATTTGCTATGATGCAATTCAGTTGTTTCAAGCATCCTACTATTTTTATAAGAAACGTAATTTATTTGCAGACTTTGTTAAAATGCAATTTAATCCATCCTAATTTGTATTTACAAGACGGTGAATTTAACCCCTAGAAAAAAGTCACTAAAATACTTGGATTAAACCAGTTTTAGTTCAAGTGGAATGAAATAGAATAAGTACTAACTAGAAAGTAGATTAATTCTTATTTATTTATTTCTGGAATTTATAGATTGAATCTTGCTCAAGAGTAGCTACATAACGCAGATTTGCTTCATGTTTAAGCAAGTTTCTGCATCATTAGGATTTGTTGTTTGTTAATGTTATCTGTGGGAATAAAGTAGTTATACTCAAGGTTTTATTATATCGGAAATGACTGTTATCCACCTGTTTCATGTAGGTTGATTTATTTATAAAATTTATTTCATTTATACTGATATGGCTTGGGACTTGCTCATGTGGAAAGATCTCTCATGCTACAGTTAGTAACATATGAACTGATTCCGAGTTGTGAATTTAAGCTGGACGTTTTCAGACTGAAACATTAGAAATAATACCATATGAAGGATCTTCTTTGATGTAGTCTCTACAGTTCTTGGATTACATAGCCACAAATAAGACTAAATTGTTTGTTTGCTTGTTTGCTTGTTGGTTTGTTTATATACCACCCTCCCGGAAGGCTCAGGGCGGTTTACATCAAACAGGAACAATACAAACAACTCAGTTTATAATAATACAATAATAACTATAACATTCTGAACAATAGAACATTGGGGAGAACAACGCTTACTGATGGCCTGGTAGGTGGGCTAATCTGCTATGATGGTTGTAGGAGGGAAGCTGAGGGGGGCCGATTGGAAGTGGTGGTACTAGTCGACCTCAACCAAATGCCTGGCAGAGGATCTCCCTTTTGCAGTCCCTGCGGAACTGTTCAGGTTCTGTCATTTGATTATGGTCAGATATCTTGATTATTTTCACCTTGCATTTTGTTGACATGAACATGCAGCTTTATATTTAAAGCACAATTTTACATAGATCGTATCCATCATTTGTGTTATTTTTGCTCTTCTGAAATACTATCTTAATGACAGTTTTGAAAAGTGTAGGCTTTGAAACTGTTATTTACTTGGCTTGTAGTGCCATCTAATGGCTAATTCATGAAAATACATTATAATAAATTATATACTATGGTGTAAGATGAACTTTTGTGTATAAATATTTGCTACATCTTGATATATAGCAGAGTTTTTAATTTCCTTCATTTTTCAATTAAAGTGAGATTAATATTAGCAAATTATTAAAACAAAAATCAAGACTTTTGCACCATTTTTAGAGTTTGGGAAGGGATTATCTCTGAAGTTCTGTAAACTGCAAAAGTATATACTACAGCTTAATTTTTGCAACATGTAAACAGTAAAGAAGGTCTACAATGGTATTATACAGCATGGTGTTCTGGATGACTGGTGAGGTCTAATTCGGAGACAGGTGTAGTAGCATCTAGATAAAGTGACCAGATTTTAACATTGGTAAAACGGGACACCATTGATTGGGGGGGGGGGGTCTTGATTAAAAATTTGGTCTATATGGAGCAACAAAAAGTTTCATAGAATGTGTAGAATGCAAAAATAGTATTGTAATATATATTTTTTAATTTCAACATAAGTACAATTTGCCAGGTGCCCCCAGATGTCCCTCCAAAAGTGGGACAATCTGGTGACCTTAATCTAGTTATATATCAGATTTAATTATTGGCAAGAAGTTAATTATTGGCAAGCAGACTGTGATAGCACAAATAGTGTACTGGGCAACAACATTTTTAGCTTTTTATTGGTGTAATAGACAGGTAATACTATTATGTCCACTTTATCTTTTGAATACAATGTAACTATTTACATCTTTAATATTGATAAACCCCCCAAAAAGTATACCATCCATTATTGATACATAGATAATTAAAGAGGGGTAAAGGTTTTAATAATAGAGTCCCATCAAAATATTTTACACAAAGATAAGCAGGTCACAAGCAAGGAACCTCTTTTAAGAATAGCTTCTAATCATACAGTCCCATATTTACAGGTTTGAAAAATTATCTTCCAACAATAGCTAGCATTCTCACTTGATAAGGCACACATTCTTGCCTAACTAAATATTTTATAACTTCACACACCATATAAAATTGTCTATACTTGAATATCTTTATTTATTTTGATAAGATATTCAAATATATTTTATCATGTTATTTATACTCTGCCTTTCTCAGTTTAGGTGGATTGCAAAACAGTTAGTCAATACAATCCACAGGATGGGACATTTGATCGAGATCAGAATTGTTCTTGGTCGAGATCAGAATTGTTCTCCTAAATTCCTAGCCACATCCTTTACAATGACTTGGCCTTTCAGTTAGACATTAGGCTTGAGGATATGCTTAGAAATTCAACAGTTCTAGCTTTCCCACTCACAAGCTATGCGCACTGTAAAAGGCAAAGTGCTTCTCTGACATGTTTATAGATTAAGTACAGCAGCAGACTGTGATAGCACAAATAGTGCACTGGGCTGAGCAGACTAGTATGAGAAGCTGTTGAGCCAGCCTATATAATCTGGAGGAGTAATAACAACCCTTTCCCCTCTATACTGAAGCCCATGACAGGGTTACTGTAAAGAAGGAAGGATGCACATTGCTGCAGTTAATATGGTTTAAAGTAACTTTATTGGATACATGCACATTACAAGATGATCTGTAACATATGCAAACTGCCTCCTCTGATAAGCATTTCTTTCAAGGTAATGCAAGGAAACTATGGGTTACCATACAATTTTATGTTATTATGAATGTGAGTGAATTTGTTGGTAGCTTATCTTTTCTTATCTTTTCTTTTAAATGGTTATTCATAGTAAAATTTCATATTAAAATTTTTTTTCAGTACCATGCTAACTAAATTGACCCTCCATGTTCAGATGTGGTTTGCCCATGAACACCAGGGTTTTATTTAAATATTATAATTTCACCTCATCATTTGAGGCAATGTACAGACAAAACAATAAAATATCACATAAAAAGTAACTCTAAAATAGACATCATTTGCATTAAAACATATACAGCAATTTTAGCACTCAAAACTGTACTAGCAACAAACTAAAATTGAAATTAAATAGCAAAAATAACAACAAAAAGTAAAAACTGAATAAAATAAGCATCAGCAACAATTAAAAAATAACACCAAATGGTAAAAGTCAGTGCACATATACTGGTATTTAAAGATAATAAGACATTGCAAAATATAGTCATCTCAATGTAGCTGCAGTTGAGGTTTCTAACCTATCATCCCTTAACTCTCAGCATGGTGGCTGTACAACAAGCAGTGCTCTCACAGCTGGTGAATCTTTCTAGAAGTACTCACCTTTATAGTAAGGGAGCATACTATTTATTGGTGAGAGGCAAAGCACAGAAGTCAAACAAACATCATAATTAACAACTGAATACTAGAAAGAGTTGAGATAATTAATCTTAGGTTGTAGGTCATGGCAGTCTTTCTGCAAAAATGACTTTCTGCAGAAAAGACTTTGAAAAATAGAAAAAAAAGTTTTTTTATTGAGCTTGGTAGATTTTGATATGACTTAAGTGAACACTTGTAGATCTCATATTGCAAATCTGCATTGATTACTGGAGCCTACAAGATAATTGCAGAAGAAAATCAGCTTGTGTTTCATAGATTTCAGCAGAATTTTTGACTGTGCGAATCATGAAAAGTTGTGCTAGCTTTTAAAAGAAATCGATATGCCTCAACATCTGGTTGTTTTGATGCACACCCTGTATTTGACAAAAGGACAGAATATAGTAGGACAGAGCATAGAGAAACAGAATGGTTTCCTGTTGTATTTTATCTCCTGTATTTTATCTCCTGTTGTGTTCAATCTCTAGGCAGAACATATCATGCAGAAAACTGGATTAGATTTAGATGAAGGTAGAGTTCACATAGGTGGAAGGAATATTTTTTTCATTTTAAAAGCTTTATTTCATCATATTCTGTTTTTTAATTTATTTTTTATTTTTATAAAGATATAGAAAAGAACAAGGAAAGAATTATTTATTTATTTATTTATTTATTTATTTATTTATTTATTAATTATATTTTTATACCACCCTCCCCGAAGGCTCAGGGTGGTTTACATAAGAACAAAGAACAATACATAAAACAGTCTATAGACATGTGAATAACCTTACAATAATAATAACTAATAGTTGTAACCATATAACAATATAACAGTATAAACAATATAAACAAAACAACAGTGCAACAATGCAAGCAGGTCCAGTGGATATTGGTGGAATTCTGAGGGGAGGGTGGGGTGGGCAGGGGGGGAGCAGGGGCCCTTCAGTTGCTGTTGATTATCTCTGGTCTCAACCAAATGCCTGGCGGAAGAGCTCCTTTTTGCAGGCCCTGCGGAACTGGTTAAGCTCCGTCAGGGCCCTGATCTCCTCCGGGAGCTCATTCCACCAGATGGGGGCCAGAACAGAGAATTCTCTGGCCCTGGTCGAGACCAGGCAGACTTCTTTAGGGCCAGGGATCCTTAGCTGGTTGGTAGCGGTGGAGCACAGAGCTCTTTTGGGGACATAGGCGGGGAGGTGATCCGTCAGGTACACTGGGCCCTGACCGCATATGGCCCTGAAGGTAATTACCAGAACCTTTAGTCTGATATGGAATTCAACTGGTAACCATTGCAGTTGGTGGAGAATGGGCCAGATGTAGGACCTCCACGGTGTTGCAGTGAGAATCCTGGCCGCTGTATTTTGAACCAGCTGTAGTTTCCAGGTCAAGGCTAAGGGCAGGCCTGTGTAGAGCGAGTTACAAAAGTCCAATCTAGAGGTGACCATCGCATAGGTAGGCCAGGTAGGGCGCTAGTAGCTTGGCTTGGCGGAGATGGTAGAATGCCAGCCGTGCTACCTTTGTGATCTGGGCATCCATTGTGAGAGAAGCATCCAGAATCACGCCTAGATTCCTGGCAGAGTGAGCCGTAGAGAGCTGTACACCATCCAGGGCAGGCAGACACACTTCCTCACATGGGCCGTTCCTACCCAGCCACAGGAACTCCCTCTTTGAAGGATTGAGCTTCAGACGACTCTGCTTGAGCCATCTCGTCACTGCTTCCAGGCAGCTGGCTAATGCTTCTGGGGGAGAGTCAGGGCGGCCATCCATCAGGAGGAAGAGTTGGGTGTCATCTGCGTATTGATGGCAACCCAGCCCAAACTTCCATACCAGTTGTGCGAGAGGGCGCATGAAGACGTTGAATAGGATAGGAGAGAGTACCGCTCCTTGTAGGACTCTGCAAGTAAGTTGTCGGCGGTCTGATGTTTACTCTCCTATTGCAACCCTCTGTCCACAATCCTGGAGGAAGGAGATCAGCCATTGAAGGGCTGTCCCTCGTATTCCGGCATCGATTAGGTGGCGATCTAGAAGCTCATGATCGACTGTGTCGAACACTGCTGAGAGGTCTAGTAATATCAGCAGTGCCGACCCACCTTGGTCCAACTGGCAACGGAGGTCGTCCGTCAGGGCGACTAGCGCTGTCTGTACCCCATGGCCAGGCCGGAAACCTGACTGGGATGGGTCTAGGACCGAAGCTTCTTTCAGGTATTCCGTCAGTTGGTTTGCGACTGCCCTTTCCATCATCTTCCCCAGAAACGCTAAATGCAAGTCGAGTCTGTAGTTGTTAGGCTCTCGCGGATCTAGAGATGTTTTTTTCAGCAGTGGGCGTACCACAGCCTCTTTCAATCCCTCTGGGAATTCTCCCATTGTGAGAGAACAATATCACCCCTCCCTATACCCTCCAAACTCCCCACTTGCTTGAAGTGTCGTATTGCCAAATATTCCAAATATCTGTTGTCTGTAAATATAAAAACAAAGCAACAACAAAAAAAACACCACTTTAACATAACATTTCCAACACTATGAACCTTGGATATTACCAAAATTACCCTTAAACTTAAACCAAGGCATCAAGATGATGTCTTGACCTTAGCCCAACATTTATAAATTTTCTCACATAAGAATTCCACAGTTCTTGATATTCGTCAACTGATTTCTGTTGACTATAGATTTAACCTTGTTGCAGTGATTGCATCGAAAATTAGGTTTTTAACACAATCGAAGAGCCTCACTGACAGATATCGAACACCATATTTCCAGGTTTGAATTAGATACTTAACATTTAACATTTCTGGTAGAACAATATGAACTTTGGCCCTGTAACTATACACTAATAAAAAAAGAGAGGGGAAAAAAAAACCCTCCCCACTTTATCATGACATTTCCAGCACTTACAATTATATTGCCTTAAAATCTTTTTGATTACCTTAGATGTTATATACCATTTATGTAAAAGTGTACAGAAAAAGAATAAAGAAAAGATTTCCAACACCTTGTTCCCCTTCCCTTTGCTTCTACTTTCTCTTCCCCAATCTTCTTTATTCTCATATCGAGGCTTACTGCACCTTGTTGTTCCAATTAGACTTTGGCATAGAAAGTGCAGGTGGAAGGAATATTAACAATTTGAGAGATGCAGAGGACACTGCATTACTGGCAGAAAATAGTGAAGACTTGGAACAACTACCAATACAGGTTAAAACAGAAAGTGCTGACACAGCATTAAAGCTGAACATCAAGAAGATAAAAGTAATGACTACTGGGGTATTATAGAGCTTGAAGGCTGATGAAGAAATTGAAAGTATACAAGATTTTCTGTTCCTTAGCTCCTTCATCAACCAAAAGGGAGACTGCAAACAAAGAATCAGAAGGAGATTCACCAATCCAAACTATTAGGTCTCTACTTGGCCCCAGAACACCTTGCCACAGTGATCCCCGCAACAGTCACCTCTAGACTAGACTTCTGTAACTCGCTCTATGCAGTCCTGCCCTTAACCTTGATCCGGAAAATGCAACCGGTCTAGAACAGTGTGTCCAGGGTCCTCACAGCAACACCATGGAAGTCCCACTTTCGGCCCATCCTTCAACAACTGCACTGGCTTCCAGTTGAATTCTGGATCAGGTTTAAGGTTCTAGAAATCACCTTTAAGGCCATCCACGATCTGGGCCCAGTGTACCTAAGGGATTGCCTCTCTGCCTACACACCTCAAAGAGCCTTATGCTCTGCTACAACCAACTGCCTGGTGATCCCTTGCCCCAAGGAAGCTCAGTTGACCTCAAACAGGGCCAAAGCTTTCTCCATCCTAGCCCCCACCTGGTGGAACGAGCTCCCAGAGGAGATTAGAGCCCTAGCGGAGCTTAAACAGTTCCACAGGGCCTGCAAAAGGGAGCTCTTCCGCCAGGCATTTGGTTGAGGTTGACCTGAATTCAATCACCTTCCATTGGCCCCTGAGCCTTCTCCTACAAAAACCAACACCAATATGCCATCAGTATGTTACAGTTAAATATATATTCTTACCATGTTTGTTCCATTATTATATTGTTTTGCCTTTATGATTGTATTATTGTTCAATTTATCATGTTATGTGTAATGTTTTTCTCCAGTTCCATGTAAACTGCCCTGAGCCTCAGGGGAGGGCAGTATATAAATATAACAATATCTCCCAGAGAGCCTCTTGTCCTCTGGTCCCTCGTTTTGAACAACCAGGATGGACAGGGATCAAGGGGGCAGGTGGTCGCGCTCACTGACCTCAGCAACTTGTCCACTTTAGTTTCTGAGAGCTGCTTGAAGCCATCAGATGTATCCCCCCCCCGAAAATCGTGCGGGGGGGGGTGTTATTTTTTTTCACTCAGGGGGAGCGTGGCAACGATGAAACGGCAGCTCAAACACCACCTGCTAGCTAGATGGGTCTCTCCGTTGCAACGAATCAACGCAGATTCGTTGCAACGTGTTTTTTTTTTTAAACCTTCCTTAAATCAGAGGAGAGAGCTAGGGGGAGCTAGGGAAACCGCAACAATGGTAACGCACAGAACTTTCCAGCTAGTGTTGCAGATTGGTTGCAAGAGTGTAGCGCTTTCCGGAGGGTGAATCCACTTTTTGGGATTTCCCTGAAAGCGCTACAACAAAGCACTTTTTGCGGATTAGTTTCAGGAGTGTTGCAGATTGTCAACAACGTTGTGCATAACAGCAAAATAGTAGCGATTTCAATTTGTAACCATTGTGCTATTTTGAATGAATGCGGAATGGCCCCAAATAACCAATAATTGTAGGGGGAGTGTTAGAAAAGCCAAAGCTCAATATGGGCTTAGGCTAGCAAGAGGTGCTAAACATAGCAAAAAAGGATTCTTTATTATATTTCCAGTAAGAAAAAAATTAGGGACTCTATAGCGGAGGTCGCTGTGAGAGCCTCGGCAGCGGGCCACAGCTCCCTCTATCCGCCCCCCACGCAGCGAGAAGCTTGTCAGGCCGCGAGCAAATTGGCTGCCGAAGTGGCTGATTAGCTTGCGGCCTGGCAAGCTTCTTGCTGTGGGGGAGGCAGGGAGAGGGAAGCGCGGCCGCTGGCACTCAGCCCCTTGCAAACGCGCATCTGCAGAGCGTGTGCGCGTTTGCCCTTGACAGCTGTAGCTGGGAAAATTTTGGAACAAATAATCAGTTGGTCCTTGAGCAGCTGGAACAGAGAGCTGTGATTTCTAAGACTCAGCACGGGTTTTGCAAGAACGAGTAATGTTAGACCAACCTTATCATTTTTTTTTTAGAAACTGACTACCTGGCTGGATCAGGGGAATGCCGTGGACATAGTTTATCTGGATTTCAGTAAAGCTTTTGATAAGGTCCCACATGATATTCTTGTTGACAAGTTGGTAAAATGCGGTATGGATCCTAATTCTGTCAGGTGGATCAATAACTGGTTGACAGATTGTACCCAATGGGTACTTGTTAATGGTTCAGCATCCCCTTGGAGAAGAGTGACAAGTGGAGTGCCCCAGGGATGTGTCCTGGGGCCCGTGTTGATAAATGATTAGGATGAGGGATTAGAGGGGGTACGTATTAAATTTTCAGATGATACTTAACTGGGAGAGGTAGCAAACACAACAGAAGACAAAATCAGAATACGGGATGATCTTGATAGGCTCAAGAACTGAGCTAAACTGAATAAAATCAATAGGGACAAATGTAAAGTTCTGCATTTAGGTAGGAAAAACCAAATACAATATAGGATCGGGGAGACTTTTCTTGGCAGTAGTATGTGTGTAAAGGATTTAGGAGTCTTAGTATACCATAGATTGAACAAGAGTCAGCGGTGTGACGGTGGCTAAAAAGGCTAATGGGATTTTGGGCTGTATCAAACGGATCATGGGAGGTGATGGCACCACTTTACTCTGCTCTGGTTCGGCCTCACTTGGCCTACTGTATTCAGTTTTGCGCACCCCAGTTGAAAAGGGATGTAGACAAACTGGAGCAAGTCCAGAGGAGGGCAACAAAGATGGTGAAGGGTTTGGAGACCAAGACGTATGAGGAAAGGTTGTGGGAGCTTGGTCTATTTAGTCTGGAGGGGAGGTGACTGAGAGGGGCTCTTTTTCAAGTATTTAAAAGTCTGCCACATAGAGGATGGAGCAGAGTTGATCTCTCTTGCCCTGGAGGGATGGACCAGAACCAATGGGATGAAATTAATGCAAAAGAAATTCCATCTAAATATCCGGAAGAAGTTCCTGACAGAGGGGTTTCTCAGTAGAAGAGGCTTCCTTGGGAGGTGATGAGTTCTCCTTCCTTGAAAATTTTTAAACAGAGGCTGGATAGCCATCTGATTTAGAGGCTGATTCTGTGAAGGTTCAAGGGAGTGTTAGTGGATGAGCGTTAGGGTTGTGAGTGTCCTGCATAGTGCAGGGAGTTGGACTAGCTGACCCAGGAGGTCCCTTCCAACTATTATTCTATGATCCTATAATTATGGCAATGATAATATCAAAACACTTAAAAAACAAAGACAGGCAAGAACTGTGGTCTGCAGGCTTATACACGGCCGCCGAAACAGCGATTTCGGGTCACATGGAAAACGCGGAGGGGGAAGACGTGAAACACACCGGTTATGCATGGGACAGGGCGCGACGGCGGCAAAACCCAGAGTAACCGCTTCTGTTGCGCCCCGGTCATCCGGAAGCTGCGCTTTCTTCCGCGTTTCGCTAACGTGGCTTTTCGGCGGCATGCACCAAAGCTGCGGCCGGTTGCAGCCTGCACCGTGCATTATCGATTATTTTAGTCGCCGCCATTCCACCCCGAATGCGTTATTCCCCCCGTGCATAATGGGTCTTGAAGTGCATCAAATCCAAATATCCAGACCACATGGAAGCCCTTGCTGTACCCAATGACCCATTGGACTTGATGGTGAGCCCATAATCTGGCATTGAGTCTATGGCAGAGAATTAATCTTTTTATTTGTAATTTTAATTGTATAAGTATGTGTTAAGTACATGTAAGGTAAAAGCTCCCTGTGATGGACCAAAGGCTGAAGGGGAAAACAGCCACTCGCTTGAGCCTATTGGAGTGCTGTTCCAGCATCCAATCACCTTTGAGAAGGGGGATGGAATGGTGTAGCAGGGCTCAGCAGGAGTGATATTCTGCTTTAGGGAGAGAGCAGAGAGAGATCATGTCTGACTCAGGAAAAGAGGTGGCAAACTGAAGGGTCATTCTGACTGTTTGACAGTGTGTCACAGGGGTTGGGCTCTACTTCTGACATTGGAGCTTTGTGGGTCCACTCAGGTTTTCAGCTGGGAGGCACTGAGGTTCAGAGATCTTGCCTTTGAATCGGTTAAGTATTTAGGTACAAGAATTCAGCTTGCTTATGAGCTTCTCCTTACAATTTATTGATTTACAATCAGTTTTATATACCACCACTCCCAACATAGTTGGCTTGTGGCGGTTCAGTAATGAAAGTGGTCTGAATTATTTTATTCATATTTAGTTGAAAGTGGAAGTTTGTGGAATGCATTGTTCTGTAAAGTAAGAACTTTTATCTAACCCATCTTTTCTCAACGTATTTACCATTGAGAAACCATTAAAACATTCTTCAGGCTTTGAGAAACCTCAGAAGTGGTGCGATTGTGCAGAATATGGTTGGGAAGCATAGCTGTCCACACGCCCACCTGGGGCCCTCCCCTCCCCATCCCCTTCAGGCCATCATTGGCCATTTTGAGAGGGGGAGGTGGGTCGACATGGCCATATACAGTGAGATTACACAATAAATGTTTAGCATTTTTTTAATATAAAAAATAATTAATTCGGACTCATTCAGGAAACCCTTCTAGGGCTGTCAAGAAACCCCATGGTTTCACAAAACCCTGGTTGAGAAAGCTTGATTTAACCTCTTCGTTATAATATAATAAAAAAATAGAACTCTTCATATTGAATAGGCATTCAGAATGTGAATACCTTCATAGACTTACAAAGGCTTCAGATCAAACTCAGGCTGATTTAGTTTGTATGCAAGGCAGATACAGTTGCATTGATGACATAAATAATTAAACTGTCACTGACATGCAGTGAGATAAATATATGGTGTCATATACCATTGGACAGTTTACAGTACAGCATCTTATGTAAGTAAAGAAAAAATTTACAAATTCATATTCAAACTATGGTCTTTTGCCTTTCTGTATGCAAGTACTAAAATACTGATGGCATTAACAATGCTATTGGAAATGCTTTCAGAAAAAAATAAGAATGTGTGACCGAGAAAACTGTTCTAAAGAAAGTATGCTTTATTTTTAAGTTTGGAAAGTGCAGTAGAACACAGTGAAATTTAATACAGTGGACTATTCTTAGTCCATTGATAGTACTAGTTAGATTTCTTATGATAATAATTTCAGTACATTTTATCTGTTGTCTGTGATGCCTAAATAAATTCCTGTCATTACCTAAGTTCACAAGATAAAACATATACAGTTCATAACCATGCACCAAGTATGTTGAATAAAAGTGCCCAATTGAGTTTGAAGAGTTCTAAGAATTAATATTCATTATGAAATGTTTCCTGTGTCTGTTCTAAGGCTTATCAGGATGTAATTAATATATCATAAATTAGGATTTAACATTAGATAATTCCTTTGTATAATTGTGATAAATATCTTGAACTTAATTTGATGAGGCTTACTATTACTTTCTGGTCAGGATATTGTGTTGTTCAGTATTTTATTTATGATAGGTTAAATGCTATACAGGCACAGCATAATCTATGGCATTGTATGTGACCCTCAAATAGGGTAATCAAATACTGCCTATTGCATTTTTTCTTGTTTGGTATGGTATGGATTTTCATGAAGCTATCCGTGAATTCATGTCTTTTCAGGTGCTATATTCAGCTTGTTTATAGTCTTTTAAAGATGAGTTCATATATGCAAATTGATACAAGATAGATAATTTCCAAAGATATTGGTGCTAAAGTAAATGGATAATTAATCAGTCTAACTGAAGCTAAAGTTTCATTATTTTGTAAGGTATTAATTGCTGTGTACTCTTTTTTATTTATATAATTTTTTACATTTTTATATAGAAAGAACAAGGAAAAATATATTTGATGACAATATTACAATTATCATCCCTCCCTCTACTCCCCAAAGTCCCCATTTGCTTGAATTTTTGCATTGCTGAATACTGTAGATGTCTGTTGCCTGTAAATATAAAAACAAAGCCACAACAAAAAAAATCCCACTTTAATATAACATTTCCAGCACTTACAGTCAACAGATGTTATAAAAATTACACTTAGAATTGAACTAAGGCATATCCTTAATCTAGAAAATCAGCTGGTTCCTGCACTTGTTTACGACAACATATTTAAGTACTTAACATTAAGCATTTCTTATAAAACAATATGAACTTTAATCTAGTATTTATAAAAAGAAAATAAAAAAGGAAAAAACCCTTTATAAAGGGGGAAAAAAGAAGCCCGCTATATCATAACATTTGCAGCTCTTAAATTCTTCAATTCAAATTGTTTTAAAATCTTTGCAGTTACTGTAAGTATTAATGCCATCCATACAGAAACAGAATATAGAAAAAATGTCAGCCCCCCACCCCTTGCCTCCTTCCAATCTTCTTAAGGAGGTCTCAATTTGAGGTTTAGGAAATGAAGTTATGCCCCTTTCCACAGAATATCTGCCGATGATTCTTGAAACAGTTGCACCTCCTGATCTCCAATCTGGGGTGTGTTAGGACCATTTTTTTTCCTGGGAAGCTCTTTTAGAATAGTTACTTTCAGAGCAAACTAATGTGTCTTTTGGCTGATTCTTTTGTGCTTCTGCTTTGAGATATGTCTTTTCAGTAAAGGTAACCTCATCTGGGGGAACTTGATCAGTGATGATAATAAGTTCTTGTTGCAGGTCTTGCTTTCTGAAGGACTCCATCTCCAATGCTTCAAAATTTTCTTCTGCTGAAGATTTCCAATCCTGTAATTCTTCACTCTTGCTATTTTTTTGTTCCAGTTGGTTAATATTATCATTATCATTTGGTTCATCATTCCTGTTCTTGCCATTTCAGATCTCCTTAAAAATATCTTTCAACAAATTTTCTGTGAAGGCATTCAGATCTTCTTTTTGTTTTGCTAACAGACGGACCATCTGAGTCAAAATAGCCATATTAAAAATCAGACTTAGAAGTCAACACCAGCCAGTTTTGTGCAGTGTTTCAAACAGCCAGTAGAGGTCCTCCCACAGAAGTTCTGATTGCTTAGAAAGTCACACAGTGGGAGAGATATCGTGAGAGCCGTTATCAAGGGAAATCTCCGTATAATGTAAACAGTCCAAATTAGCTCATTTATCTTTAAAAATTGTTCATATGTTTCACCTTTCCCCCAGAGTTTGAAAAAAGACAAGAAAAACAAGCAGGAAAGTCTTTGTGAGAAAGATGAACTCACTGCCGCGGCTTGGTAGACAAGACAGGGGGAGGTGTACAAAAACAATTTAGTGTCATTAAAACATTACTCACTGTTGATAGTAGGCATTTGAAGTTAGAGAACTCTGAAGTTTCTTCAAAGCAGTTCAGAAAATGAAAGAGGAATGAGAAAGAAAAGGCAACCCTTGTTAAAGAAGGCTCTGATGGTAGACTGCTTCTTGTCCTTAATAGTCACGTATAGCAGTGGTCCCCAACCTTTCTGAGGTTGGGGACCGGCAGGGCATTGGGGCGCGGCCCGTGGCCCGCGCCCGCGCGGGCCACGCCCACGCATCGGGTCGCGCCCGCGGGCGCGCCCCACATCGGGCCATGCCCGCGAGCCGCACCCGCGCATCGGGCCGCACCCGCGAGCCGCACCCGCACATCGGGCCGCGCCCCCGCATCAGGCCGCGCCCCGCGAGCCGCGCCCGCACATCGGGCTGCGCCCGCACGGGCGCGGCCCGTCCCTGATTCCCTCTCCCCGCCCTCCCGCAGTAAGAAGCTTCCCGGGCCGCAAGCTTGCGGCCTGGGAAGTTTTTTACTGCGGGGGGGCGGGGAGAGGGAGCCGCGGCCCGGTGCCATGGCCTTCGCGGCCCGGCACTGGGCCGCGGCCCGCAGGTTGGGGACCACTGACGTATAGCTTAAGATCTTGAGAATCTCCCTCCACTGATCAGTAACAGGCCTTTTTAGAGCTCCGTAGCTTTCTGAACCTCTTATAAGGAGAATTTAGCAAGGTTTGCGCACCTTGCTTGCTTCTGCCGGACGTAGATACGTTCAGCCCCCTATACGGACCAAGAGCTCCTCCTTAGGAGAAGTGCTCAAGCAGCCATCTTTCCCATCTATCCTCCATTGCTGTGTACTCTTAATCTCAGAAAAATATTCTCAAATATCTACAAATGCTGTATGAATGTTTACTTTTGAGCACAGCTTATTAATTTAAAACAAATTGGAAATCCACAAGACTTGCAGAAGTCAGTTCATTTCCCCCTGTAACTCCTTCTGGCCATATTTCTTTTATGTTTCTCTACAATTACTTGCCTTTTCTCTCCTCTTTCATTTTCTTGTATTCTTCTTTTTTCCCACTCACCAACTAATGTTTTTTACCTCCCTAAAGGCTTTAGGCTATAGCTTTATTTATTACTAGCCAGAAATCCTGTTGCACCCAGGGATGCAATGGGTGCTAGCAGGGGAGGGCACATTCAGTCTACCTGGGTGGTGCGGTGGCGGTGTTTGCGATGCAGGTGGCAGGCATGTGGTCTGGTGGGTGGCCGGAGCGGCAGGCTGGGCTGGTAGTGGCAGTCCTCACCTCGCGCACAGCTGGGCGGGGCATTGTATGACTGCTGGACTCCTCTGCCAACCTGGCCAGCATGGCGCTGGCAGCATAGGTGAGGCTGGCGGCCAGCCAGGCAGGCATCCATAGCAGTGGCCTTGTCAGGCTGCCACAGGTCTGCCGCCCTCGGTGGTCAGGGAGTGTCTGGCTGTGAGGCAGTGCACACGCCTTGCAGCTGGCTCCTGGAGGCGAGCACCATAGGGGCTGGCCCAATCCACATGCAACCAGATTGGCCCTCTATGGCAGAAGCAAAGTCTGGACAATGGACATGTTTCTTGGACTGTGCTCCTCCCTTAGTGCCCCTACAAATATAAGAGACACTAATGGTTACAGATTTGTTCACTTCATTTAGGCTGATTTCACACAGGTAGAAATGCCAGGAGGGCAGTCATATGGCAGTGGGGCTAATCCCTGCTTCCACATGATGATGCTGCCTGAGTGGGCCTCTCCCAGGCCTGGCATGTGTCTAGCCCCTGTTGCCCCGCTTTAGTTTTTCACAGTGGCCACTGAGATATCAAAGGGCTTTTCCTTCTTCCCCTCTCCACCAATGTGTTGTCACCTTCGCTGCTCTGCAGATCCGGCGCATGCGTGGTGTGTTGTGGTCCTGTGGGCGGGGGGAGGGTGGGGGGAGGCAGGGATGCATGCGCGGCCCTCCTTGCATGAGTAGGTCGGTTGTTGGTTGGGCAGGCGCGCGGGTCGGCACGGGCCGGAGGACGCCGGGGAAGAAGGGGCCGGTGATCCAGGGGGTGAGTCAGGTCTTCAGTGACTGTGCTGGTGGGTGGTGGGATGAAGGGTGGTGTGGGGGGCGTAGTGTTTTGGGGTGGGAAGGGCGGCGGAGTGTGGGTGCTTGTAGCGGGGGGTGTTGGGGTGACTTGGGACGGAGGAGGGCTGGATGTTGGGGAGTGGGGCTCGTACTGCGGCGGTGGGGAAGGGGGAGAAGTGGGGGAGATAGTGAGGGGATGGGGGAAGCGGCGGCTGGTGGTTACCGGCAGGCGATGGCTGGCGTGTTCGTGGCGTCGGCGGGAGGGTGGTGAAGGTCGGCAGCAGGTAGCGGAGAGGCGGAAGGCGTCGTGGGAGGCAAGTAAGGCGGTGCCAGCTGGCCATGGAAGCGTGCAGGGTGTGCGGCTGGAAAGGACCAGGGCCAGCGCGTCTTCGACGCGGCGTCCCTGCTCCTTTCCCGGCAAGTTGGGAGGGTGTGTGGCTGGAAAGTCCCTGCTCCTTTCCCCGCATTTATGTGTAGTCGACGGCGGAGAAGGAGGCAATGGGGAGGCGCGCTTTGCGGCTCCTGATTCGCCCCTCCGAGTTTTTATCCCGGACAGAGCCCGCCATAACTCGTCCCAACTTGCCCTTACTCTTATATTTAATAACCGCGGAACATCTTTTCACTTTCTTCTTTTAGTCACTTTATCAGGGTCTTGAGATCACACTCCGAAGCAAAGTACAAAAGATTAAACGATAGTTCCAAAGAAAACACATTGCAAGCCCCCATGGCTGTCTCAAGCAGATTAAATCCCCACATATCAGCAAAACAGAGAGCCTAATGGAATCTGCTTCTTGCATCAGAGCACACCCTGAACTTCTTCCTGAAGAAAGAGGAAGTGGGATGGAGCCCACCTTAAACAAAGGAATCCCCTGGACATTTGCTTGGGGGTTTTTTCACTGCAACCTCACCAGTGACCATTTGTTGCATTAGTGAGCACATAGGTACAGGTCAGCTGCACAAACAGCTTAACAACAGCCCTTCAAGGCTGAATTCACCAAATTACTTGCTGATTGCAATTCCAACAGGCTCCAATAGAAAAGTGTTTTGCTTTCTGCCTCCCTGTCCATTTTCATTTACTGCCTTCTCAGTGAGCAGCCAAAGCCACTCATACTATCATCCTGTCTTTATTTTATCCTCTCAACAACAAATTTGTGAGGTATATTACATGGAAAGAATGTGAATAGTCCAAAGTGAGCATGGGTCCCCCTAGTCTGAAACTCTGACCATCACATTACACTGTTTTTTGTGAGGTGGCTGCTGTTGAATAGTAGCAAGTAGCCAGGACTGCTAGCGATTGCTGCTGGACCTGACCAAAACTGGCCTGGAAAGGCCCTTGCCCTGCCCTGCCCTTTTACTAACAAAAACCAACGCATGTCGTTCCCCAGCAACCCCTACAGTGGCCATTGTAGACATTTCTACTTATCTTGACTTTTAGAGTACTGGGGGAACAGGACCATTGAAATGAATTAGCCTAGTCACAAATGGCTAAGTACTTTACCCTTCAGAGTAGCTGGTTTAATATAAATAAGACTTTTCCAGCAAGCTAATGACTTAAGGGCTGGTTCACATGGTCATTTCTGCAGTGATGAGATTTGTGAGTAGTCAACTAGCAGAAAAGAACCATGATGGGGAGTTCAAATGGGTGCATATCACCTGCTGTTCTCTACCAGGAGCACAAAACCCCCTGCTGCTTAAGCCACACTGCCATTATAGCTGTCTGGCAGGCATGTGTTGGAGCCATTAATGAAAATAGCTTCTACATTGATTCTTATGTGAGCGAGCTAACTGAAAGCTAGTTGAGTAGTAATTCTAGACAACAGGGGGAAACAATAAGATATTTTAAGATAAGCCTCTGTTTATTTTTGATTAGCTGTATCTGCAGGAATAAATTGAATGCAGTCATAAATTTTTCTAAGTATTTGAAGCAATAGATAGTTGGATGTATTTTCCATAGTTCTGTTATTGAGACTGATTTTGTCATTCACTGTTGATAACTACTAGTTGATTGCTAATTTCAGTGCTCTAGATTTTAACGGAAAAATTATTTTGAAGCTAAAATGGAAATTTAAAAAATGCCTGTATTGGGGTTTCATAAATGATATTTGAGAAAGCAAACTTACACCTTTTTTATTAGTTTCAGCTAATATTGCTCACTGATGGTGTCAGAAGAGATAGTTGCAAAGTAGGGGTAATCAAGTCAGACTGATGATATTTACTATTGCATTAATATCATGTTATGTATTTGATTATTGTTTGTTTTTCTTTTAGTATCTCCAGAGGCAGTTGGATTTCTCTCAGCAGTTGGAGTGTTTATTATACTATTGCTGATTCTTTTTCTGTATATTAACAAGAAGATGTGTTTTGAAAATGTTGGCGGCTTCCCAGACCTGAGCTCACGATTCAATACAAGAAAAAACTCACAGGACAAACTTTGTAAGTATAAAAATATTTTTTTTCCTATAAGAGATTGTAAGCCCTTAGTGTGCAATATCATGTGAATAATGTTAAGAAAGTATAACAATCTGACTAGTAAGGAAATTTGTAGAGTATTTATATTATTTGTGGTAGTTAGAATTATATTTTAATATGGATGACTCATGGAGGAAGGGAAATCCCATTGCCTCTGACAGCTCACATTTCATCCCCTCTTGCTCTCAGTCCCTTTCTCTTCCCATACTCAGTAGGCACATCTCCCTGCCCCCCCCCCCCCCCCGATCACCTGCCTATTTTCTGCTTCCCTCAACTCACTATTGCTAAGCCACCCAAGATGTTGGTTTCTTTTTGCAACCTCTGGATATGCACAAGTGTTCTTGCTACATTTTGGAGGGATTTGGGGAAGTTACTTCTTTATTTTAAGTTTTCATATTTTTATGCAGATATGTTTTTTATCTGCCTGAGAAAAACACCCATTACTTTGACCTTTGTTGTATTGCATACCAATGCAATATTGCATTCTTAAACAAACAAAAAATGCCCCAGATGGCTCCACCGCACTCCACATTGTGGCAGAGCCACCTGGGGTATCTTTTTGTCCCTTCCAGGATGCTGTACTCAGGCAAGGGTGAGGAGGAGCTGGGCCAGGACAGCTGACTCTTCCCTTCCAAATGGCCCTGGCCTGACATAGCTGCTGTTGCCACCTGGGGCAAAAAAGGGAATGTGCTCTCTTGCTGTGGGGCAAATGAGGGGCTGAGTCAGGCAGGCCCTGGGATGGCATCGAGATCATGTGGAAGCAGGAATTTGCCCTGCCACTGGATGAGCATTGGGTTGGGGCAAATTCTTGGTGTGGATAAGATGTTTTAGATATATGGTGGGGGTTGTTTAATTTGAGGATTAACATATTTCAACGTAAATAGAAACAAATAGATTGAACCTTCTCAAATCCTGTTAACAAAAAAACTTAAGGATAATTAGGTGACTACCTTTCTATTAATATGTAGTATACATTGGGGACAGTTGAATTATCCCAAATATAAGAAAGAGGCTTCTAGTATTTAATAAAATGGCCTTTTTGTTCTACTGTGGCTACAGTCCACTATGTATTGAACATAGTGGCAAGAGGCCCAGTAGTTTCAACAGAAACTATTCAGTGACTGCAGCTTAGTATAAAGTTAAGAAAGCTTACATCTATTCATTTCACTGTGCTCAAGTGTTGATTGTGACCAATGCCTATTAAATGTTTAGTCTGTGTGAACAAGCAGTTGCAAACAAATTCTGTGCTGAGGTATACTGTACTTGCTTATTAGGAAACAGAATATAGAGTACATGAAGTTGAGCAGATACAATTCATTTGTGGCACAATTTATATTTATGGGATATTATTTAAATGTGTTTTTCTTTGCAGGTGTAGGATAAAATGTCCTACTTTCCATACAGCATTTGAATAGTCAGTTTTGTTGTGATTAGCTGAAGAATTTTACCATAACACTAAAAATTGATATAAAACTGGACTGTAGGTGTAGTCTAAAATGTCCCTCTTTTCATATAATATTTTAAATAACCACTTATGAAATAGTTAGTCGATGTAACATTGCAAAATGTAATTGATTCTGGATTTTTGTAGAAGACATTTTGTCTAGTTTATTTAGAGTAACAAAATCAAGAGAAGTAGTGTGCTAAATCCTTGGTTTAAACAATAGGATACAAGACAGCAAACTAAATATCACTGAACCTAAGGAGTGACACATTCAGAAACCAGAAAAATCTTTTTCTGCTAAAATATTACTAAATAAAAGAAACATGGCATTTTTCAAAAATTTTCAGCAAAATCTGAACCTTCCTTCTATGTCTTCTTTGGTTGACACCCTCAGTAATGCTGTAGATGATCTAACAAGTACTGTGGGAGATGTAAGCTATACAGTAGCCGATTCAGTCACAGAGCAGGTAACAAACATGATCAATAGTCTTCGAACAGATGAAACCATGAAAACTCAGGAAGATAAATCTGAAGTGGGTAAAGAGGAAAATAACATAAATAATGATATAGAAAAGTATATGAGAGAAAAAAAATATGATTCAGAAGAGAAGCATAAACAGCATGATTCTTTAAAACAAAGTATTTATGTTAGAGGAGAAAGTAATCATGGCATAGACAAAATACAAAGACAGTTGAATGCTATAGAACCTAATGAATTTAATGATTCTGAAGTGTGCAGGGAAATAAATAATTCAATAAACCATGGTAAACACAAAAGACAAACTGAAAATAAGTACTTTGGAAATAATACATTGCCAAAAGATACTGATGAGAAATATGGTACATGTAGAACTGACAAATCCCTTCATGAAAATCCTAGTATGAAACTGCATGCAGAGCTAGAACAATCTAAGGACTTGTTGCAGAGGAAAGTAAAAAAAAAATCACCACAAATTGATTTTATGGATGCCAAAGAAGCACAGAGTACTGTATTAAAGAATTTGGGAGCAAATGAAGTGCAAGCATCAAAACTGCCAGAAACAAAGTCGAAAATAGGACATGGTATTCATGAAGTAAAATCTAAGAAACAGACAACACTTTCTGAATACCCCAGACAGTCTGTAACAAAACAGAAAGAAAATGCTTCATCTACTCTTTCAAAGGAAGGTGCAAAGCAAAAGCATAAGGGATCAGAAAGTTTTTCTAAAGAAGTGAGTAGTAAGAAAACACCAGCCAAAGGTGAGGTGTCATATTTAATCAATTTGACCTTTCCTGGATCTTTTACTACATACTTCTTTTCCAAACAATTTTATAGATTTTTATATAAATCTATAAAATGAAACTATGTGTGGGATTTCTTTAAGATATGCATTTTTTCTTTGAAATTTGATTTTTCTAATTATACTTACTTAAAAGCTATGAAATATGTCTCTGTCCTGAGTGTGTAATGCCACTCATTTTAATAACTTTTATTCAACTACCTTTTTCATTTTTCTTGCTATTTTCTGAGTTTGCTGGACATTTGTGTGATTTATGATGGATTACAAAGACTGTTTTTGTAGATGAGTTTTTGAATGCCAAATGTTTGCATGAATTCATTCACCATTTCAGTGGATGAGGATGTGGTGAGTTATTGAGTTCAAAAGTAGATTTATAAGAAATGATATCTGAAATTCTGTTTTGAGATATGTAAGACTTGTGAAACAGAAATAACAACTTTTTTTGCTTTCTATTATTTTTATTTTACCCATCATTTTCAAGACTCCATAGATTAAACAAGATTGCAATTCTAGAATATATTCAGTGAGATGCAGAAACTCTAAATAGATACATCATCAAGAGCCAGTGAGATAAGTGGGCTATAAACATACATCATACAGATTTTTGATAAAACAGTGTATTTTCTACAATTATTACTACTGCATAATATTAATATTAATTCAAATGTAATTAAATTGCTAAACCATCAAAAACTCATAATTAAGCTAATCTATACTTCAAAAACTTATTCTCAATAATCCTTTAAATTTAATGTCTTGTCTGTTCTCCACTACTCGAGGGGCAGCCACTTACTGTCACCTAGAGGGGAGAAGGGAGGTGGGGTGTCCAACCATGAGGTCTCAGAATGGGGCTGGGGTCAGCTACCTTTGGGCCCATCATCTCCCCTGAGTGCAGGGTAGTTTCTGTCATTTACCTATGGCCCCACTTCCTCCCTGACCTGCATCTCTCAGCCCTCGTATCCCTTCCCTGCTCCCTGTGGACTCCCCCCTCCAAGGGCTTAAATGGGTTTACAGTATCACACCCTCCCACTGCCCTGCTTCTGGATGCCGAGCTTGGCTGGAGGATCAGGCTTGGCCCCATGCATGGATCTGCCAGTGACACCTGGTAGCCCCTTTGGGTTTCCCCCCAGCCAGCTCCCCTGTCACTACTCCATGTGCCTGCCATCTCTGCGGTTGAGCAGTGATCAGGTCTATGGAGGGGCTTGGCAGACCTCCCATTCTCCTGGATGGACATCTTCCGTAGTAGTCAGGATATCCTCGTCCTGACATGTAAACATATATGTGCTCCAACATTTATAAAATATGTAACTTTTTTGCGCAAAAATGAATGGACAGTTGCCAAGTATCTGAAAAATAAAGTTTCTTAATTATCACAATTATCTCCCAATATAAATAATTATGTTAATTTCAATAATTCTTCCCATGGGCATACCTTAAGTGCCCAGGTTTTATTATTTAGCCTCCGTATGCTCTTCTAATTACAAGCTATTACTGCCTTTGGTGTAGTAAGCATATCTTGTATCACTACTCTATATTTAAAAACATAATCATCTAATAATCCCAGCAGGCAGACCTTGGTTTCCTATAATAATTTAATGCCAATTATTTAGTCCATTTCTTTCAGTATTACCCTCCAAAAAAATCCTTAATCACCAAATAACTCCACCATATATAGAATCTGCTATTCTATATAGAATCTGCTATATTCTATATAGAATCTGCTATATAGAATCCAGAAATGATAAATTTCAGTTTTATATATCTGATTCATCCTGTGTGAGATTTGATAACACTACAAATGATATACAAATGACTGTATAATAATTTCCCCCTCTACTAATAGAAATGGCAGTGAAGTTTTGACGAAAAAGTATATTTCCATGTTGTATCTGGCAAAAAAATAGAATACATATCATGAAATAGTGTGACAAAACAGATACCAATGATATTTTAGGGACCAAATAAATTTATTCAAGCATAAGCTTCACTGAGTCTGGCTTTACTTCTTCAGATTAAATTGAAGTAAATATTATATGCAAACTAAAAATCAGAGAAAGGAGGAGAGAGATCTATTGCAAATCATTCATCTATAGGTCCTTGTGTAATGAACTGAAGCATTAATGGTTGATACTTAGTCCAATCCTTTGAAGCTAAAACACTCATGGGCCAACAGGCACTGGAGAATCACTGGTGGCATTGGAGAATCACTGTGATATGTTGGTTCAGCCCAGAAATATGCTGGCATCACAGTGCCACCACTGCTGAGTACTGGAACAGCAATGCTACAGTCTCCTACCTGTGTACTAGCAGCACAACCCACTCTTCTGGTGGAGTGGGTGGGTCCTTGGACATGGCAGGATTTAGTTGGCTATAAAAAGAATGCCCCGTGGCAACAGTGCAGAATTTCCCCCCCAAAAAACTGTGACATAGCCCATAGGTACCTATTCAGCTCAGGAAAGGCAACTCTCCACAAGCTGACAACCTCCTTGATTGTGATTGTACTGTGTTTGTAATTGAACATAACAATAAACTGAAACCCTACCCTCCTGTTGCATCCAGTGCTGGTCCCCAGCAGCTTATATAAAGCTTAATCTGTTCATGAGCAATCCAGATATAAGTTGCATAGGACATGGCTATGTGGGTTTGCTCAGTGATCATGGGAAGTCCCACAGCACAGTAGTTACTCAAACACATGCTTGGGGAATGGATACACCATACAAAAGTACAGTTTACTGACCAGGTACATGTGGGGGGAAGCAGCCACAGAGGGCCATCAGATCTCAGCAAACCTGATTTCCCTTAAGGATGGTGTTTCCTGTTACCAGAAGGATTCACCCAGGCTTTTTTTTTTTACAGGCACACTAATGCAGAGTAGCTAAGGCAGCAAGCTGCTACTCAAAGGCCGAACTCTATACTAGCATGGATCTATGGAACCCAATGCTGTGGCATGGATGACCCAGCACAGAGCAAGGGTAGTCCAAGACCCTCCTCAACTCACACCCCTATTCATCTCTGTTTCAACAGGGGCATCTAAGCAGCTGCAGCAAAGATCCCATGGTGATACATGGATGGTTGCCACTTGCCATGGCCCTGTGACAGCTTGTGGAAATGACTGTGTGGTTGATGGAGACACCAGCACAGTCACTGATCATATAGCTCAGCAGGACTATTTGCCTGGGATCCTTGCCTATGCAGTTTCCCCTTAGGGAACGGACTAGTGGCATCTCCACTATGACAGCCCTAAGGATTGTGCTGCCTTTGAATGATCAGAGAGGGAGGTTCAAGCCTCCCATAGTATACAGTTACAAAGAGATAAATTCTAGTTCAGGAAGGTGCAGTATGAGGCATAAGACAAGGATGATAACATGATCACAACATGAATAGAAGAACTGATTAATTTCTCTGAAATGTGGGTCCTACTGAACAATTAACGAATACAGTGCATTAGGAAATCCAAGTTTCTATTTATTTATTTATTTAAATAGATTTCTAGCCCACTTTCTTCCTTGGACTCAAGGCGAGGCACATATAAAACCCCCATAAAACCCCATCCTAAAAAATAACACACATCTAAAATATAGTGAAATGGCAAGATCCCTTCCACGTCCTGCAGTCAACTAATAAGGGTGCACTAGATATTATAGCGGGACTTGAGGGGGCCCCATTGATCTTGCTAACCCAGCCTCAACCAAAGACCTGGTGGAAGAGCTTTGTTTTACACGCCCTGCGGAACTTTGCCAGCTCCGTCACGTCCCTCAGTTCTTCTGGGAGTTTATTCCACCAGGTTGAGGCCAGGACTGAAAAGCCCCTAGCACAGGTTGAGGCCAGGACTATCTTTCTGTGGCCAGGGACCACCAACAAATTAGTACCCACATAGCGAAGTGCCCTGCGGGGGCATAAACAGATAAGCAGTCCCTCAGATAGGCTGGGCCCAAGCTATGGATGGCCTTAAAGGTCAAAACCTTGAACTTGATCCGGGACAGAACTGGTAACCAGTTCAGCTGCCTCAGCAGTGGCTGGATATGGGTCCTCCAAGATGAACCAGTGAGGACCCTAGCAGCTGCATTCTGCACCAGCTGGAGTTTCCAGGTCGAGGACAAGGGCAGGCCAGCATACAGCGAGTTACAGAAGTCCAGTCTACAGGGGGTGATATTTATTTTAGGTGGTGATATTTTATGTATTTTATGTAGTTATTAGAAGATTTTTAGGTTGCTCCTCTTCAAAAATTATCTCATACTTAATCTCTTGTTGAATTCTAATTTAGCACTAATTTAGCAATTCCATGTTGGAATTTCTTTTTGAAGATTTTTGTAGGGTTTTTTTTTCCATACATGTCTTCTAAAAAAAGTAAAGATGTTCACTACACTACAAAGCAGTCAAAAGAATAAAATAGTTATTCCAAAAACTGATACTTGAAAATTCATTAATCCTTGCAATTGTTAGCTATTATAATTTAACACTTGTGGTGTTATATGTTGTTTTGTTTTTTACTTCTTTTTTACATAGATAATTCATATATAAATAAAGAGCAACATGGTTCATCGTCTGAAAGTGAAGATGAGGCACTGGGTAAATACCATGAAGCCTTGTCCAGAACTCAAAGTTCAAGGCCACCAGTTGGAGATAACAGACCACAGAAAAACTATATTTGGGAAACCAGACAAAAATATAGTCCTCTGTCTGCAGAGTATGATGGGTACAGTAGTGAAGCTTCAATAGATGAAGGTATGACTTATTTTACAATAGGTTTTACTTCATATTCTTTCATATTTATCTGATAGAATTATAGCAGTAATAAAGTTGCAAGACAGAAATTCTAAAGCCATCATTCACATCTAAAATCATGGACATGCCTTTTGAATTAATTATCATTGAGAAAATATTGGACTCTTTTTCTTTCAGACTGTTCTGTGTGTAGAATAGTCCCGTTTCCAAGGGGTTGGGTCCAAACCAAACTGGCAATTTCTACTAATTCCCCATACTCACTGCAGACTCTGCTCATAGCAGCAGCATTTTGTAGACATCAGTGGGTTGCGGGGTGGGGGGGGTGGGGGTGGAGTTAGGCAGGAGAGTTCCATACCACTGATTGAAAATTTAGTCTGGATCCAAACCAGGGATTTTTTAATCTGAATATCAGAATCATTAACAAAATATTTTCACAATCTGATGTGTGAACTCCTAGATTTATAGAAGTTCTCAGATCATAAATAAGGCAGGATGTCTGTATTAGCTCTGAAAATGCATGTTGGCTTATTGGAATTGTTAAATTGTTGTTGTTATCATATATTAAGCATTCTGAGGTGGCAATCCTAATGACATTTTCCTTGGAGAAAGCCCTAGTGAATATTATGGGACATACTGCCAAGTACAGCTATTTAGGATTGCTTCATAATAGTGCATATGTTGATTACTACAGATCATTAAGGAAAATGTGTCTACTTAAAATCCTATAGCCATTTGGATCCTAGAACATCCACATTTCAAAAATATAAGGGGATTTGTTTAGAGTTTTGTATGTATATTTCCTTTTCAACTTTATTTTAACATGGAAGACTTTATAAACATAGAAAACAGAAAAGGCTAATTATTTGAAAAGTGGCTGGGTATCTTTATTAAATGTTCTGATGGGATGTTATCGTGCTTTGAACTGGAAAACCATTTATTTTTCTCTGTTGTGTGCCCAGATGCTCTTGCAATTATGCAAGGATGTTTTGTTTTATCAAAAGGCACCATTTAGGCCCATTATGCACGGCCGCCGAAACGGCGATTTCGGGTCACGTGGAAAACGCGGAGGGGGAAGACGCGACGCATACCGGTTATGCACGGGGCGGGGCGTGACGGCGGCAAAACCCAGAGTAACCGATTATGCACGCGCCGATCCGGGCGCCGCTTCTGGTTGCGCCCCGCTCACCTGGAAGCTGCGCTTTCTTCCGCGTTTCACTGACGCGGCTTTTTCGGCGGCATGCACCGAAGCTGCAGCCGGTTGCAGCCGGCTCCGTGCGTTATCCGTGATTTTAGTCGCCGCCATTCCACCCCGAATGTGCGCTAAAACCCCCGTGCATAATGGGTCATACTGAAGTAACATCCAGGAACCAATAGATTGAAATAGTAGGATCCAACCCTAAATTTAGAAACAAAGCAATCAGGCCTCTCCACTAACTTCAAAAGAGAAGAAAAAGGAGGCAAGAAGTTGTTATCTTGATCACATGGAATTCTGGGTTTTTCTACTCTCCGTGTTTTGTGCTTCCTCCAAAGGAAATTGTGTCTCCTTTTATAGTCTTTATATTATATGTCATTTATTTAGGATATTTCAGTATCACTTTTTTAGAGTCCTGCTTGATATGTCTTATAAATAAAATCACAACAATATTAAAAAACAAGCTATTAAAACAAGTTACTGGACATAAGCAGTATAAATAAAAACAATCCAGAAACAGACGCTGGTGCACCCGGTGGGAAGGGTCCTTGCAGCTGCCCCTGGGCCCGGGAAGGCCTCTCACCCCGGGCCCAAGGGCAGCTCTCTGCCGGCATGTTCTCCAGGGAGGGGCCTCCCGGCTGTCCCTGGCCCCAGAAAGGCTTCTTGCCACGTCGAGAGGCCTACCAGGCCCAGGGGCAGCTCTCTGCTGGCATGCACGGCGGAAAGGGGCCTCCCGGCTGCCCTGGAAAGGCTTTGAAAGGCCTTCCCGGGCCTTGCCACGCCTGCAAGGGCCCTCCCTGCCGGCCACGCCCCCCGAAGACCTGCTCCAGGCTCCAGGAGGGCCTCGAAAGGCCTTCCCAGGCCCAGCTGCAAGGGCCCTCCCCACCAGCCACACTGGCAGAGAGCCACCCCTGGCCCCAGGAAGCCTGCCACGGCGAGGGGTCTTCCTGGAGCATCGCCTACCTGTCCACTGCCGAGACCACAATCAGGTAAGCTGCGGGGGGTCCCCTTCTCCTTCCCTTCCTCTTTCCCCTTCTCCCCTTTCAAAGCACATTTATTTTTAATGGGCTCTGAAGCTAGTGATAAGATAAAAACCCTGAGTAAAAAGATATGTTTTGGCTGCTGCCTAAAGGCAAATAAAGCAGAAATAAAAAGGCCTATAAATATGAAGAGCATCACCAACTCAAAATAAATACATTTGGGAAAGTCTCTTATTCCATATAAGCTCATTGTGGAAAGTGATTTAAGACCCTTTAAGCAGGCATTAATACATGCCTTTCTGAAGTACCTGGTAAGCTTGGACTTAGCTTCATGGTAGAGTAATGGCAAGTATATCATCAGCTTTTTATATATGCAATTGGCTCTGTGGCTGGAAAAGTTTCCAAAGTTCTAATTCATTGAGAATTCATTGAGGTGGTATCCCCCAGCTTCCATTTCAAGTGCAAGAGTATTATGTGTTAGGAGAGGTATCTTGCTAGGAGTAATCCATGGATTTTCTGGTATGCCACTTTCTATGTCTTCCTGAAAATGGTCCTGTGCTAAACCTCCAGTAAACTAGATCAGGATTTCAATTTGGAAACTTCAGTGGTCCTTCAGTTAAGTGTGTTTGGAGTTGCAGTCTTAAAAGAGTTTTCCTTCCTTAACTCAGGTCTGCACCCACAATAATTTGTGGATGCAGATCAGGGTTCCTTGCACTTCTGTTTTTGCCTCTAGCAAATAGACATGTTGTTCAGTTATAAAAAAAGTTTGTCTTTTTCAGCAACAAGGGGCTTTTTTTGGCAAACAGACATCAAAGCTCTTACTGTGCGAATGATTTTCTCTTCCTCTTTACCATACTGATAATATGCCTGTGGCCGATTTATGCTAAAAATCTGTGCACAAGCAGTCTGCTAATGGGACTGGTACAGAGCTCACAGATCTTCTACAAAAAGAAAATTTGCAGTTGGTTTTAATGTTTTCATACAGTTAGACTATTCACATAACAAGATTAAAAATATATATAAATTGGTTTATGCATTCTTGAAATTGACTATTATGTTAGAAGAACCAATGAAATGTATTTAGACTTATTTCTAAAATAAGAAACATTTGAAGTCTTATTAAATATGTATTACAAATAAATTTGCTTTGAATGCAGGAAAATTTAATGAAGAATGTTCATGGTTGCATCTGATCCGTGAAGGAGGGAAAACTGCACATCCTAGGACTTTAGTGGCAGAGAAAGCAGAAACCAGCAGGCCATAAAAGAATCTAACAAACACTACCAGCCACTTCATGAATGCTTAGAATATATTGAATATTTGAAGTTTCTATTGTAGAGAAGTGAAGAACATTTTAGACTTCTGATACCAAGAAGCATTTTAGACTTTCAACATAAATTATGTTGAAATATACATTTGGGGTTTAGAAAAGTATCACTGCAGCCTTAAAAACTAAGGTTTTAAGTTGATAACAGACTGTGTAGCTTTATGAAACTATAAATACAAACACATAAAAGAATAGATTATTGCTCTTCTTCTGTACAAAAATGTAGGAAAATGTTGGATGAGAAATAAATTGCTCCTTTGAATTATTGAAATTTTTACAGAGACTTATTTTAAATTCCCAACAGGTTTGCAGATGTCATGTTTATCTCATGGTGTTAACGGTCATGATGAGAAAAACATGATCCCTGTATATAATTGTATGTACCGTATTTGCTGGCGTATTAGACGACTGGGTGTATAAGACGACCCCCCAACATTTCCACTCAAAATATAGAGTTTGTCACCATTGTACGGCTGCAGCACAACCGCAGTGCCTCCGGCCCACCCCTGCATCTCCCTGTGACCGGCACTAGTGCGCATGTACGAGCTCTGCATAGACAAGGGGCGGACCGGAGCGTTGCTGCTTCCCACTGAGCAGAATGGGCCGGTCACGCCGAAAAGGCTGGCACCCCTGTCTCGCTGCTGATGCTCACCGCAGCCACGCTGATGACCCGCCGCGCTGGATACTGCGTGATACTGGATGGTATGTAGAATGAGGTGGGCGGGCATGCGGAGGCCACTATGGGCAGCTATGTCTATCCAAACTGAAGTGCACCCGACGTATAGGGCAACCCCCCCGCTTGGAGGCATGTTTTTCAGGGGGGGAAAGTAGTCTTATACGCCAGCAAATACTGTATTTGCTCTTTTTCTACTATGACTTTATATCATGTTTGCAGTTTTGAAAACATGCTTCTTTTCCCAGTAATCTAAGCAAGCGTAGTTTGTTTGTTTATTTATTTATTTAGTTTATTTGTAGTCCCCCTTTCTTGTTAAAACTGAGCAGAGATATTAGGCAATTCAATCAAACAGTTTAAGATATCCAAAGAACAATCCGATAGGACTAGGATTACAGAAGCAAAGAACAATGCCAACATCAAAATAAGGCAGAGGTTCCTATAAACAATACGGTAATTACAAGGTAGATTACAAGGTATAAGACAGTGCAATAAAAGCAGTTGATACCTACAGTAATCATTGCTTTAAATTACAATCCTGTTCTATTATAGAGGTACCTTCCTACATGATTCCATTGTACCACAGTTCTGGTCTCTATTTCAAAATGACCTCTTGCTGTTTGGCACATTCTGTGGAATTAGAAGGAGGAGGAGCTTTCCTGATCTTTTCAAGCACACCGTTCCACAAGAAGGAAGCCACAATTAAGAATGCATGTAAATGGGTGCTATCAATCTTACCCATGTGCAGGGTGCCACTTTTAGTTGGCTTTGCATGGATAAACAAAGCTTTTGCAGCAGACAATTTATTTATTTAATTAATTAATTTGACTTTTATATGACCCTCCCAGCAGGCTAGCTCATTCCATAGGTATATCAGATAATATAATTAAAACAATGAATTAAAACTGAACTTAAAATTAATCAACAGTTTAAAATAATATACACAATATACACTGCAGGTTTTGGAGTGCCTGCAGTACACCCAGAACCAGGCTACATTCTAAGAGGCTCTTTAATACGGAAGGCCCAGTAGATATTATAGGAAGTATGTGGGTCCGAGGCCATAAAGGGCTTTATAGGTGATAGCCAGAACCCTGAATTGGACTTGATAACCGATCAGTAACCAATGAAGTGTCTGCAGAATGGGTGTGACATGCATTTTCTATTTATTGCTTGATAATTACTGAACAGTTGCATTCCACAATGATGGAGTCTGCCAATGGCATTCATTGTGAAAACACTGATGAGTTCCCAAGACTGTCTGCAAATGCATGTGTATGAATACAGAGGTGGATTTGTGAAAAGGCAACCTCTATGATGGGGATTATTAAGAAAGGGGTCAGAGAATATAAGACAATTGCCCACTTTTATTATTTTGCCTGCTATACGTAGAAGAGGGGAAATTGTTAATTATGCCCCTTTATACAGTTTAAAACATGCTGATGGCCTAATTTGAGATGATATTCTGGATGATAGGTGCAAGCGAATCACATATTTGGTTGCAAAGTTTTGTCTCACTGCGATTCATAAACGCAAAGCTCTTTTAAAAATATAATTTTATTAACTCTCATCTTTGCTATTATATCTCTTTACTGGAGCCTTTTTATTATTTATCATCATTGACATACATTATTAATTGATTAATTAATGTATGCCACACTGATTTAATTTTTATTTGTTTTGATCCAGCACAGTTAGGCACTTTATTTAAATGTGGATGATGTAATTTTATCCAATTCTTGGAATTTGCTGGTCAGTCGTGAATGAATGAATGAATGAATGAATGAATGAATGAATGAGAAAAGTGGTTGAAAAGAAAATGGCCAATATTATAATGCTCCTGTATCTGTCTGGCCTCATTTGGAATACTATGTGTAGTTCTGGTCACCATATCTCCAAAAGGACATTGAAGAGCTGGAAAAAAGTGTAGAAGAGAGCAACCAGGATGATTATGGGATTGGAGTATCTTCCATATGAAGAAAGGCTGAAGAGTCTGGAACTTCTAAGTTTAGAAAAGGGGTGACTAATAAGGAACATTACAAACTTACTTATTTATTATATTTATATTTATATACCACCCTGCCCAGAATTTCAGGGTGGTTTATATAAAACATATAAACAATACATGAAACAATCCATAACATATGAATAACCGTAACATTGAGACTAATCTGTAAACCACTTGGGGAGCGGTATAAATAAAACAGGCTAATGGGGGGTAGGCTGAGTCCAAGATAGGAAACAGGGGCCAACAATTGGCCCCTTGGCCCCTTCCAATTGGGCCCTTACCCGCCCACCCAGCCCAGCCAGGGGCAATCTGGAGACATCGCTGCCAGTCTGCTCCTGACCACCCCAGGGAGAGGAGGTCAGCAGGGCTGCCAAGGGGGATGAGAATAGAGGCCTGGACAGGCTGCGCCAGCCCTTTTCACCCCAAGGCTGACCTAACTGCCATGTCCAACTGCAAATTGGCACAGAACCCTGACAGAGCTGGCAGGAGGCTGCAGAGTGCTCCCCCTCCCCCCCTTCAGGTCTGCTGCAAAGGAGCCTTTAACAGCCCCTGACTAAGGTGTTTCCGAGAGCAACGCAGGGGAGCCTCAGGACATGGGGGTGGGCATTCCTTTTGAGGGAGGAGGAATTACTCTTTCTGCTAGACGGCTGACATGGAGGCCACAAAAAACCCTTCTCATTTAAAATACTGTTCTGGCCGGGGGTTGGACACAGCCAAGCTATGTGTATTTCTTCTTTGCAACTCTCTGCAGATTTGAGGCCTACTGCACAGTGTTATTCTGCAGATGAAACTGGATGCTGTTGCGGAGCTTCTTTTGTCTCCTGTTTCATCTGCACAACAACCCTGTGCAGTAGGCCTCAAGTATTTCAATTCAACAACAACCTGTTGTGGGAGGCCTTAAATTTTTCTTCTCTACCACAACCCTGTCCAAAGTAGCCCTTTCTGCCTGGGGGGCCTGATCTTTATACTATGAAAATGAGCCGTAATTCCAGGAGCTCTCCAGGCCCCACCTGGAGGTTGGCTACCCCTGGGTTGGAAATATTCCTCGAGTTTTGGAGATGGGACTTCAAAATCGTACAATGCCTCAGAGTCTAGCCTTCGAGGAGGCCGCAGGTGCGCTTCTGGGCCCGGGGGGGAGCCTTCCCCCCAGCCCCAAAAGCGCACCTAGCGCCCATTGTATTTACAAGTACAGTGGGCTTGGTCCCTAGTAACTGATAATTGTAACACTGCAAACGGTGCAATAGTGCAAACAGATCCAAAGTGCACTGATGGAGTTCTGGGAAGGAGGGAGCAGGGGCCCTTCAGATGTTGTTGGTTATGCCTGGTCTCAACCAAATGCCTGGCGGAAGAGCTCCTTTTTGCAGACCCTGCGGAACTCTTTTAGCTCCGTCAGGGCCCTGATCTCCTCCGGGAGCTCATTCCACCAGGTGGGGGCCAGGACAGAGAATGCTCTGGCCCTGGTCGAGGCCAGGCGAGCATCTTTAGGGCCAGGGACCATTAGCTGGTTGGTGGTGGTGGAGTGAAGATCTCTTTGAGGGGCATAGGCAGGGTGGCTGTCCCTCAGGTACACTGGGCCATGGCCACATATGGCCTTCCAGAACCTTTAGCCTGATCCAGAATTCAACTGGCAATTACTGCAGTTGATGGAGAATGGGCCAGATGTGGGACCTCCACGGTGTTGTGAGGATCCTGGCCACTGCATTTTGGACCAGCTGTAGTTTCCGGGTCAAGACTAAGGGCAGGCCTGCGTAGAGCGAGTTACAGAAATCCAGTCTAGAGGTGATCATCACAATGGATCACTGTGACTAGGTGTTCCAGGGTCAGATAGAGTGCTAATAGCTTGGCTTGGCGGAGATGGTAAAATGGCAGCTGCGCTACCTTTGCGATCTGGGCTTCCATTGTGAAGGAAGCATCCGGAATCATGCCCAGATTCCTGGCAGAGTGAGCCATAGAGAGCTGCACACCATCCAGGGTGGGTAGACGTGCTTCCTCACATGGGCCCTTCCTATCCAGCCACAGGACCTCCGTCTTTGAATGATTGAGCTTCAGACAACTCTGCTTGAGCCATCTCGTCACTGCTTCCAGGCAGCTGGGTAATGCTGGGTAATTCTCCTGTTGTGAGAGATAAGTTGATTATCTTCTGGAGCAGGCCCTTTGTCCTTATGTTGGCTGTTTTTAAGAGCCAGGATGGGCAAGGGTCTAGTGCAGTGGTCCCCAACCTTTTTATCACCAGGGACCGGTCAATGCTTGACAATTTTACTGAGGCCGGGGGGGGGGGTAGTCTTTTGCCAAGGGACGTCACCGCTGCCCGAGCACCTGCTCCACTTGCTTTCCCGCCAGTGCCCCTGACATCCCACCGCCCGCTGGGGGGTGCTGCCACCAGCAGCTGCGCAGTGCCACTCCAAGGGAGAGCCCCAGCCATGGCGGCCACCAGAGAGCACCAAAGGTGAGCTGGCGGCAGAGTGGCAGGGCAGCCCCTGAGGCAGCAGCCCCCGAGGCAGCAGCCCCCGATGAGGAGGAGCCACGGACCGGTACCAACTGATCCACGGCTGGCAAGTATTTATGAGAGTTATGCATAGGGTGAAAGGAGCTGACATGACTTTCCCCAAAAATACTAATACTTGAGGGTATCCATTGAAGCTGATAGTCATTAGATACAGGATGAACAAAAGGAAATATTTCTTTATAATTAGAATGTGGAATACATTGCCAGAGAATGTAATGATGCCAACCGGCACAGAAGGCTTTAAAAGGAGATTAAACAAATCTGTAGAGGTTATGTCAACTAGTGGTTACTAGCCATGCTGATTATACCTCTGAATACCAGTGCCAGGAGGCAACATCAAGGCCTTGGCTTCTCTGCTCAGAACTGGCTGGCCACCATATCAGATCCTGGACTATATGGACCACTGATCTGACCCAGCAGGGCTGTTCTTACATATGTGAATGCAGCCCAGGGATGCAGCTTTCTGCTGATAGACCCAGTTGTCAAGAGACTGATGAATGCCATAAAGCACCTGTCAGCAGCACTTCTTCAAGAACAGCACTGGCAGTTAATGATGTTCTTGTCATCCTAGAGCTACCACCCTCCCCATCCTTAACTTTTGTGTATTTGCAGAGGTTCTGTACAACTCAAGTAGCTTTTCTGCCAGAGGAGCAATCACTTACAATGGAGAAATGGTTTTTGAGTTTTATTAGTACTGCTCCTATTTATATAGACCCACAGTCACAAGGTCACAATATCTCTTTCATTATCCCTACAATTCTTGAAATATGACTGTCACAGTATGAATAACATATAATTATCTTCCACATTTTGAAAGAATGATTTGTCCAAGCCAGTCAAAGTGCCATTATACAAGTTAGAATATACCTGCAGGTATGTTCATGAAGCTAATGATATTCTGGTGTTCCCTAAAGGCACCCCAGTGTGTTTAGAACTGGGGTGCATGTTTTCACATTGAAACATCAAAAAATGGTATATTACTCTGAGATAATCTGGCCTACTTTCTGATAATTTGCTTCACCTCTAGATGGCCATGTTAATCTTTTTTTAAAACAGTTATCTAGAAAAATGCTACAGTGTCAGAATATAAAGTTTAAAGCAATCCTTAACATTTTACCATTTCTGTGGAAGTATTTCAATACAATTCCCTTGTTATTTCCCAAGCTAGGATAAATTTTTCATTTTATTCATCTCAATAAATAATGAAGCATTTTATTAATTTAAAAATATTTCTCTGGTATTGAAAATGCCCAGCTTGTAAAAGTAAACAGTTTTAAACTTCTGTGAAAAATTAAAAGATTATCAAAATCTCAAAAAATGGAAACAGACGTTATTCTAGATTTCTGGCTTTCTGTTTCACTAGACCAGTGATTTTCAAACCTTTTACATTTAGGGAACATAAGTTCTATCTGTTGAGAGACCTATGCTTTGCAGAAGATTCTGGGTCACATTCTAGGTTACATAGTTCAGGACAGCACTCTTTCACACAATTGCATTATGCACATTGATGGTATAAACTGGAGCTTCCAGTTAACCACACGTTGGTAGAAAGTTAGTAATTGTGGAAAAGCAGGCTTTGTTGACATTCTTGATATGATCCGAGTACAACCATGACAATCTTGCAGTCCGCCTATCTTCTAAACCTGACCTGGCATGTTAAGTTCATATAGCTCATCAGATTGTAGGCTTTGAATTGGATGCAGACATCTTTTTTGCTTGGGTAGAGGAAGAGAAGGTTTTCTTTAGACATCTCCCAAAATCTATGCATGAGACCATGCAACCTGAATGTACAAAATTCATGTTGAATGGGGTTGTAGAAAGGATGAAAACCGGATGAGATTAAGTAAAATACATGACTGGATCCAGCCCTTTCTGAGCTCTATGTTTTACTGTGTTTTGAGACTGTATGATTAAATAAAAATGCTGTGGGCTGTAGGTACAATATGTTGTTTAGAAATGTGTACCAATAATTTATATATAACAGACAAATACCTCAGCCTTTCAGAACCACTTTTAATATCTCTTAGCTGGTTGGCTTGATATATATATTTAAAAATATTTCATTAATCAGATATGTTTAGTGTGCATGACGGATTTCATTATTCTGAATAAGGATGCTGTGTTAAATTAGGTGTTTAGAAAATTTAGTATGAGGCCTTTTACATGTCTTTATGGGTTCCAGAAAGTACCTTGAGGAACAAACAGGAAATAAGCTGTTTTGTATACATCTTGAACTGTAGATATGGAAGAGGAAAAACAAAGTTTTGGGCTCAAGGATTGTACTTTCATCTGGCTTTAGCTTCCAGACTGGTGTAACACTGACTCAAGAATTCTAAACTGGTTAAACTGGTTATTAACATGTTACTATATGTTTGCTCCTACCAAAGCAAGAATTTGCTAGAATAAATTCCTGAATTTGGGCTCAAGGTAATTATGAGATGGGCAGATACTTTGTACAAAAGGTTCATCAATTATATATAAAGTAGGGTAAGGAGTCAATTTTTAGAGCAAAATATAACCTGGGTGAGGGATTCTGAAGCTTCTCCATGGCCATTGTTTACCTCTGGAAAACTTGGGTTCTTTTTGTTATCAAACCCCAGGTGGGGAAGCTTGTGTTAAGACAGATGCTAAAGCAGGCTTATAGCCAGGCATTTTATCGTGAGAGAGCATGAATACACTGGGATGGGTGGGCTAGGGTGGACAACAGAAAAAGGATATGGAAGTGGGGGGAAGGGGGCAGGAATTCACTCTCACAAACAGGTGGAGAAACTCACATGAATAGCTGTGCTCTGGTACTCCTTGCAAGGGGAATTCACTCTCATGAATGGCTAAGACTCACAAATAGGGGGGGGGGACACTCACATGAGCAGCTGTGCTCCAGCTCACCTTACTGCTGCTACCTGCCATCCCCTCATGCCAGCAGGCCAGCTGTTGATGCCTCCTCTGCTGACACCTGCCTGCTGCAATAGCGGCTCTGTTGTGCCCTGCCGAGGGAAAGAGGCCAGCCTGCCCACTTCCAAGTGCACAGCTCTGCTCCCGATGACTGCGTGCTCCAACAGCAGCTCTTCAGGCACAAGATGAAATGCTTGTATCAAGTCTTTCCAGCCTTGATGCTGCAAAGCAGTCAGTCTCAACCAGATCAGGGAAACAGCAGCAAGTGGGTTTCTCCCCCCCCCCGCCCATATTAAAGAAAGAGCTGCAGAGGGCATGGGGAAAGGGAAGACTGTTGGCTCACTTGGAGCAGCTTCAGGCAAACCACAGAGACTGGCGAGGGGAAGGGAAGACACTACTGGTTCACGCAGGCAAGCTCCCAAGAGTGGATATGGGGGAGCCTTGGGAGGGCATACAAAGAGAAAGAAAGAGTGATGGGATAGGGAGTCAGAAAGAGCAAGTGATGCGGTGGAGCAGAAAGAGAAAAACAGATAGGGTAAGTGGCAGAAAAGAGATTGTGTTGGAGAGACCAACAGGGATAGGATTACAGGATGGAAAAAGAGGGAGAGGGGGAAAAGTAGGGGGAGAGGGGAGGAAACAGGGTGAAATCCTCCTCTCTACAAGATTTTTGCAAGTCCCCACTTGTACCATACTATATTTTAACTTTGTTTTCATAGAATCATAGAGTTGGAAGGGACCTCCAGGATCATCTAGTCCAACCCCCTGCACTATGCAGGATGCTCACAACCTTATCACTCATCCACTGTAACCTGCCACCTTCTTGAACCTCTCCCTATAGAAGCCCCACATGCCGGTCATCTGGGCAGGGACAACCTCTTCTGAGGACAGTGTTGTGTTGCTGTCACTGGGCATGGAGTGGGTGAGGGGAGGTTATAGAACTGGATTGTGCTGGTATTACTGTTGTAATTTTGTTTTATGAATTTTTTTTGTAAATCGTCATGAGCCAGCAGGGTCTAGGAGTGGTGGTTCATAAAAGCTAATATAAATAAATAAAATAACATATTCCTTCTGAGCTCATTCCTCTCCTTAGACTGTACTCCAGATCTTCTTATCCCAGGGCTGGCAACTCTTCCCCAAAAGTCTCCATCTTTGGGAGGCTGGAAAAGTCTTCTCGTGCTTACTCCTGGCCATGGGGTTCTCCATTGCTTGCTTCTCTCTCTTTCTCTTCCTAATGAGAACTCAAACTGGGTTTTATAAATGATTTTTACAAAAAAACATTTTTCTCAGACTAAAATATGGCCACTGCACAACAACTCCAAAAGGAATGTAGGTAACATAGTGTGTTTTGAATTTTTAGTAGGCCTAACATCCCGAAAGAGGGGTGTGTGGTTGTACTAGGGGTGTGGCCTGAGAGCCGAGGGGACAGCAGGCCAAAAAAGTTTGGGAACCACTAAGACTCTAAAGGCTGCACTGTCTTCCCCTATCTTCGTTATTAGCTCCTTTCTATTCCTACTGAGGACACATTACACTGCCATCTGCACTTGTGGCTGGTTATTAAACTCAGCCTTGCTGTTAATTGGGAAAAGACTAAATTAGTTCCTCCCCATATGGTTAAATTTATAAGGGCCCATCTGGACATTACTATGGGTAAGATCTTTCTTTCCTAGGAATGTCTTCTTGCACTTAATGACCTAATGTTTAGATTTCAGAAAAAGAAGTTCTAGCTAGAGACTATGAGATCCACAGATTTGGTTCTATTTACCTGGCTACAATTAAGACCTTTGCATACCCAATTCTTAGAGCCTGTAACCTTTTTGTACATTCACAAGTATCGAGGTTCTCCCTGTGCAGTCTTCTATTCCCTTCACTGGTGGATTCAAGACTGTATTAGTAGGCATAAACTATCATGTCCAGTTGCTGATATCACACTTTGTAAACTTGAATGCTTCCCTAGTTTGTTGATGTTCACACTGTGAAGACCACTCTATCCAGAGCACTTGGTCACCCTTGGAAGCTAATGTGTATCAATTTTTATGTGCTATTTGATATGCTTTTGCTTCATCTTCAGATATGCTCTATGGCCGCATTGTCCAAGTGCAGATAAACCACACCACTACCATGTTTTATCTCAAGAAGGCCTGGATGGTATTGTTGTCCCTCTTTGTGGAGGCAGCAAAGATCTAGAATGGGACAATACAGCAGTTTTGAATTTTTTACAAATGTTATTTGAAAGTTTCACCTGGTCCATTTGTTCCCTTACCTGTGTTCTTCCCCTACCCAAGCCATCGACATTGTGGGATTGCACAACTCCTGTACAGATAGAATAATAGAATCAGAATAACAGAGTTAGAAGGGACCTCTTGGGTCATCTAGTCCAACCCCCGCACACAATGCAGGACACACATCCCAATCGCTCATCCACTGTAACCTGCCACCTCCTTGAACCTTCACAGAATCAGACTCTCCCTCAGATGGCTATCCAGCCTCTGTTTAGAAATTTCCAAAGATGGAGAACCCACCACCTCCTGAGGAAGCCTGTTCCACTGAGAAACCGCTCTAACTGTCAGGAACTTCTTCCGGATGTTTAGATGGAATTTCTTTTGCATTAATTGCATCCCATTGGTTCTGCATCCGTCCCACTTAGCATTACATCTTTGGTCCCTGCTGTTATGGACAAGCATATCATTCCTGTTTTCAAAACATGGAGGTTTCTGGATGTGTATCTTTTAGCCACCACAGACAACACCAAAGCCAGAAAATTTTGTTCCAGGTTGGGGAGGGATTTGGATTCTAGGATGCCCAACAGAATTTGGTTACAGAAAATGCACTGGATTCTAATAGCATCATTCTGGTCTTTCCAGATCTGGTTCTCCAATCTGTTGAGCATGTAGAATATATAACCTGCCTCCAGGTGCAGACCTACTTCACCCAGACGCCTTGAGATGTCCAGCTGTTGCCAGACTTCACTGGTGGAAGCCCATGGAAAGGATTTGCTGCAGCATTGCTGGGACAGATACAACAGCGTCCTATCAGACAACCACCTGCATTATTTTATTTTATTGTATTTTATTTATACTTTGGACTTCTCTGCTACCACTCCCAGGGTCTCCAGCTCATGGCGGCTTACAACATTTAAAATATACATTAGTAACATTAAAAAACCCCATAAGATAACCAAGCAGCATCATCATATAGAATTAAAATAAATATTGATCACAGTTAATTCCAGCTGAGATCCTATGACAGCATGAGGCATCAGGGTTTCAAGGTGTGGCCCTAGATGGAATATGTCACTGACCTGGCCTCAACCAAACATCTGGCAGAAGAGCTCCTTGGAAGGCCCATATCCAGCCTGTACTGAGGCAACTGCATTGGCTGCCAGTTGTGTGCCAGATCAAGTTCAAGGTTCTCGTACTGACTTTCAAACCATTGGCAGTCTGGGCCCCACATATCTGAGGGACCGCCAGTTCCTTCAAGGCCCTTAGTTCTTCTGGGAGCTCATTCCACCAGGTAGGGGGCAGGACCAAAAAGGCCCTTGCCATAGTGAAGGCAAGGTGGACTTCTCTTGGGCCAGAGACAACCAATTTGTTGATGTTTGAAAAATGAAGAGCTCTCCAGGGGTCATAGACAGACAGACAGTTACAGACTGTTTAATCCAGTAGGTCTCAAGCAGTGGTATTTGTACCACCAATGAGACCTAGAGTATTACCAGCTCATAGGGAACCAAAAGTAAAAGGATTCAGATGCCTTTATACTAACGCTCGAAGCATGGGCAATAAGAAGGAAGAGCTGGAACTTCTCATGCTGATGGAAAGATATGATCTAGTGGGCATCACAGAAACTTGGTGGAATGATTCTCATGACTGGAATGTAATAGTGGATGGATATGAACTGTTCAGAAAAAACAGAATAGATCGAAGAGGTGGAGGAGTGGCACTGTATGTGAGGAAAGGACTTACCTGTCAGGAAATTCTAATGAAGGAGAGTATATCTACAGTGGAAAGCATCTGGGTGAAAATAAGCGAGGGGAAAACAAAAAGTGTGGTGGTTGGTGTCTCCTACCGACTGCCTGACCAACGAGAGGATGTGGATGCTGCACTTTGTGAGCAGCTTGAGAAAATATCCAAGCGTCAAGACCTTGTCATCATGGGTGACTTCAGTTTCCCAGATGTGTGCTGGGAAACAAACTCTACGAAGCGTCCTCAGTCATGCAAGTTTCTGACCTGCCTGGCTGACAATTTCATTTATCAAATGGTAGATGAACCCACAAGAGGTTCAGCCATACTGGACTTAATACTGACCAACAGGCAAGAGTTGGTGGATGAGGTGAAGGAGGTAGGGACCCTAGGGGGAAGTGACCATGTCCTCATAGAATTCCTTTTGAGATGGGGAGGCAAGGAAGCTTGTAGACAGACGCGGATGTTGGATTTTCGTAGGGCAAACTTTAATAAACTAAGAGACATGATGAGTGTCATACCATGGACGAGAATGCTGAAAGGGAAGGAAGCATGTGAAGGGTGGGCGCTACTCAAACAAGAGCTATTGCATGCTCAGTCAATGACTATCCCAGAAAGACGAAAACAGTGCAGGAGCTCTAAGAAGCCTATCTGGATGAACAGAGAACTTCAAGAGGAACTAAGAAAGAAAAGGCAGATGTTCAGGAAATGGAGGGAAGGACAGAGCTCTAAAGAAGAGTACCTACAGCTTACTGGCACTGTAGATCAATTATAAGAAAGACCAAAGCTGAGAGTGAACTAAGATTGGCCAGGGAAGCCCACTGTAACAAGAAAAGATTTTTCAGTTATGTGAGGAGCAAACGTAAAGTAAAGGAGGCAATAAGCCCACTGTTGGGTGCGGATGGACAAACTCTAACGGAGGATGCAGAGAAAGCAGAAAGGCTCAGCGCCTATTTTACATCTGTTTCTTCCCACAGGTCAAAGGGTTTAGGCACATCTAGAGATGGCAGTAGCCAAGAGATAGTGTCTGGGTGGCAGGTTGACATGGACAGAGAGGTTGTTGAGAGGCATTTAGCTGCACTGGATTAGTTGAAATCCCCTGGGCCAGGTGAAATGCACCCGAGAGTACTCAAAGAACTTTTTGGAGAACTTGCAGAACCCTTGTTCATCATCTTCGGGACCTCTTTAAGGACTGGAGATGTCCCGGAGGACTGGAAGAGAGCAAACGTCATTCCGATCTTCAAGAAATGGAGGAAGGATGACCTGGGAAACTATAGACCAGTGAGTCTGATCTCTGTTGTGGGTAAGATAATGGAGCAGATATTAAAGGGAGCGATCTGCAAACATCTGGAGGACAATTTGGTGATCCAAGGAAGTCAGCATGGATTTGTCTCCAACAGATCCTGTCAGACCAACCTGGTTTCCTTTTTTGACCAAGAGGTTTGCTGGATCGTGGAAATTCGGTTGATGTCGTTTACTTGGATTTTAGTAAAGCTTTTGATAAGGTTCCCCATAATGTTCTGATGGATAAATTGAAGGACTGCAATCTGGATTTTCAGATAGTTAGGTGGATAGGAAATTGGTTAGAGAACCACACCCAAAAGACTTGTTGTCAATGGTGTTTCATCAGACTGGAGGGAGGTGAGTAGTGGGGTACCTCAGGGCTTGGTGCTCGGTCCGGTACGTTTTAACATATTTATTAATGATCTAGATGAGGGGGTGGAACGACTACTCATCAGGTTTGCAGACGACACCAAATTGGGAGGACTGGCAAATACTCCAGAAGATAGAGACAGAGTTCAACGAGATCTGAACACAATGGAAAAATGGGCAAATGAGAACAAGATGCAATTGAATAAAGATAAGTGTAAAGTTCTGCATCTGGGTCAGAAAAATGAAAAGCATGGCTACTGGATGGGGGATACGCTTCTAGGTAACACAGTGTGTGAACGAGACCTTGGGGTACTTGTGGATTGTAAACTAAACATGAGCAGGCAGTGTGATGCAGCGGTAAAAAAGGCAAATGCCATTTTGGGCTTTATCAACAGGGGCATCACATCAAAATCACAATATGTCATGTGGCACTGGTCAGACCACACCTGGAGTACTGTGTGCAGTTCTGGAGGCCTCACTTCATGAAGGACGTAGATAAAATTGAAAGGGTACAGAGGAGAGCGACAAGGATGATCTGGGGCCAAGGGACCAAGCCCTATGAAGATAGGTTGAGGGACTTGGAAATGTTCAGCCTGGAGAAAAGGAGGTTGAGAGGGGACATGATAGCCCTCTTTAAGTATTTGAAAGCTTGTCATTTGGAGGAGGGCATGATGCTGTTCCCATTGGCTGCAGAGGAAAGGACACGCTGTAATGAGTTTAAACTACAAGTACAACGATATAGGCTAGATATCAGGAAAAAAATTTTCACAGTCAGAGTAGTTCAGCACTTCCTAATGTGGCCTCTGAGACCAGGCCCTGTGATAAACCAAGAAGCCAATTCTGTCCCCATAAGTGTGAAGCCAAATCAGTGGACTGAACAGCACCAACCATACCATCTCAGGTTCATTCTCTTGTTCATCTTTTAACATTATCTATGCCATCAAGTGTCCACAATGCCCTTCCACGCTCTACATTAGACAAATGGAAAAATCTGTGATCCACCACACAAAATCTGCTCAAGATCTTCAGAGAAGTCAAATTGGCTACATGCTGTATTTTTATTTCTTTTGTGTGTGTGTGTGTGTGGGGGGGGTACTGTTCTGATGCAAACTGTAATAAATATATATACATTCTCTGCCCTGGCACTGGACAGAGCTGTTCCATGAGGCCCACTTAACACCATCAATAAGCCGGCTTCCCTACATAGACGACAACCTACACCACGTAGATAATAACCTCACAGCACTTTACTCCCCCTTCCACTGGAGAAACAGTGATGACCTCCTTGATTCTTAATGTATGCCTGATTTTAATGTTCAAAAATGTTTTAACTCCTGTTTTATTGTATTAATGTACTGTAAGCTGCTCTGAGCCCTCAGGGAACAGCAGCATATAAATCAAAAAATAAATAAAACAGGTCACTATCTGTGTAAAAGAATAAATTAATATAAATCTGACATACAAAAAGCCACAACAAGCCAAAACCAGTGGGAGAACATTTTAGTCTTCCAGGGTATTCCATTGCTGACCTCTGACTGGCAGTCCAAGAGGTGATTAGAGTGTGAGATTGCTGAACTTGAATAAGGACACAGGATTTTTACCTCACTGCAGGTGCTAATTTTATGGTCCTATACATTTCTCCCCTGTTTCAAGCTGATCACATTTTGTGTTGTACCTCTACATCCTGACTCCTATCATTGCAACACCTTGTCCACCTTCAGTTTGGGATATAAGAACTCATGGATTTCCATTCCTACTTGTATCAGATGAAGGGAGTTTTGCATGTTGAAAGCTCATACCTCCCAAAATTTCTTTGGTCTCTAAGGTGCTACTGGACGGGCATCTAGCTGCAACATTTTAATCTGTTTCTTGGTACTTGATAATTTATTTGTTTCAGTAGATTCTCATGGTCAGAGGCTATATTGTCTCAAAACTGTGATTTTTATATGTGAAAAGGAATGCACTCCGTGTTGCCATTCCTATCTGAACTCCTTTTTGTTTATAGTAGCACTGTTGTGAGAATCTTCCCTGGTAAGACGTCTTGGGTGCAATTTCCAGCCCAGTACACTAGCGATCCCCAACCTGTGGGCTGCGGACCACATGGGGTCCTTCGACTAATTGGAGGTGGGCCCCGAAGGACGCCTTCTCCCCCCCCCCCCGGCCCTTTACTTCATCCCCCCCAGTCCTTTACAACACACTTCATTGATGTGGCATGTCTGTATCTTATTTTGAAGGGATGTTTAAACATTACCATAGCGATCAGAGAGCGTTAGGGTAGTGGTTGAGAGTAGAGGAGTAAACTACCCCCCCCCACCGGGCCTCAATAAAGGGCGTTGAGTGGTCCCCGGTGAGTGGTCCCCGGCATTGAGTGGTCCCCAGTGATAAAAAGGTTGGGGACCACTGCAGTACACCATACCTTGGTCTAATGCAGAGGTGGCCAGGCTGTGGCTCTCCAGATTTCCATGGATTACAATTACCATGAGCCCCTGGGGAGAGCCACAGCTTGGCCAGTCCTGGTCTAATTCACTATACTATACTGTGCAACTTTTGTCTTGCAAAACAGATTAAGGATTGAGTAAAAGTGTTAAGTACAAAGGAAAGTGTAATGAGTTTGTAAAGGGAAAAGTAGGACTATGGTAGTCAAAGATAGGACGTACAGAAGCAATTGGCTTTTGAGGGATTGGTTTAGTAAGAGAGAATGGATACAGCCCTTCCACGCACAGAGGGCAGTATTGCAGAAGGCATAAAGACAGGAGTGGGAAAAGGTAACAAAGGGAACTAGCTAGATCTTATATCTGGCTAGAGTTGCCTCATTTTTTTCTTGACATTCTCTGCGCCTTGAACAGCTGCATGACAAGCAAAAAATGTGAAAAGCACACTATTCCTCATCACTGTATGCTAGGGGGAAAATGTAGTCAATAATGGAGTGGAAAGACAGATTTATTACATACATGGAGCACAGAGCAAAACAATAAAGATGAGAAAGAAATGCAGATACTTAAAGATAGAGGCAACCGTTGAAATTGAAACTGAAAGCAACAGAGAACAAGTACAGGGACTGACTGAAGATGTGAGATATGCTCCTAGATTAGAGACCAAATTGCTTTTTTAACTTTATTAAAAAGATAACTGTTATAAGGCAATTGTACTAATTTAGTCAGTTGATGTCTCATGCAGACGTATTAGTTCAACAGTAGATATTGAGAAGAAAGGCTGGACCTCAAGGACTTTCAACAAGGGAGATCAGGCTGAGGAGCAGAGGAACAGCACAAACAGGCCTTAAATATCATATTTAGGGTATATCAGAAGGAATACTCTGGGCAGTAGTGTTCAAGAACTAAGGGGGCTGGATGGTGTTTCATTGAGAAAAAAGTAGGGGAGGGAGCAAAGTATCTGGATCTCCCTCTCAACATTCCCCCAATTCTCCTTGCAAGGTTGGGTATGTACATTTTATTCATGCCACCTGGAAATATCCCCAAGCAAAAAAAGAGCAGCCTTGCTGGCTCTGAGTCAAGGAATGGAGGAATTGTGTTGTCTGACCAGTAAGAAAGTAGCCTAAGGAATTGCTGAAAAAGCTGAACACACTATAGTACATTCACAGAGCTCTATGACCACAGTGTTGGCCTCACTACGATCTCCCTGCCTACCCATGGTTGCCTTAAGGTGAAGTCACCATTCTCCTCTACCTGCATCCTTAAAATGACCATTGTGGGGAAGGAAACAAGAATCAGAACCTCAAAGGCTGTGTTCTCTCGTAGCTCAATTTCCTCTTCCTGTAGCCATTTCCAATGTAAAAGGAGGTATTATCCTTCTCTTCATTTTTTAAGCAATCAGAAAGAAAGGAATCAGGCTCAGAGGAAGCTTCTTCTAACCACACTCATCTGCAACTATCAATTTCTTTGTAGACAAGAAGTTGCAAAGGGAAAAAATGCTTTGCCTGATCCACATTTCATTAGGGTATTTTCCATTTTTTTCGTGTATGTCAAATATACATTAGAGAATCTCTGCAAAGCCAGTTATCCCAAACCCAAATAATTTCCCCAAATCTGGGTTTTATTAATGATTTCAGGATAGCAGCAGTTTTTACTGGGTCTCAAGTTGGGTTACACTAGCACAAAAATGATAATAGATCTGAAAACCAATGTAAGCATGACACATTAAACTGTGTAGGAATTACATAGCAGATTCATACTTACAGAAGTAGACATTATATACAGGACACCACAGTACAGACCACAGTCCCTGTCCCTTTCCCAAAACATGTTTGTGCTTGTACTACAGGTTCAATATTATGTGGCCCTGATTTTAGATTTGAATGGTGGAAGTTTAAAATGACCAGTTCTCTCTCTCTCTCCCCCCTCTCCCACACACATACATACATGAATTAGCACTTTCCTTGACCAGCATTAAGTCATTTCATTCTTTTCTCTCTTTCTGCAGTACTTTAGCTTGTTTGAACTTTTCCTTTGTAAGGCTACAACCATGATGGTAAAACTATTCTATCAGCAGAACAGAAATTATACCTGGAGGGAGTCATACTGCCCTTGTATAAGTAGATGCCTATTTATAGTGTGTATGTGTGCGTATATCTATATCTATAGGCTTAAGATTGCAAAAGTATCATGATTGGCATATATGTCATGAGACTACACAGACATTCTGCCTCATATCAACTTGTAGCAGCAGAAACAGAGTTTATTTGGATTTACCCTATGTCTTCTGCATCATCTTGTTTTGCCACCTGTACAGAGGCAGCCTCAGTGTGATCCTCCTTTCTCCCCAACTCATGCAGAAACCCTGTTTGTCTCATTTTTAATAACCTAGGGAGTGTTTTTCATTTTCAATTGGCAAACCAGTATTTAGAGTTCATTGACTTTGTTGTACAGTCATCAGGTTTGTTTTTAATTTGTAGTAGTGCATCCTTTTACCAGTACTTTACAAATGCAGTATTATATGGATGCTGCACATTAATGGCATTCCTTTGCAAAATGCATCAATTTGTCAGATAAAGGAAGAAATTAGCTACACTTTCTTCATGTTAAAGTCACACCCTATCTAATTTAGAGGCATCTTTGAGTTGAAGTTGCAAGCCTTAGGATACTGATTTGAATTATGCATGACTGTCTGGTTCGCAGTTCCATTAGCTTGCTGTTTGGATGATGTAAACATGTTCTGAATTTTAAGTATACTATATGAGTGGCAGGTTAAAAATAGAGCTAATAAGAGTGCATACTTGGAAGATTGGAATCTCATAGAATAGACTGCTGATCACTCCCAACTGCTCAAATTAGGATGGAAACACGTGACCATTAATCACTTGCGGCATGCTGTAACAGTATGGAGAGACAACCTTCTATAGCCTCTGGCCATATAATAAGCTGAGTGTTATGACTATCCCCAAGCACCTCTAAATAGTGTGGTAAAGCTTATCACATAGCCTGAGGTTACAGGTGACCATCTCTGTGCATGATTTGGGACCTCAGAAGGACACAGAACACTTGTTCTCATAGCTTCTAGCTAAAGCCTCTCCATTGGATCTTCAACAATTTACAGCTCTCCTGGGACAATGATGCTTCTATCTCATAGGCCTTCAGCAATAGTTCTCTCATAAAACAATCTGTAATGTAAAACAGCTTTTAATCAACATATTGTCTAATTGTGACACAAATCTGGGGACTAGGTTCTATAATAACCAGAAAGCCAATTCTCAATACCTTTATAGGTATATGTGTGATAATAATATCAGGGACTCATTAACCTTCTCATTCTCTATTGTGCTATGGACAGAAAGAAACACTGAATTTAATGGTAGCTATGCATGGTGTCCTAGCATATATGTCTGAAGCCTGATAGAAGAAGAGTTGGTTCTTATATGCAGCTTTTTCTCTACCCAAGGGCTTCTCAAAGCGGCTTACATTCACCTTCCCTTTCCTCTCCGTAGAACAGACACCATGTGAGGTAGGTAAGGCTGAGATAGCCCTGATATTACTGCTCGGCCAGAACAGCCTTATCAGTGCTGTGGCGAGCCCAAGGTCACCCAGCTCATTGCAAGTGGGTTAGCGTGGAATCAGATCTGGCTCGCCAGATTAGAAATCTGCACTCCTAACCACTACACCCAGCTGGGTCTTTGGGAAATGGATTTGTCCCACTATGAAGGGTTAAAAGCTGAGTCAGTCCACCAAGGGGGACAGGCAGGGGTGCAGAATTGAGAGCCAGGCTGGGATCAACATCAAAGGAAGTCACAAAGCCATATCGTGGTCGAGGAGCCAAAGAGCAGAGTCAAAAACCAAACTGGAGTCAGGAAACAGGAATGAAGTCGAGAGCCAAGCCAAAGTCAGGAACCAGAAATGAAGGCAAGAGTCAAGCTGAAATCAAGAACCAGGATCAAACAGGCAGAGCTTCACTGCAGTGACCAGGAAACTCCAGATGTCTAGGCAGATGTCAGGGAACACATGTGTTGCACCAATAGAGAGGTTTGTCCCAAGCCTCTTCTTACATCCACCTTGCAACTGGGTCTAGTCCTCATCTGAGGAAGGAGCTTCAGATGTGTCCCATCAGAACAGACAGCAAGCTGACAACCAGGATAATCTTCTGACAGCTGTCAGGTTGGTATGCCAGTGTTGGCACTTCCACTCTGGCAAGTCTTTCAAATTGGATAGGACCTTGCCCTGGGGTCTTGAGGGTGCTGGAATACTGGGTAGCAGCTTGACTGAGACCAAGCTGCTCTTCATCTGAAGGAGCAGACTGGTCCCAATCCCTGATGCTGTCTTTGGTGGCATGGTCTGAAGGTGGTGCTGGAGGTGTGTTTGGTCCAGGCAGTGCATCTGGGCTGGATATGGCCTGTGGAGCACCCTCCAGTGGCTTGACAGGAAGTGCAGCAAGTATGGGCATGATAGACAACATGGTGACATACATGCATGCTGGGTGCATGCTTTCAGTTCAAGAACTGGGGTTCCTTTGGGTGGGCAGGTTGTTGTGAATTGCCTGCATTCTGCAGGGGGTTGGACTAGATGACCCTGGAGGTTCCTTCCAGCTGTGCTATTCTATGATTCTAACAACACACAAACATAGCTATGGGCAAGTGCCTGTTTAAATACCAATTTTCATGTATGGAAGCTAAGGCCAGGCAGCTAGCCCCTAAAACAGTGGTTGTCAACCTGGGGGTCGGGACCCCTTTGGGGGTCAAATGACCCTTTCACAGGGGTCACAGTAGGGCAAGCAGCTTGGCCGGGGGGGGGTGCCATCTACACCAGTGGTCCCCAACCTGCGGGCTGCGGCCCGGCGCCGGGCCGCGAAGGCCATGGCGCCGGGCCGCAGCTCCCTCTCCCCGCCCCCCCCCGCAGTAAAAAACTTCCCAGGCCGCAAGCTTGCGGCCCGGGAAGCTACTTACTGTGGGAGGGCGGGGAGAGGGAATCAGGGCCGGGCCGCGCCCATGCAGGCTGTGCCCACGCGGCCCCGGCTCGATCCGCGGGCGCGGCCCGATCCACGGGCGTGGCTCACGGGCGCGGCCCGATCCGCGGGCGTGGCTTCCGGGCGCGGCCCGAACCGCGGGCGCGGCTCGCGGGCGCGGCTCGGGTGCGGCCCGCGGGCGCGGCCCGAAGCGTGGGCGTGGCCCGCACGGGCGCGGTCCCCGCGGGCGCGGCCCGATGCCCTGCCGGTCCCCAGCCTAATAAAGGTTGGGGACCACTGATCTACACAACAGCCTTGTGGAGTTAATCGAGATAGAACATTAGTCTGTCTGGAGCAGCGGAAAAGAGTGAGATCAGCATGGTGGGGCAAGAGGCAGAACTGAACTGAGAAACCCGGGGGAAAAAACAATTTCTAAACAATTATGAACAATGGTTTAATTTCTGCGAAAGAACACGTGCATAATTTGATGGTTGGGGGTCACCATAACATGACGAACTGTATTAAAGGGTCGCAGCGTAAGGAAGGTTGAGAACCACTGCCCTAAAACAAGGAGTTGATATATTATCTGAGTTGAGGTAAAGAAACTGAGCCCAGAAAATGGCTCTGTCATTGTTGAAACCAAAGCCTTTAATGGAGTGACTGACTTTTCCTGGATCAGGGAAGACACCAATGATTGTTTCAGGATGGACCCTAATGGGTTTCACAAGTGAAGACAAAAAAAATGTCCAAGAGTTTGACTCACTGGTAATTAAGTATGGAGGGGTCTGGACCATAACATTCCCATAGACTATCATGATGTCCTGTCACTCATCAGATGTTCTGTCCAGCTGTTACCTGATTTAGAGTTAAAATTCTCGTTATTTCCCAAATAATTATTTTAATGCTCCTAAGCAATTTCCTCCATTATTTTGCTGATTTCCTTTCCCTTGTAGGTCTTTTTCTTCACTGCTCCCCAGTGCATTTAGCAGCACTCAAATGTCTTGTTATAATAGAGACGGTATGCTTCCACTGGGAAGTGTTGAGGTTTCTACTTTTCCATGTACTACATATCAGGTAAAGGTCAGTGCCCAATGACTGGCCTTTGGCCTGTTTGATGGGAAAATTAGCCACCGTTCATGGTTCCATGCCCAGTCTCAGATAGGTGATGGGTGCCGTCCAGGTGGGTGCATGCAGGAGAATCAGATACTGCCTCTGTGATGAACCAGGATTTTAGGAGATAAAACATGATACGGTCAGGGCATAGTGTGTTTAGACATGTTAGAATACAACTTCCTTGCATAGTCCACCTGATAAACCTCCAGCTGAGATTTCCAGATCATGAGCTCATAAATTTTTTAAAAATGTATTCTTTGTAAGTTGCCTGGAATACTTTCTACTAAATAAAAAACTTAGTAGAAAGATGGGATACAAGTATTCTGCACAAATATGTGCCATAGCCTACCAAGAGTGCCCCACTCATACACATGCCTGCACTTTGCAATTATGAAGAGCAAGCACATGCACTCTGGAGATGTGTGAGATGGCTGAATGCAGAGTGATTCAGATGCTCACAAATATCTTTATTTTGTTTAAAAGCAATGCAGTTGTGGAGGAGATCATGCCCCAATATTCTTTGTTGTTTTTTCTGCAAAATACTAATATAGCCACTGTCTCCATAACTGATCAATTCAAACAATGTCTGGTTGTCTTTAGCACTAGCTTGCAAATCAATGTAAGGGGGTCAGTCATGCATGACAATAGTTTGTGATGGTGCTTACAAGTAGGGATGGGCATGGACCAAACCACAAAGCAAAATTGGTGATAAGTTTCACCCTGTTCATGGTTCATGAACAAAAGTTCTTGATAGGTTCACTATTATGAGCTTCCATTAGTTTAAGAGTGAATTGTGCCGTTTATGGATGGAGCAGAAAGTGTGTGTGTGTGGGGGGGTTGTTTTCTGTTCCCAGTGAAAGCCGCAAAATAGCTGAGTGGCAGAGAGGTGTTCCCCACCACTCAACTGTTTTGAGCAGATTTCTGCAGTCCCTTTAAACTTTAAAAGGACTGCAAAAGGCAGCCTGAAAAACAGTTGTGTGGTGGGGAAGCTGCACAGCTCTTTCTCGGCTGTTTTTTGGGCTTTCTACAGGCCCCATTTAAAGTACTGCATGAACCTGGTTGGTGAACAAGACTCCCAACTGGAACAAGACTCCCCATAGTTTGGTTCATGATTCAGCTATGAACCATGAACTGAATCACATTTTCCTGGTTCATACCTATCCCTATCTACAAGCACTCTGAAGTTCTTAAAATATTAAGAGTGTGACACCTACCCTGCAGGACCTCTGAGTTAGGATCACACAGCATATGTTTCCATCCTGGCTTCTGTCCTGGTCACAGGGAAAAGACTGTGCTGGTCGCCTTGATGGATGATATCTGGCGCCAGCTGGACCAAGGTGGTTCGACCTGTTGGCTGCATTTGATGTGGTTGACCATGGGTTATTGGGCTGCCGCCTTGCCAGGACCAGGATTAGGGGGACTGTGGTGCAATGGCTGGTCTCCTTTCTTCGGAACTGGACATAGAATCATAGAATCATAGAGTTGGAAGGGGCCATACTGTCAGGATTGTAGAATCTCTGTCATAAATTAGCCTGAGTTCCTCCATGTCAGTTATATTGCTTGATTGGGCCTGGCGCCTCCTTGCCCGGGCCTTGTAGTTTGCTAGCTATAAAATTGAATAGTGATGTTATGTTAACCTTATCTTGTTGTGGGCTCGCAGGGTTGTTGTCACCTCTTCAAGGCTGGGAGAGTGAAATCCTGTTTATGTTACACATATGTCTTTTCTCTCTCGCCCCCTCCCTTGGGAACTGTCAAGTTTTGGGCGGGAGAAATGTATTGATAAGCTGGGGCAAATCTGGCCTCTGGCAGATTTGACTTCTCAGTCTCTTGCGTATAGTGCTAATCAATAAAACTCTTTTTATTAAGAAGTTTGTTGTGAGTTTCCTGTACGTTTGACATTAAGTCAAATCTCACAACTCCTTTCACCTGCCAATATGCAGGGCGAAGGACATACTTTCACTGAGCAAGGAGAGGGCCTGGATTGGGACCTCTCCCAGGGCGACGGTGCCGGTGGAGGGCCGTACAGCTCGGGCATGCTCAGGGCCGTGTCAGGAGCAACTCCTGGGCCCGAGGATTTTTTGGAGCGGCACGTCACCGAACGCAGGCGATTGTCGAAGTATGACCGCCCCACTGGGGATGAACAGTGGCCGGAGCATCTTGGAATGCCTAGCTACGGGCTGGAGCCCGTCGGTGAGACACAGGACCTGCAGTACAAGCTGGACAGGGTGACCAACTGGTTGCAGGATCTATCGGGTCGGTTGGATCCGGAGGAGCAACGCCGAACCCAACGCCTCCTGAAGGAGGTGCTCGGTGGTGGTGCGCACGACACCAGTGGACGGAGGTCGGGTGGTCTGCTCGCCCTGCGGGAACGTGAGATGGCGGCCATGCAAGCAGCGGCGGAGGCCGAGGCGGCGGCCCGGGCAAGAGCGCAGAGGGAGATCGAGGCCGAAGCGGCGGCTCGGGCGAGAGCGCAGAGGGAGAACGAAGAAGAGGAGCGCGAGGACGCCGGTGGTGGCGGAGAGGGTGATGGAGCCGGAGCTGACGGCGCGGGAGGAGAGGATGGAGCAGCGGCGGCGGCGGCGAACGTTGCGGGAGCCGAAGCAGCGGCGGCGGCGGCAGCACGAGAGGCGGCGGCGGCGGCAGCCGCGCGAGCGGCGGAGGCAGCAAGGGTGGCAGCGGATGCAAGAGCGGCGGCAGGAATGGGACGAGGCATCGGCCGTGGGGCGAGAATCCCGGCCCCGGCCCCGGCGGATTGGGGCCAGGGACGCCTGCCTCCTCACCTCCGGGGAGTGGAGATGCGGAACACCTATAAATTCAAGGCTAAATTTTCGGGGGACCCCGCAGCTTTTCCTACGTTCCTGGTGCATCTCCAAGCCTACATGATGGACATGGGGTTCACTTTTCATGATGATGCCGAGCGTGTGCGGTTTGTGGGGGAAGCCCTGGAGGGTAAGGCTGCAAAGTGGTTCCTGGACTTGTACCGTTACAACCCACGAGCCATCCGCAACTACAACCACTTCCTGCGCTCTATGCGCCAGATGTACGTGGAACCGTTTGAAAGGGAGACTGCGGAGAAGAAACTCAGAGCTCACCGGCAAGGAAAATTGTCAGTGGTCGAGTACGCCAGAGAATTTAAGGAGCTGTCCTCCTCGGTGCCGGACTGGACCGAGCCCCAACGCGTGCTTGCGTTCGTGGGGGGTCTCTCACCAGACCTGGCCAACAAATGCCTCCTTTTAGACGACCCGCTTACAGTCAACGGGTGGGTCCAACTGGCTGGTGAGATGGAGAATCGTCTGGAAAGGGCCTCAATGGTCCAGGTGTTGGCAGGAAAGGCTGGGGCAAAAACCTCCACCCCAGCTAAAGTCAAGCCAAAAGCGAAGTTGGAGCCAACTGAGCGCACTCGCCGCATGGAGAAAGGGCTGTGCTTGGGATGTGGCCAAACTGGGCACTTCCTTGCACAATGCCCATCGAAAGCGGCGGCAGGGGCGAGAGCTGTCAGCAGCCCCCCGTTGAAAGCCCAACCCGCCATGAAACCCACTCCGAAGAAAAGTGCCAAGTCTCTACTGGTGCCGGTCGGTGCCGTACCGGCAGTGGACGACTCGGAGGAAGGCAGTGGTCAGGATGACGAGGATCAAGCTGAGGAGCAGTCGGGAAACGAAGACGGTCTGCTGTAAAGGCGCCCCGCCGGCAGGCCGCCAACAGGGGCAAACGCGCGGTGAGTGATTCCCCCTTACTGCTCCTACCCGCCAATCTCTCCAACCCCAGATCTGGGAAAACGGTGGGAGTCCGTTGCATCGTGGACTCAGGGTGTACCCAATCCCTGGTGAGCCCAGCACTTGCCGAGACTCTGGGGGTGGGGAAGGTGCCGTTGGGGGAGCCTTTGCCGATCACCCAACTAGATGGGAAATGCGCTCCCGGAGGGGAAGCCACAGTGAAGACGCGCCATCTAGTCCAACCCCCTGCTCAACGCAGGATCAGCCCAAAGCATCCTAAAGCATCCAAGAAAAATGTGTATCCAACCTTTGCTTGAAGACTGCCAGTGAGGGGGAGCTCACCACCTCCTTAGGCAGCCTATTCCATTGCTGAACTACTCTGACTGTGAAAAATGTTTTCCTGATATCTAGCCTATATCGTTGTACTTGTAGTTTAAACCCATTACTGCGTGTCCTCTCCTCTGCAGCCAACAGAAACAGCATCCTGCCCTCCTCCAAGTGACAACCTTTCAAATACTTAAAGAGGGCTATCATGTCCCCTCTCAACCTCCTTTTCTCCAGGCTGAACATTCCCAAGTCCTTCAGCCTATCTTCATAGGGCTTGGTCCCTTGCCCCCAGATCATCTTTGTCGCTCTCCTCTGTACCCTTTCAATTTTATCTACGTCCTTTTTGAGGTCAGACCTCTAGAACTGCACACAGCAGGTGTGGTCTGACCAGTGCCGTATACAATGGGACTATGACATCTTGTGATTTTGATGTGATGCCCCTGTTGATACAGCCCAAAATGGCATTTGCCTTTTTTACCGCTGCATCAGACTGCCTGCTCATGTTTAGTTTACAATCCGCAAGTACCCCAAGGTCTCGTTCACACACAGTGTTACCTAGAAGCGTATCCCCCATCCAGTAGGCATGCTTTTCATTTTTCTGACCCAGATGCAGAACTTTAAAGGTAAAGGTAAAGGTATCCCCTGTGCAAGCACTGAGTCATGTCTGACCCTTGGGGTGACGCCCTCTAGCATTTTCATGGCAGACTCAATACGGGGTGGTTTGCCAGTGCCTTCCGCAGTCATTACCGTTTACCGATCAGCAAGCTGGGTACTCATTTTACCGACCTCGGAAGGATGGAAGGCTGAGTCAACCTTGAGCCGGCTGCTGGGATTGAACTCCCAGCCTTATGGGCAAAGCTTTCAGACGGCTGCCTTACCACTCTGCGCCACAAGAGGCTCTAATAGAGCCTCTTGTGGTGCAGAACTTTACATAGAGGGTTGTTGTGGGGGATGAGTTGTCTGACCCCTTTGGGCTCCCGTGTGGAGTACCACAAGGGGTGATACTCTCCCCCACACTCTTTAACATCTTTATGTGCCCTCTAGCCCAGCTGGTCCAGGGCTATGGGCTGGGTTGTCACCAATATGCAGATGACACCCAGCTCTACCTCCTAATGGACAGCCGGCCAGACTCCCCCCTGGATACATTTGCCAGCTGTTTGGAAGCACTGGCTGGATGGCTCAGGCAGACCTGTCTGAAACTCAACCCCTCCAAGACAGAGGTCCTGTGGCTGGGTAGAAGGGGGCAGGATCAGAAAGCACGCCTCCCATGCCGGGACCTAGTGCGATTAACTCCTACTCTGGTTGCCAGGAATTTGGGTGTGATCTTTGATGCCTCCCTTTCCATGGAGGCTCAGGTCACGAAAGTAGTCCAAATAGCATTTTTCCATCTGAGCCAAGAGCAGCTACTAGTGTCCATGCAACGGTCACTTCCAGATTAGACTTCTGCAACTCTCTCTGTGAGTCTACACTTGGTTTTGATCCGGAAATTGCAGCTGGTACAAAATGCGCCTGCAAGGGTCCTCACTAGAACATTATGGAGGGCCCATATTCAGCTGGTGCTGTGACATCTGCACTGGTTACCAGTCTCTTTCTGGGTCAAGTTAAAGGTACTGGTATTAACCTTTTAAGGCTATATGCGGGCTGGGCTCCACTTATCTGCGGGACCGCTTAGCTGCTTATGCCCCCCGCAGGGCTCTTTGCTCTGCGGTATGAACTTACTGGTTGTCCTGGGACCTTGGGACATCCGCCTGGCCTCGACCAGAGCCAGGGCCTTTTCAGTCCTGACCCCAACTTGGTGGAATGAGCTCCCAGAAGAGCTGAGGACCTTGTCATAGTTGTCAGCTTTCCACAGGGCCTGCAAGATGGAGCTCTTCCGCCAGACATATGGTTGAGGTGAGGGCCAGGTCTCAGTGTTTTACCAGAGGATCCCCCAATGTGTGATTTGATCTGGTCTCTCACTCCCAGTGAGAGAGAACTTTGACCCATGGGCTGAACAGGAGGGAGTGGGACATAAGAACTCTTAATAGGAATAGATCACCATCTGATTAATGTAATGTAAAGGGTATTTTTAGGGATTTTATTGTTTTTTATCTACCGTTGTGAACTAATGCGAGACTTTTGGTCATAGAAATACGAAAATAAATAAATAAATATATTAACTTGATCTATTACCTTGTTTTTCAGATATGCATTTATATAGCACCCTCGCTGTGTGTGGTGTTTTCCAGGGTACAATAACAGAGGTTCTTGTCTCAGAGCAAATGTTGCAAAATGAGCAAATATCACAGGTCTCATATATGGGGACATGGGAGTGGAGAGAGAAAGGGGGGGCAGGCCATGTAGGTCTTTACAGTTAACAAGCATTTGTGAAGAATATGGAAGTGGCTACGAAGCTGGGGCACCAATGTCAAATGGTTAGAACAATGAAAAGGGCAATTGGGGGCAGCAGGGTGCTGCTAGCAGGTGGGTGGGGGACTTAGATTCAACAGAAAAACAAAGAGGAAGAGTTTGAAGTAATTATCAGAGCATGAAATGGGGCTTGGAAAAGAGTTCTGTGTTCCTGATAGAAAGCCATGTAATACAAGGAGGGTGACCAATGTGAGAGTAGGGCCTGCAGATCTCCTGGAATTACAGCCGACCTGCAAGAGATCAAGTCCCCTGGAGGAAATGGCAACTTCCATTTGGAAGGACTGTATGGCATCAAGTCCATGTTGAGCTGCCTTCCCTCCCCAGACTCTGCCATTCTTTGGTACCACACCCAGATATCAGGAATTTCCTAAACCAGAGTTGGCATCCCTAATTACAATCCAAAATCCTGTGTGGGAGAATTTCCGTTTTCTTGCATGAAGATAAACACTCTTATCAATGCACAGAAATTTCCCATTTTGCACTTAGGGCATTTCTTTATTCATGGAGAAAAATAAAAGTGCTTCATGGTACACATGTAACTTAGACTTGCACATCAGAGCTATTTGATTGTGACACTTTCTAAAAAGAGAACAAGGGGAAGCACTTAGAAGCTGGGTGGAACTGCAAACAGAAGAGTAGAAATGACACAGTGGACTAGCTTGCAATGCCGTTTCTGAGCTGGGCGCTAAAATGGGATGCCAGTTGTACTTTGCTTGAGACATTTGTTTAAGATGTTGAAGCTTGCATATTCTCTCTGCTCAAATGAACTAAACAGGATCTTTCACTAAACTCCTTTTTTGGAACGTGTCCAAATGGTGTTAATCTTCTCCTTGTGATACATTTGAACTCTTGTTTTTAATTTCAAAAATATCAAATGCATCTCACTTAGCACTCAAGTACACCTTTTGGGGCGGTGTTAAGGAGTATGACCAAGAAATTAGACATTCATCCTATATAGATGGCTCAGATTCCTACTGTGTCAGTTTTCTGGTGTTTGATAAGACACACAAAGCAATTGTGGGAGAAAGCATGTCACTGGTCTCCATGGCAACTCCGAAGATACTTTGGAACTCAGGGGGATAGAGTGAGCCACAGTAATGGGCCGCATTATAAGGGCAAAATGCATAAAAGGTTCAGACATATGCTTGTAATTAATTGCCACAAATAGCTTAAGACAAAGATGTCACAGCATATCGAACTGTTAGAACTCTGTAACATTTAAGTGCTAAAGGTATGCTTTAATAGATTTTTTTAAGGACTTGGTTTGTCAAGAGGAACAGACTCTTGAATAGATTTGTTTAATTGTGTTCCAGCCATAAGAGAGGATACTTTGATAAAAGCTATTATGAGTATCAGAGGTTTGTAGGTTTGCAAATGTCATGTCAGTGTTCATTCCTGGGCTGATCTGATAATTTTTACAGCGATTTTGAATCATGAATCATTGTCTGTATGATGCCTTGTAATGAACTAGTCAGAGGTATGTTTAATATATGCCTTTTGGAAAAATAATAATGATACAAACATTGTTGAAAATGGTCATGATATACTAGAAATCCTACTTTCCCCTCTCTTGAAAGTGGGCACATCTTGAATTTATTTGCAGGAAAAGAAATTGCAGAGTAATATGTGTACAGATGCATATAAAAAGGAATAGAAGAAGCAATGCTTCCAAGTCCAAAAAACACGAATGATCATTTAGAATAAGCATTTTAATAAATGAAGAATGGTCAAAGTTTTTTCAAAATAAGCCTGTTTGCAAGAAACCTATCTTTGTGTATTACAATGCAATTCACCACATTATTTCTTCTTGGTTGCTATAGAAACTAATTCTGGTGCAGCTGTGATCGCCTATCAAAATTCTAACATTATCCAAGCCTATGTTACAATACACATTTCTTACTTTGAGTAAGTAAACTGCAATATTGTATCTGGTTAAACCATGCTCTTCATCATTCAAGGATTGTCGAGTGGCCAAAACGTTAATACAAGGGTTGTTTTTGTTTTTTTTTGGGGGGGGGGGGCGCTGGGGTTGCATATGTTTCTGGTAACTATATTTTCTTATTTTTAAAGTTTACATAGCAAGCAAACAGCTTTTCAACTGCAATGTATGAGGCAGATGGAAACACATGATGGTTTCCAAGTATAATCTTTGTTTTCCTACATGGTGGTGCATCATTGAATCACAATTGTTTCTAATGAGGGTTAATTCTAAAATATTTGGTTCTGTAGTAGCTTCAATATATAAATCAATAGATGAGTCAGTCTTATTGGAACTCAAGTTAAAATAACCACTTTGGTACAGGGGGATTCTGTGAATTTATATGTTGACAAATTCTTACAGTGTTATAAACATTTGAAGCAAAACTACCCTTGGCTGAAATTTTTTAATATGGCTATGGTAATGCAAATTTCTTTTCTTTGGCAGAGTTTAGTAAGCAAATCTTACAGATGTAAATTGATAAGTATACTGAGTAGATTGGTTCTGAACAGAACCAGACAATCATTTTTGGGAAAGGGAGTTATTTGGGGGGTTGTTGTATGTTTACATTTAAATTTGTAAGCCATATTGAGCCTTGGAAAAGGCAGGATATAAATATTTTAATAAATATTTGTATTAGAATCTTATTAAAAGTAAACTGAACTGTTTAAGTCTCACGAGGACTCTGCATTCAGTTCTGAAAATGAAGCTGCATGATGCTATTTAAACTTTTCTATAGCATGAGCAATAAATATTTTATTCAATTTTTCTAGATTTCCTTTAGGTGACAAATAACAGTATTAAACTGACTGTTTATTTTGTATTGTTAAAAAAATTAGGATTCACATAGCTGTAGAAAGGGCTGTTGCAAGGCTAGAATAGATTCAAAAGTGATATATCTAGGAAGCTTTTTATAACAGGAAACTGGAAATTTTTGGAAGGACAGTACAGTTGGAATTAAAGATGAGGCATAAAATAGGTGTACAAAATGAGATAGAGGGAACGGTGCAAACAGTTTCATAAAGTGCAGGGTAAAGAACTTTTCAGCCAACTGGCTGAACTGGGCATCCAGGGATATGTTGATATTTAATCGTACATTGTCTAGAATTACAGTAGTTACTTGTAGTCTTGCTGAATACCAACAATACAATACGTTACATGGCAAAAAATTAAGGAAAGCCATTAAACTGGGATTTAAATCCAGAGAAGTAGTACAAAAAGTGGTTGGTGATGCCACTGACACATCATGAAATGTTGCTGTGCCTCTTGGACAATTGTCAAAGGGATGCAGACAGAAAGAAAAATGGACAATTTCAGTTCCTCCCTCACCCTGTCATGCACACGTGGAAGCCCCTTCAGCTTCTTGCATAGGGCTTATTGCTTCCCAGCCTATTTATACATGCGGATAGAATACATGTTAATGACTTCTGTGGAATGGCATACAAAAAAAATAAGTGATGGAACCTTAGTGAGGAGGAATCTTAGTGCTCCTCTTCCTTCTATCTGTGGCCGATCTATTGGATCAAATTCAGTCTAATCACACTTAGGGAAGATGCAGAACAGAAATTGGGAGTAATCCCTAGAGTCAAACAATTGTCAGTCAAACAATTTCTTCTGTTTCCTTTTTCGGGCAGTAGACCAGGGAATTAGAGGGGAGTGACCTATATATGTATCGTATCTAGCACTCTGTGTGTGTGTGTGTGCATGGCACCACACAGGAACATGGGAGGCAGGTGCCTATCTTCTATTCCCCATAAGGCCCTGGCTTGTGCCAGGGAAGGATTGTCTTCTATATACTATCCAAATTTAGTTAAACAAGTTCATGTTTAAGTGTGATGCTCATTTAATTAATGGCTTTTGTTACTGACTATGGAAAAGTTCTGTTTGCGCATTAGGCACGATTAAAGCTATTGAGGCAAGATCTATTGTTGATCGTTTGCACTTTAAAAATTTTTTAAATTCATTTAATTTATATACTCACCCACGCTGTGATGTCTCAGGATGGTATCTTGCTGTCGAAATGATCCTAACCTACATTTTGCTCAGAGGAAATGAAAGCAGGACTTGGATTGTAGCCCTCTAAGAAAATATAAGTGTTTTAATAGCATTCCTTTTAGATAAATCGTTTAGTGTGAATAGATCTACAATCAGATTTGGAATTAAGATACAGGTACTTTGTAGTTGTAGCTGTCAGTTTGGCTAGTAATTAGCTACTTATCTGCCACCTTCAGATGGCTTGGTTAACAAGCTGTGTAAAATGGTACTTTCAAACTAGGTATTTCAATTATATTCTTCATATCCACAAAAATGTGTTGTTTATCAAGTAGGCTAGATCCTCTGATCCAGTGATCCCCAACCCCCGGTCCGGGGACCGGTGCCAGTCCGTGGATCAGTTGGTACCAGGCCGCGGCTCCTCCTCGTCCTCCTCCCCGGTTGCTGCCTCGGGGGCAGCCCTGCCACTCTGCCGCCGGCTCACCTTTGGTGCTCTCCAGTGGCCACCATTGCTGGGCCTCCCCCTCGGCATGGCACTGCTCAGCTGCTGCTGCCAGCGCCCCCCAGTGGGCGGCAGGAAGTCAGGGGCACAGGGGTAAATCAAGTGGAGCAGGGGCTCAGGCAGCAGCGGCAACATCCCTTGGCAAAAGACTACCCCCACCCCCGGGCCTCAGTAAAATTGGCAAGCGTTGACTGGTCCCCGGTGATAAAAAGGTTGGGGAACACTGCTCTGATCCATCAGTGAAAGGTGCTGAGAGTTACCAGAATTTCTAGCTTTCCTTTTCCCACCAGCAGCTGTTTCTGACCCCATATTTAAACCTGTCAAACCAGGCATTGAACAAACCACAGTTTGTCTGCAAGCCATAACTGGAAACTATGTGGATGTAACAGCAAACTGATTTGCTAGGAATGATGCCTGTGGGAGAAGAACCTGGACATCAGGCTTGGCAAAGGCTTTCTGCTGGTTGTGTGGCCAAGGCAGGGGGCGAGAGGTGGCATAGAAGAGAGAAATGAGGACAGAGAGCTTAGAATAGAATCATAGATTTAGAAGGGACCTCAAGGATCATCTAGTACAACCCTCTGCACAATGCAGGAACTCACAACTACCTGCCTACCCACAGTGAGCCCAGTTTCATGCCCAAGTGATCCCCCCCCCCAAATCTCCAGAATCCAGCCTGGCCTGGAGGAAATTCACCTACCATCCCACAATGGTGATCAGCAATCCCCTGGGTATGCAAGGAAGGGCCACAAGAGACAAACACTGGCACATCTCTTCCTGCCCACCCACTCACAATCGGCCTAAGTTCAGAAAATGTCTGTGTCTCTTGTTGTGTTATTGGGATCATCCACTTTCTTCTTGCAGCACTTTAAGTTAATAAAATCAGCATTTCTGTCAGATGACTTATCTAGCTTCTGCTTAAAAATATCCAAAAGAGGAGAACGCACCACCACCTGAGAAAGCCTGTTCCATCGAGGAACCATTCTAACTCTCAGGAACTTCTTCTAGATGTTTAGCTGAAACATCTTTTGAATTAATTTCATCCCATTGGTTCTGGTCTGACCCTCTGGGGCAACACAAAACAACTCTGCTTCATCTTCTATATGACAGCCCTTTGAGTATTTGAAGGTGCAAGAGTTCATATGTCGCTTGTCGTCCAGTGGTCTTAGTGTGTCTGAGGACAGCTCAGGACAGCTCAGGGAGGGAGAAGCAGAATTTCAGCTGCCAGGCTTAACCTGGTCTTTTTATCCCCCAGATGTGTGACTTTTTTAGAGTGACAGAAAAGTGGTTGCCTAATCAGCTATTGTGTTGCACTGGAGGGCAATGGTCCTGTCTCTGGAAATTCCATCAAAGAGGAACCTTGATGGATCTGTCTGGTGGTTGAATGTTATTTTAGAGTTCTGTTAAGCATACTAGAATGTTCGCTGATATCTCACTTGTTTACTGATTTTCCTTTATTATCCTGTATTGTGGACAGAGACTGTGGTTACTTGTCACTCAGTATGATATCTATGGCATCCGGCCCTCTCAATGCCTGGCAAATAGATGGGGAAGAAATGGAGATAGTGACAGATTTTATTTTCCTGGGCTCCAAGATCACTACAGATGGGGACTGCAGCAAAGAAATTAAAAGACGCTTGCTCCTGGGGAGGAAAGCTATGGCAAATCTAGACAGCATCCTAAAAAGCAGAGACATCACCCTGCCAACAAAAGTGCGTTTAGTCAAGGCTATGGTATTCCCAGTTGCAATGTATGGCTGCGAAAGTTTGACCATAAGGAAGGCTGAGCGTCAAAGAATTGAGGCTTTTGAACTCTGGTGCTGGAGAAGACTCTTGCGAGTCCCTTGGACTGCAAGGCGAACAAACCGGTCAGTCCTAGAGGAGATTAGCCTGGACTGCTCCTTAGAAGGCCAGAAATACTTTGGCCACCTCATGAGAAGGAAGGACTCCCTGGAGAAGAGCCTAATGCTGGGAGCGATCGAGGGCAAAAGAAGAAGGGGACGACAGAGAATGAGGTGGCTGGATGGAGTAACTGAAGCAGTAGGTGCAAACTTAAATGGACTCCGGGGAATGGTAGAGGACAGGAAGGCCTGGAGGATCATTGTCCATGGGGTCGCGATGGGTCGGAAACGACTTCTCACCTAACAACAACATGATATGTATTTCCGTATTTTAGTTTGTTTGGTTGTTATGCCTTCAGCTTCAGTAAACCTTTTACCAATATTATATCTCACCAGCACCAGTTGTCCTGTCTTTCCCAAATTTTAGGAGAATCATGAAGAGTCACAAGTCAAGCCCCTGTGCTGTCTCTCACGGGAGCCATGAGTGAGCATTTTATTTAGTTTAATTTAATTTAATTGGTTTTGGTTTGATCAAAGGCAAAGTTTCCCCTGCTGATGTGTCATGGCCCTTGGCTTCTGGGGTTTCAGGGCTATATATTGTGAGCCGCCACGAGCCAGCTCGTCTGGGATAAAAGTCAAGGTAAAGGTAAAGGTAAAGGTATCCCCTGCGCAAGCACTGAGTCATGTCTGACCCTTGGGGTGACGCCCTCTAGCGTTTTCATGGCAGACTCAATACGGGGTGGTTTGCCAGTGCCTTCCCCAGTCATTACCGTTTACCCCCCAGCAAGCTGGGTACTCATTTTACCGACCTCGGAAGGATGGTAGGCTGAGTCAACCTTGAGCCGGCTGCTGGGATCGAACTCCCAGCCTCAGCTTTCAGACTGCATGACTGCTGCCTTACCACTCTGCGCCATAAGAGGCTCTTCTAAAAGTCAAACAAACAAACAAATAAATAAATAACAGCTCTGGTAAAATGCTGAGGAAGAAGAAACTGATTAACGCTATACCTTTCCCCTTAAAGTTAATAACTAATGCGAACCCATTCAGGGAGAGAGCGGGGTTCAGATTTGCACCATTCCCACACTCATTGCTCCAGTGAAGGGAAGCATGCAGGCATGTGCACATTTCTTCCCAAAGAGCAAGTGAGAGCCCAGGTTGGGGGAATTGAAATGCAAGCGGTATGAGGGAAGGGATAAACATCATGCCCTATGTCATGGTCTTACACTCTATCTTTCTACCTACATAGTTGCTATTTAAACATTTAAAAATGGATTAACATTATCAAGTGATAATGGTGTGTGTGTCAACCATAAATGGATGCTTATTTAAGTGTCTGAAATGCCCCTCTCCCTTCTGCTCTCCTCCCTTTATCTTCCACTTCTAGCATAGACCTGATAAAAACATGTTAAGGCACTTTTTGGGGGGTATGTTCAGATGTCTGAGTTTCTTAATGGAAACAAGTTTGTTGACTTGTTTGGGTAAGATTTTTTGTTTGGGTAAGATTCATAAGTGCTCTTCCATTGGGTTTCCTTTTGCAGTCTTACTGGAACACTGGCATGTCATGGAAGCATTTTGCCTAGCACACCACCGCTGCTTTGCATTCTACTGCTTGGAATGTATGTATCCCTCATTAGTCTATCTCTAGATAACAGGAAGTGCAGCCAGACCTATGAGCAGAAGCTATCTCTGTCCTGAAAATTGGCCAGAACTGATTGCTCTCAATCTCTCGTCATGACTCATGATTCCACCTGTGAGCTAATCAAAACGAAAGCTAGCAGTTCCACTCAGAAGCCTCTAGCATAACCAAACAGGGTTCAGGCTGTGTGAGAAGCAAGTCACCCAAAGAAAAGGAGCAAGGCTTTCCAGATAGTAATAGGTACTGGTGAGGTACCCCTCTTCTTGAGAGTATATTATAAATGAGATAATGGCAGACTGTTTATTTATTTAGAAAATTGACATGATGCGTTTCCAGAGACTTGCTTGAGGCCGTTTATTGCTAAGGTAACACAGAACTGTTAAAACACCACCATGAAAAACAAAGCCATTAAAAGACAGCCATTAAACCAGATCAATGTCATTAAAAGAGCCAAGGCATGACTACAGTTTTCTTTTAACAGGGCCAATAGCAACTCCAGGATACCATTTCAGATTGGGTGGATCTGGGGTGGGGAGAGAGAATCCTGGATGCCATTTTGGAACCCCAATTGCTGCTGATTAACAAAAATAAATAAATAATAAGACTGAGGAGATTATTTTTAAAAAACAACAATGAAAAAAGTGGGGTCAGTACTCAGGGATGGTAGGGAAATGAGCATCCATGGTGCATGTATAGGTAACAGGGTCGTAGAATTGGCATAACCTACCTCAGAATTCTTCACAAGCAAATAAATTCATGGCAGCCTATGCAAAGTGCAGGTTTGGATTTGTGTTTGATGGGATAATGAGATCAAATTGTTCCAGTGTGGTTTAGACAACAAAAGCTCTTCATTGGAGGAAGAAAAATATAGGCTACAGTGCTGAACAATTTCTCTGTCTGTGCTCCTTAATACCCTGATGCCTCCAAACAACCACCTGGAAACAGGCTAGCAGTGACTGAGTTAGAAAAGAGACACCTGCCTAATTTATGAACACTTCACACATGAAGTAAGCGCCGAATCAAGAAAGCGTATGCTACAACAAATTTTGCAAGATTTCAAGGTGCCCTATTCAACTCCAGAGTCCCTAGGAGGTTAAGAGCAAAAACTGCATAGAACTTCTAGTCACTGACCCTTTTCTTGCTTCACCCCCCTACTTGACATTGCAAAATATATATGCAATGACAGACTTACTTGTCTATCATATATGTGTCTATTATATATAATCCATGCTTGAGAATATGAAATAAGATTCGTGGGAGGAGTGATTTCAGCAATTATGCCATCAAACGGAGGCATAAACCCTGGGCAGCCAACAATGCATTTAAGAACAAGAATAATCACATTAACTTTATTGTATGAGTTTCAAAATCTCTTAGGATTTCTCAGTACAGTAATGTGCTACATGCGCTAGTTTAATTGAAAGTCTAATTCTTCATCAACATATCACTGGGTGGGGTATATTTTAATTACTGTACTATCATTTCCCACACAGAATCCTCATACTTCTTAAATAGGGTGTTTCTTGAACAATCTTTTGGACCCAAGTCAAAGGTGAAGAACATGCTGCTGTCGCCTGCTTCACTATGTGCCTGTATAGCTTGCCAGCTGAGTAGGTTGTTTGGGCACGTTGACTGAAGAATTGTTTCACCAGCAGTTGATCCCATGGTACTGTTGTCTGCACTCATAGTTGACTACTATCTTAGTTACTTATTAAAAGGATTCTGAAGAGATGCCATGGTTAACAGAGCACCTGCCTTGCATGCACAAGGTCTCAGGTCCCAGGCTTTTGAAGTTCAGGATTGCACCCTGGACCATTTCCACCTTCCACATTTGGGAGCCTTTCCCCCCTATTCACCCCTGATTTGAGCCCCAGATCTTTTTCCACACTGAAGCCTAGGGACAGGAAGTGGAAACTTCCCGGCAGCCTTTTTCTTTTAACTTGTCCATGCTGACAAAAACAGCCAATCATTTGCCACTGCCATATTGCTGCCTCTGAATACCCCCTTCCATGCCTGATATCATGTTGCCTTTTTTGAAACTCAACCCCAATTGTAATGAAATTCCACTATTACAAACTCATTCCCCTCCACCACCATGTGGATAGGCATGTAGTGCATGTGTACAACAGCTCAGTGCTGCATGCACATGCACACACAAATTCCCACTTTTGGCTGAATTCATTTCTTTCTCCAGCAATACTGGAGAGAGAGAACGCACTATCACTTAACACCAGCCACTATCAAGGGGGGAAAGCCAGCACAGCCTGCCTCTGCTTTTTCCCCATGCAGCACTGGGCATGCAGCACTGGGCAATTATACACATGCACTGCATGCCTATCCACTTGGCTTTGGATAGGTGGGGACCTTGTTTGTCATAGTGGAATTTCATTATAATGCATTTGAGGCTGAATTTTTTAAAAAGGCAACATGATGTCAATCATAGAAGAGGGTGTGTGGAGCCAGCAAAATGGCAGTGGCAGATGCCACTGTTTTCGTCAGGATGGACAAGTGAAAAAAAAGGTCAGAGGAGGTTGAGGTGCTTGCCAAAGGAAATAACGCTACAATGAGGTGGGACAAACGCAGACCGGAAAACCCAGAATTTCCACATTTCCACATTTCCTGTCCCAATTCATACCCCATTAGCTCCCAGTTCAATAAGTGAGAACCAGATTTCTGAGGGGACAAATCAGGTTTGCACCTGGAAAGGGGAATTTCTGTGTGGAAATGGACAAAAAACTTGACCCTATGCAAATGCAAATCCAAGCCAAAACGCTAGTGCAGAAACAGTCACTAGTCTGCCGTGGAAGTCCACTACTCACACAGCCTTACCCACCTCTCAGTACTGTTATGATAAAATACAGGCAAGGATAATGATATAAACTGCTTTGTTTCCATTGGGAAGAAGTGTGGGGTATAAATGAAATAGATAAATAATAACAATATATAAACCTGAAGACTGGGGCAGATAATTGGTAGCTTTGTCAGTAGGAAAGAAGGAGAAAGTTTATTATTTATTAGATCTGTATGCTGCCACTTGTGGCTCGGGGCAGATCACAACAATAACAGTTTGTACAATAAAACAATAAAACCCTGTCAGTCCCAACAACTTCCCTCCCATCTCACCTCGCTGTACACTGGCTCAAGGGTGATGGTCTGGCACATCAGAGATGGGGAACATCTACCGGTCCCACCAGTCCTCAACCAAAGGCCTGGTGGAAGAGCTTAGACAGGCCCCGTGGAACTTTACAAGCTCCTGCAGGGCCCTCAGCTTTTCTGGGAGCTCATTCCACCAGGCTGGGGCTAGGGTCGAAAAGGCCCTTGCCCTGGTTGAGGCCAGCTGGACTTCGTGTGGCCCAGGAACCTCCAGCCAGTTTGCCATTGCAGAGCGAATGGCCATGCATGGGGCATAGGGAATCAGTCCCTATGATACACTGTGCCTAGGCCATGCATGGCTTTGAACTTGATCAACTGCAGATGCCTCAGTGCAGGCTGGATGTAGTCCTCCATGGTGGGGAGCAGCGGTCCACAACGCTTTTGAGGTTGCAGCCCGTTGCCAAGGGGTGGGGGGAGAGGCCGCTCATGCGCGACAGCCCTGTGCAAATGCGCATGCATGGACCTGCCACGCATGCATGTTTGCACTTCCAGCAGGGTGCAGGCATACAGGCACTGCGGTTCTGCGCACACGTGCATGTGCAAAAACTGCCACACGTGCGCATTTGTGCCCCCGCCAGGCGCAAACGCGGATTGTGCGGCAGGTCCGCGCATACGCATTTACACCAGCGGTGTGTCGGCGGCCACGCTTCCCTCTCCCCTCCCTCCCACAGCAAGAAGCTTGCCGGGCTGTGAGCTAATCGGCTGCTTCGGTGGCCTATTTGCTTGCGGCCTTGCAAGGTTCTCGCTGCGGGGTGTGTGAGGAGAGCGAGCCGCAGCCCGTTGCAGAGACTCTCGCGGCCCGACACTTGGCCGCAGACCGGGGGTTGATGATCCCCGCTAGTGAGGACCCTAGCTGGAGTTTCCAGGTTTAGGACTAGGGCAGGCCTGCAAAGAGTGAGTTACAGAAATCCAATCTATTGCATGGATCACTGTGACCAAGCAGTCCAGAGATAGGTAGGGCGCTAGCAGGTTCACCTGGTGCAGGTGGAAAAATGCCATACAAGCTCTCTCCGTGACCTGGGCCTCCACAGATAAGGAGGAATCCAGAGTCACACCCAAATACGCGGTCTGAGAGACCGCCTCCCTGCCTATACCCCCAGAAGAGCTCTACGCTCCATCACCTCCAACTGGCTACGGATCCCTGGCCCTAAAGAGGCACGTCGGGCCTCAACAAGGGCCAGAGCCTTCTCGGTCCTGGCCTCCACCTGGTGGAATGAGCTCCCCGATCAGGGCCCTGCTGGAACTTCCACAATTCCGCAGGGTCTGCAAAAAGGAGCTCTTCCACCAGGCATTTGGTGGGGCCGACTGACCCATAACATCTACAGGACCCCCCCAGACTGAGAGATCAAACTTGCTGAGGGAGTGTGAAAATTATTGTTGTAGTGCTGTTCTAATTGTTCCAGTTGGTGTGTTGTTGTTTCTGTTCTATTGATTTTGATAGTGTTATATGTAAATATTCCAAAATGTTTTATGTAAACCGCCCAGAGCCGTAGGGAAGGGCGGTATAAAAATCTAAACAAACAAACAAATAAATAAATTCCTTGATGTGGACACGATGTTAAGCTGAACCCCAGCCAAAGTAGGTAGACACGCTTCCTGCCTTGCCATCTGTCCTGTCCTGTTCTGGATAAGGGGCTGCCAGGAGGAGAGAAACAATGCAACCGAGGTACACTTTTTGTTTTGGACAATGCAACTAATGTTTAAATGTATTGGTCATCTGATTACTTGAATTTCAGTGAGAAAGCTAGGATTTAAATAAATAAGGAGAAGAGGCTGCCTTTTAGATTGAGATCATTCAAATGGCAACAGCATGATCAGGCTCAAAATTCTCTCCCCCTCCCAATTAACTAATCAGTATTGTAGATTTATTTTTCCTATGTTTCTTGTTCAGTCTATATTGTTTTCATTTTGATAGACAGGTGATACAAGCAGAGATTTCTGTGTAGCTGGATGCTGAGACAACCTGCTTCCATTGTAAAATAACCCGGTTTGCGTACAGCCATGTAATCTTTCTGTTTTAAAAGAAAAAGCCCCAGGTCTGCATTAAATATTTATTATTTATATTCTATACTGTCCTTGTGGTATAGGGTTATTTGGTGAAATGAACTTTTCTCAGCACACACAGAAAATATTAAAACACAAAAATTCCATTTGCCCTCGCCAGAATAGCATAGCAGAAACCTCTGCGGGTATTTAATCATTCAGAATAAAGGAGTTTCTTTAATTTTTAAACATGTATTTCATTTTATGTTTTATTTAAATTGTTTTAACATTTGCCTAGAAACCCCTGAAGGATTAAAACTTTTGAAACTTAGGTTAGATTAAAAAATAAACACGAAGAATGCTGCATGAATAGGAAGAGTGGCGGGACAATGTTACAACTGAGAATAGAAATAGTCCTGATCATTGCCAACCATTACTTGCAAAAATTATCAAGCGGCATAACGTCTGTAAGGATGTTAGAATCAGATTCAATCATCGTTAACAATATGCATTTCTTCAGTGGTTTGAATCTTTCACAAAGTGCAAAAGGTCCTCAAAACTAACTGCAAAATTGTGATATGCTAGCTGTACTCCCTAACTGGGATTTGGAGCCACACAGAGTAGATGCAGAAGCAGTCGATGTGGTTGGGCAAAACTGGATATGGAACCAGAACAGTGGAGATGATGAAGGCCTGTGGGGAAACTGCAAGGTATTCAAAGTAACTTTAGTGGCAGTGCTATATCTTGGGGTGGAACAAACAGAGAGCACTAGGGACCAAACTAAAGTAGGAGCAATGGAAAAAGGGAAGGTGGCACAAGAGGAAAACAGAGATTGCTGCTTAAACAATAATGGTGATAGTTAATATTAAGGATGACACTTGTTTTTTCCAACATTGCCTATATTGAAATGTATAAAAATTGGTTAGTTTGCATTAATATTTCCTCTGCCTCTTTTATAAAAATATACCTTGCTTTGGTGTATTACACATATTTGGTGTATTAGAAAAACCCAAGTGCACTCAAACATTTTTTCTTTTAAACTCAAGGGATGACCATATTAATTTGTAGTGTCTTTAGACTATTGTCTCTTCACTGGTGCTTTACAATGGCAATGTAATACACTGATATTATGGGATGCTGGACACCATTTATGCTTGTGTGTGTGTGTGTGTGTGTGTGTGTGTGTATGTGTTGACCAACTGAGAATAACATTTCATGCATCTGCTCAGATGACCTCTAGGTCATAGAAACTTAGACCACCATAAAGATGTAAGTTTTTATGGTGCCCTAAGATCTTTGCTGATGAGAACCCTAATTTGTTTCTGCTCTGCTCTTTGTATGACTGTGTTTCTTGTTTTAAGGCATATGCACAAGATATTATTGGATTCATTTCTGTACATGATTCTACCTGATTGTTTCTAGTCAGAGATTCTTTTGTTTGTATTTTTATTTGTAAAATACTATATGAGGGCTAATACTTGATTAAATAAATGGTGAGCTGACTATGAGGTTTCATTCAATAACTGATTGTTGCCTAAATATACATATGAATAAAATACTGGCTTTGGAGCAAAAGCAAATTTTATTTTTTCGATTATGCATTTATGCATGAAAGCTGGTGTTATCTTTGAAGAGGCATTCCCTCCTGGGGGAGAGAAAGGGGAATGCCTCTTCTATGATCATATGTGCAGGTTTAAGTGCTGATTTTTTAAAGTGTTGCCTGATTATTGGGAGAGAGAAATTTTATAGTCAATAAAAAGTTTTTTAAATGATTAGTCATTTGCGACTCCACTTATAAGTTGTTCTCTGTCACTCTTTCCTGCACACATGCACACACATGCGCACGCACATACACACACACACGGATTTATAAATAGACAGGCATATCTACACATACACTTTTACATATAAGTAAACAATGCTGTTATCGATTAAATATTTTAATTGCCATATATTAAAATAAAGGTTCATTTAAGAGACCTTTTTGAAAATATAACTGGTGGGGAAATGAGTTCTTGATTGTTTATGCAAGAACAGGTCTGGATTGAGACAGATAGTAGGTTTGCATTTGGAATCAGCTGCCTCAGTCAAGCAGAATCTAGATGAGTGTGCAAACCAAGGCAGCAAATCAAGGAAGTCAGACAAACGATCATATCTCAAGTACAATTGGAGTCCTATTGAGGAGACCTAGGAAACAAGCCTAAAAGTAGAGCTACTAGTTGACAGGAGACTGGTAAGCTTTAGGTTTGGATGTGGTTGGATGGCTTTGGAGGATCAACATAAATGGAAGACAGCAAAAAGAAAGCATCTGGACCCTGCAGAAATACAGCAATAAAGAGACAAGGAGATAGTATGCTCAAGACCCTACTTTACATTCCAAACACTATGGATCAGGTTGTACAGGTCTGGATTTCATCTGATTGTGTAGAATTTTGCATTATGGATTAATCAAATAATCTTTTTTATGATCCAGCTGGACAATTTACAGAGATCAAGTCCCTGATGACTGTCATTTATTCACAGCTAACTGCATCCAAAGAATGAGACAAACGCCTCCTCTTGATGAACTTCAGCCTCCACCATACCAAGATGACAGTGGCTCGCCACACCTTTCGTGCACACCCTCTGAGGTTGGGGATAGCAAATGTGAATTTTCTCAGTGCAGCAACAGTCCAAGATGTTCATATAAGTGCCCAAGTGAAGGAAGTACTGGCCATGAAATAGAAAGCTTTCATAACAAAGGATATGAAGAGGATGTGCCCAGTGATAGTACCGCTGTCCTTAGCCCAGAGGTAATAAAACAGTGTTTCAGTTGTACTGAAAATGTGCTAGATATAATGAAATAGCATTGATCTGATGCTTTGAGTCTATGAGCACTTTTGGAATTTTGAGGATGGATGGTGAGTACCACCACAAAATGGCTGCCGTGGAGGGTAAGTAGAACATGATTGTCACGGGGTGCTGGGACCATCACAAATTTGGAGGTTGCAAGGCAAGTGTGCTCCTATGATGGCAGTAGCAGTTGTTTAATGGCTGCTTCCTGCTGACACAAAAGTGATACCTTCTGAATGTTTCTGAAGCACCCTGTGGTCTAATCCCCCCCCCCCCCAGAAAAAAATCTGTTCTCTCTCCTACCACTGCTCAAAAGAGCAGCAGCAGCAAAACTGAGGAGAGAGATGGTGTTGCATAATGCAGTGATGCCACTTCTGGGTCTTCATCCCAAAGTGATATCACCAGGTCAAGCAACGAGCCCTCTCACCTTGCCCTGCTCCTAGGGCCTCCAGCCCTTTTGATTTAATGGAAGATAAGCTTTGTCAAAGAAGCAGATGGGCATCTGGAAGCCAATTAACAGGCACCATTGTGCTTAAGGGCAGCCTTTTGGGGAATCACTGTATTAGAGCCTAGTTTGGCCGTAGAATTGGGCCTCACCAATTGCTCCTGCAATTTTCAATTGAAACACAGGCAAAAGGACTTTTGAAACCTCTCTTTCTTATATGAGTCACAAAAAAGACCAAAGCCTTCATCTGGGCTCAACTTAAAGAGCCTTTTGTGGCTTGGTACAAGTGAAAGAAAGCAGATGAGGCATATATTTAAGGAGTAGAGGTCCTAGAGATTTACAATTGTACCATTTAGAATTGTACCGTAGGCCAAAAGGGAAGCTCCTGAGCAGAGTAGGGCCTTTAAACAGCCAGATTTCAGAATATATGTTCTAACCCCCAAAATTCCATCAGGAGGCAAAATTCTAATATATATGGTAAAAGGACATGGCTCTGTGTGATCTTGCTCTTTACAATTCTCTCTGTGGTATTTCATTTTGGATATCAGACCTCTCTTCTCAATCTTCTTTTTTCTTCATCAGTATGTACAATTTATAAAAAGGAAGCTTTGCAGTTATTGGTATTGAAATGGTTATATGGATTCTTTTTATACTGATGTCCTGATGTTTCATACAGAAGCCTTTGATTAGAATCCTTGACATTTGTAAAAAAGAAAAATACATTTTCTTTTTGTATGAATGATACAAGCAGTTTTGTTAACTTGCATGACTCATTCTTCCTCACAATTAATAATGTGCTTAGAGAATATAAATATGCAGCACACAAGCACTCTTATTGTATTTCTAGCACAATGAATTTGCTTACCACATAGAAAGTACTACTGTGATTAGTCACCTGAATTACTCCTTAGAGATAGAAAATATTACAAATTGTTGCCTTTTTGAGAATACAATCCATGAGAAAAGAGCTGAAAAATGAATTCAATACTAGGCTGGCTTGATGGATCACTTCTGTCTCAGTCTAACCTACCTCACAGGGTTCTTGTTGATAGGATAAAATGGAGGAGGAGAGACTGTTGTTCTCTCATTGGGGAGAAAAACAAGGAAGTACATAAATTCATAAAGACTTGCAAATCAAGCACAGTGTTTCTGTGGGCAGAATCCCAGAACAGCATTTCAGGGGGCATTTGGGGCTGTTGTGGGAGCAGGTATGTCTTGGGCAGAAAGCCACTTAAATAGGGTGCTGTATCCAAGCTATAATATTGTTGTTGTTATGTGCGAAGTCGTGTCCGACCCATCGCGACCCCATGGACAATGATCCTCCAGGCCTTCCTGTCCTCTACCATTCCCCGGAGTCCATTTAAGTTTGCACCTACTGCTTCAGTGACTCCATCCAGCCACCTCATTCTCTGTCGTCCCCTTCTTCTTTTGCCCTCGATCGCTCCCAGCATTAGGCTCTTCTCCAGGGAGTCCTTCCTTCTCATGAGGTGGCCAAAATATTTGAGTTTCATCTTCAGGATCTGGCCTTCTAAAGAGCAGTCAGGGCTGATCTCCTCTAGGACTGACCGGTTTGTTCGCCTTGCAGTCCAAGGGACTCGCAAGAGTCTTCTCCAGCACCAGAGTTCAAAAGCCTCAATTCTTTGACGCTCGGCCTTCCTTATGGTCCAACTTTCACAGCCATACATTGCAACTGGGAATACCATAGCCTTGACTAAACGCACTTTTGTTGGCAGGGTGATGTCTCTGCTTTTTAGGATGCTGTCTAGATTTGCCATAGCTTTCCTCCCCAGGAGCAAGCGTCTTTTAATTTCTTTGCTGCAGTCCCCATCTGCAGTGATCTTGGAGCCCAGGAAAATAAAATCTGTCACTATCTCCATTTCTTCCCCATCTATTTGCCAGGAATTGAGAGGGCCGGATGCCATGATCTTTGTTTTCTTGATGTTGAGTTTCAAGCCAACTTTTTCACTCTCCTCCTTCACCCGCATCAACAGGCTCTTTAGTTCCTCTTCACTTTCTGCCATTAGAGTGGTATCATCTGCATATCTGAGGTTGTTGATATTTCTCCCTGCAATCTTGATCCCAATTTGTGACTCCTCTAATCCCGCATTTCTCATGATGTGCTCTGCATACAAGTTAAATAGGCAAGGCGACAGTATACAGCCTTGCCGAACTCCTTTCTCAATTTTGAACCAGTCAGTGATTCCATGTTCAGTTCTCACTGTTGCTTCTTGACCTGCATATAAATTTCTCAAGAGACAAATAAGATGCTCTGGTATTCCCATCTCTTTAAGAACTTGCCACAATTTGTTGTGCTCCACACAATCAAAGGCTTTAGCATAGTCAATGAAGCAGAAGTAGATGTTCTTCTGGTACTCCCTAGCTTTCTCCATGATCCAGCGTATGTTGGCAATTTGATCTCTAGTTCCTCTGCCTCTTCGAAATCCTGCCTGTACTTCTGGAAGTTCTCGGTCCACATATTGCTGGAGCCTAGCTTGTAGGATTTTGAGCATAACTTTGCTAGCATGAGAAATGAGTGCAATGGTGCGGTAGTTTGAACATTCTTTGGCATTGCCCTTCTTTGGGATTGGAATGTAAACTGACCTTTTCCAATCCTGTGGCCATTGTTGAGTTTTCCAAATTTGCTGGCATATTGAGTGTAGCACTTTTACTGCATCGTCCTTTAAGATTTTGAATAGTTCAACTGGAATGCTGTCACTACCACTAGCTTTATTGTTGCTCAGACTTCCTAAGGCCCATTTGACTTCACATTTCAGGATGTCTGGCTCCAGGTCAGTAACTACCCCATTGTGGTCATCAGGGATGTTAAGCTCGCTCTTGTATAGTTCTTCTGTATAATTTTGCCACCTTTGTTTAATCTCTTCTGCTTCTGTGAGGTCCCTACCATTTTGGTCCCTTATCATACCCATCTTTGCATGAAACGTTCTCTTCATATCTCCAATTTTCTTGAAAAGATCTCTGGTCCTCCCCATTCTATTGTTTTCTTCTATTTGTTTGCACTGTTCATTTAAGAAGGCATTCTTATCTCTTCTAGATTTTCTCTGGAATTCTGCATTCAATTGGGTGTATCTTTCTCTTTCTCCCTTGCCTTTCACTTCCCTTCTCTCCTTAGCTATTTGTAAAGCTTCCTCAGACAGCCATTTTGATTTCTTGCATTTCTTTTTCTTTGGGATGGTTTTAGTTGCTACCTCTTGTACAATGTTGTGAACCTCCGTCCATAGTTCTTCAGGCACTCTGTCTATCAGATCTAATTCCTTAAATCTATTTGTCACCTCCACTGTGTATTCGTCGGGGATATGATTTAGTTCATACCTGAGTGGCCTAGTGCTTTTCCCTACTTTCTTCAATTTAAGCCTAAATTTTGCAACAAGAAGCTCATGATCTGAACCACAATCAGCTCCTGGTCTTGTTTTTATTGACTGGATAGAACTTTTCCATCTTTGGCTGCAGAGCACATAGTCAATCTGATTTCTGTGTTGACCGTCTGGTGATGTCCATGTGTAGAGTCGTCTCTTGGGTTGCTGGAAAAGAGTGTTTGCTATGACCATTGTATTCTCTTGACAAAATTCTACCAGCCTGTGTCCTGCTTCATTTTGTACTCCAAGGCCAAACTTGCCTGTTATCCCGGTTATCTTTTGGCTTCCTACTTTAGCATTCCAATCCCCCATGATGATAAGCACATCATTTTTGGGCGTTGCTTCTAGAAGGTGTTGTAGGGCTTCATAGAACTGATCAACTTCATCCTCTTCAGCAGCAGTGGTTGGGGCGTAGACCTGGATCACTGTGATGTTGAATGGTTTGCCTTGGATTCGAACTGAGATCATTCTGTCATTTTGGGGATTGTATCCCAAGACTGCTTTTCCTACTCTCTTATTGATTATGAAGGCTACTCCATTTCTTCTGCGAGATTCTTGTCCACAGTAGTATACCTGATGGTCATCTGAATTAAATTCACCCATTCCTGTCCATTTTAGTTCACTGATTCCTAAAATGTCGATGTTCAGTCTTCTCATTTCTTGTTTAACCACATCCAGCTTGCCTTGATTCATGGATCTGACGTTCCAGGTTCCTATGGAATAAAAATCTTTACAGCATCGGACTGTCTTTTCGCCACCAGTTACTTCCACAACTGAGCGTCCTTTCGGCTTTGGCCCAGCCGCTTCATTCATTCTGGCGCTACTCGTACTAGCCGTCTGCTCATCCCCAGTAGCATATTGGACACCTTCCGACCTGAGGGGCTCATCTTCCAGCGTCATATCGTTATGCCTATTGGAACTGTCCATAGAGTTTTCATGGCAAAGATACTGGAGTGGTTTGCCATTTCCTTCTCCAGTGGATCACCTTTTGTCAGAGCTCTCAGCTATGACCTGTCCGTCTTGGGTGGCCCTGCACGGCATAGCTCATAGCTTCACTGAACTACGCAAGCCCCCTTGCCACAACAAGGCAGCGATCCTAGAAGGGGGAAGCTATAATATAATTTATATAATTACACTCCAAAATCTGAAATGTTTTGTCATGTCTTCCAAATTTACAGTGCAATTCTTCAGAGTCAATTTAGTCTATCCAATAGATTGTGTAACTATTGTCCACTAAGTCTGTTATTAGCTATTTGCTTCTCTGCTTTATAGGAAATTATTATCATGGCTAGAGAATGAAGTTGCTTTGAAATAAGAACAAGCTGAATGCTGTAGTTATTACAATTGACCATCACCATACTCTTCAGTTTATTGAAGATAAATATACCAGCTTAAAGGATGGCATGTTGGCTGTGGTCATTATTTATTTATTATTCATTTTATTATATTTATATACTGCCCTCCCTCATGGCTTAGGATGGTTTACATTGGAACTGTCTTAGGATCATACAATACAACATCTTGGCTTGAATGCATAAAATTTTTTAAACAGTAAGAAATTGCGCAAACTTTAATCTTTAAACCGCTCCTGCGGAGCGGATTAAATAAAAGGGTAAGGGCTGTTGGGGAGGAGTTAGGGTAGCCAACAGTGGGCCCCGCGAGCGACAGGCCACAGCCCCGCCGCCCACGCCTGCCCACCCGCCCGCGACCCCACGCTCCTGCAGCTAGAGCCCGCTGTATTGATACCACAGTGGGCTTAATTCCTAGTAGTACCATAATATGCAACAATTTGTTTTGTCACTTCAGTTTAATGTTAACAATGAGATGCAATTGCAGTGCTGCCTCAGATTTTTCTGTGAGTGCAGTTGGTAGTAGGAGGGACCTCTGGGCTCTGGTTGTTGGTGGATCACTCACTCAGCCTGGTGAAAGAGCTCCAGTTTGCAGGCCCTGTGGAATTGTTTATGGACTTTAGAACTACCTTTGACTGAGTGCCAAGGCAGAGGTTAGGCCAGGGGATAAGATGAAGAAATCATCTATTGAGAAATCTCCCATTTTTAAAATTCAATTATTATATGATTGGCCGACAGCTGAAGTAAGATGTGGTCCATCTGGTAAACTGACGAGAACTATTGTATTGAACAAAGGATGTATCCTCACTCCTCTACTATTTAATTTGTGCTCTAAGCTCTTATATTTCCAGTGAATTCCATCTGCCTTATCTAGCTCATGTTAAGTTGCTGTGTCTTTTGCATGCGTGTGATACAGCTTTTCTCACAAGAACTGTTGTACTATGTAAACTTGCAGCCACCTTTTCAGGTATTTATCCAAAGAAAGCCTAATCATTGTTTCTGAGTCAAATGATAGCATACAATTATGGACAAGGAAGTATAAGTGGGCAGCAGCAGGTCATCCTGTGAAGCAAGCAGAGCAATTTAAATATTTAGGAGTTCCTTTTCAAGCACATTTTTCTTGGAATTTATATTTGAAATCTGTTATCAGCCATGAGTACCGGGAAGGCTATTTTGAGATTTTATTATTCGTCTGGAGGACAATATATTATATTATGCAGTGGTTAAGGAATCAGATGCTAAAATTTCTGAACACAATGGAAAAATGGGCAAATGAAAACAAGATGCAATTTAATAAAGATAAGTGTAAAGTTCTGCATCTGGGTCAGAAAAATGAAAAGCATGCCTACTGGATGGGGGATACGCTTCTAGGTAGCACTGTGTGTGAACGAGACCTTGGGGTACTTGTGGATTGTGCTAAACATGAGCAGGCCGTGTGATGCAGCAGTAAAAAAGGCAAATGCCATTTTGGGCTGTATCAACAGGGGCATCACAGATGTCATAGTCCCACTGTATACGGCACTGGTCAGACCACACCTGGAGTACAGGAGTTCTGGAGGCCTCACTTCAAGAAGGACGTAGATAAAATTGAAAGGGTACAGAGGAGAGTGACGAGGATGATCTGGGGCCAAGGGACCAAGCCCTATGAAGATAGGTGGAGGGACTTGGGAATGTTCAGCCTGGAGAAAAGGAGGTTGAGAGGAGACATGATAGCCCTCTTTAAGTATTTGAAAGGTTGTCACTTGGAGGAGGGCAGGATGCTGCTTCCGTTGGCTGCAGAGGAGTGGACATGCAGTAATGGGTTTAAACTACAAGTACAACGATATAGGCTAGATATCAGGGAAAAATTTTCACAGTTAGAGTAGTTCAGCAGTGGAATAGGCTGCCTAAGGAGGTGGTGAGCTTCCCCTCACTGGCAGTCTTCAAGCAAAGGTTGGATACGCATTTTTCTTGGATGCTTTAGGATGCTTTGGGCTGATCCTGCGTTGAGCAGGGGGTTGGACTAGATGGCCTGTATAGCCCCTTCCAACTCTATGATTCTATGATTGTATGTTGTAGGGGGTTGACTTAGTGTGGCAGCAGATACTACTGATGTACTGTTCAAGATTTTTACACAATATCCTGGGAACTACGAGATGGCACATGTGACATGAAAAGCTTTGAGAGCCATGATACGGGAGATATCTTTTGAAGCAAAGGCTTTATAGAGAGCATTTAATCTGAAAATTGAGACACTGAAATCAAATTTGAACTGTGGTCTTATATTAGTTATGCTGGATCATCATATAAATATTTGGGACAAATTTAAATGAATGTGTCTCCGCATTACCCAATAATATGATGGAAACTCTGAGCAATAGTGAATTGAGTTAATTAAAAGACATTTGAGGGATCTAGATTTATAATGCTGGTTAGAGCACAAAGAATATGTCTATCCTTTTCAGCTGGCTTTCTTTCCCTGACAAACTACCTGTTCGAATTATCTCTTCCAAAATATCAAAGGGCATTTATGACTGAGCATTTGAATGCCCTGCCATCAGTGGTGCTGTTAGGAAGATTTAATGATATTCTATACTCCAATAGACTCTGCAAAAGCAGCATTAATCAGATTGACTCTCTAGATCATATTCTTTTAGATTACCCTGAATTTTCAGATTTGAGAGCTGAATTGATTTTTCCTTTGCTTCAACAGGACATCTCTTTAGAAGCTAAACCTTCTTGGTTACTAAGAGATGAAGATTAAAAAGTAACTTTCTGTGTAGCTAAATTTTTGGTGGCTGTAGTGAAGTCATGCTGTAACTCATGTGGCAAAACTTAGGGTTCACCTTTAGTGTGCAATGTCTTGCTATGTATGGCTTTTGTGCAAAACCACAATTAAGAAGAAGAAAACAGGTGTCAATTGAAATCACAGTATAACTTGGAACAGTGTAGATTCAAATGAGTAGCTGTGTTGGTCTGAAGTAGCACAATAAAATCATAGTCCAGTAGCACCTTTAAGACCAACAAAGATTTATTAAAGGCATGAGCTTAAAGGTAAAGGTATCCCCTGTGCTAGCACTGAGTCACGTCTGACCCTTGGGTTGACGCCCTCTAGCGTTTTCATGGCAGACTCAATATGGGGTGGTTTGCCAGTACCTTCCCCAGTCATTACCGTTTACCCCCCAGCAAGCTGGGTACTCATTTTACCGACCTCGGAAGGATGGAAGACTGAGTCAACCTTGAGCCGGCTGCTGGGATCGAACTCCCAACCTCATGAGCAGACAGCTTCAGAGAGCATTTATGCTGCCTTACCATTCTGTGCCACAAGAGGCTCAATAGGCGTGAGCTTACGCCTTGAATAAATCTTTGTTGGTCTTAAAGTTGCTACTGGATTCTGATTTTATTGGAACAGTGTAACATTATTTAGGATTACATTGTTCAACTCCCTGGGCCATTCCGCACGACTTTAATGTAGCAGAAGGCTTGCAAATTGTAAACGCTACTAATTTGCAGTTCCGCAAGACGTCGCACACAATCTGCCACACTCCTGAAACAGTCCCACAAAAACCGACTCGTTGTAGCGCTTAAAGGGAAATCGGGAAAAGTGGATTCACCCTCTGAAAAGCGCTACACTCTTGCAAATAATCTGCAACACTAGCGAAAAAGACCTGTGCGTTCCCATGGTTGTGGTTCCAACAAAGTCCCTCCCCCTGGCTCTCTCCTCCCAACTTCCAGCGAAGCGATCGCCATTTTTTTTTCTCGGAGCGAGCAGAAAGCAACGAACCAGCAAGCCTTCATTCACCCAGTGAGGCTTCTCTGGCTACAGTCCCTCCACAGAAGTGCTTTAAAGCTCCCCTGAGTCCCCAAGCACAACACAGCCCCGTTTGCAAGTTCCCTTTATTTTCCGCCAAAAATCGCGCCAGTTCATTGTCTTGCAGCTTCAGTCTTTTGCAAAAATGACTCCAATTCAAAGGTTAGGACCATACTCCTTTGAATCTTTTATTCCTGTCTTTCTCTCCCTTTTCTGATTGGTCATATTGGCAAGCTCTAAATGCATCTTTCGTCACATGGCTGGGTATCAGCGTGCTGTCCTCCCTTGTATAGTTGATTATCTTGTGTTGAATATTTGATTATCGTGTATGTGAAATGAACAGACATGTCAGACTATCCAGGCTAGCAGAAGTGCTTTGAGGATGATTTTAGTTCAAAATACAAAGGTATGTGATTGTTTTTTTACCAAAATGTATCAATGTAGATATATAAACTGGAGCACATCTGTGTAACAGCCTTCCTTTTCCATTTCATTTAGGAAGTGTCAGCTCGAGGATCATCCTCCCACCTCCCTAAAACTTTTGATCCTGAACCAGAAGCTAAATATGGCATTCTGGATGTGACTTTTGACTATGACTCGCAGGAACAGAAGCTTCTGGTAACAGTGACAGCTGCCACAGACATTCCCACTTATAACAGGACGAGTGGAAGTTCGTGGCAAGTACGCCTAGTTCTCCTTCCTATCAAGAAACAGAGAGCAAAAACCAGCATCCAGCGGGGTCCGTGCCCTGTCTTCACAGAGACATTTAAATTTAATCACATTGAATCTGAGATGATTGGGAATTATGCAGTACGCTTTAGACTGTACAGCGTACGCCGTATGAAAAGAGAGAGGATTCTCGGGGAAAAGATATTTTATTTAACCAAATTAAATCTTCAAGGGAAGATGTCAGTACCAGTGATACTGGAGCCAGCATACAGTATTTCTGTGAGTATTAAATCAAGGAGAATAAGTGTGACATAAAATGCTTTAAAAACATTTATTTATGCCATTAGTAATTAAAATTGTAGTATTTTTGCCAACTGTATGATGGGTTAGGAGACTTTTTTGGTCATTTCAGCATTTGATTTCATAGCTGAGTTACTTTTCAATTTTATGTGTTATCATCTGCTTCCCTCTTGTCATGACCCAAAGCCTTCACCAGTGACCAAAACACAGACTCCAGTGCTAATAAATAAATAAATAAATAAACAAACAAACAAACAGACAAATAACTAAATAATAAAATATTGGAGCCCCCTGTAGTTTGATGGCAAAGATCTTGGAAGCACTAGATAACATCTCCAAAACTAAACAAAGAATTTCCAAAAATGGACAAGAGCCTCTGAGCTAGAACCCTCTAAGACAACCCTGAAACATTCTTCAGGCTTTGAGAAACCTCAGAAGTGGTGCAATCATGCAGAATATGGTCGGGAACCATAGCTGTGCACACGTCCGCCTGCGGCCCCTCTCCTTCTCATCCCCTTCTCACACGCCCATCGTTGGCGATTTTGGGAGCGGGAGGTGGTCAATATGACCATATATAGTCATGTCAATCAATAAATGTTTAACAACTTTAAATATATTTAAATTAATTAATTCCCACCCATTTGAGAAGCCCTTCTAAGGCTGTCAAGAAGCCCCAGGGTTTTATGAAACCCTGGTTGAGAAAGCCTGCCCATCCTACCACCTGGATCCCCCTGAAGAGCTACTTCCCTTGCCCAGGGGCCTCACAGCCCACAACTCTTTCATTGCCAGAGATGACCAAATGCCTCTCTATAGTTCACACAGCTGGCTGGGCATGCAAGGTTCCAGGTTATTGAATGTACTGTTCTTGCAGATGACTTCAGCTCACTGACTGAGTCAGACCAACTCAACCTGCCGACATATTCAGTCTCTTTAGAACTGAACACTCCGTACCAATTCAGACTTTCCTTTAAAATGACCATAGTCATTATAGTCAACATTCAGGATGGGGGCGTGTAGATGATGGGGGGGGGGACTGGCAACACCATCAATCTGGGTTTTCATTTCTTGTTTAGGTTTGTTCTTAGTTGTCCAGCAATGTGCTTTTTGTATTATTCCTGTCCACAAATGCTTTCTTTGGGGACTGCAGGATTTTTTAAAAGTTGCCCAGGACATGTGTTTCTCTGTGCCATGAGAATGAACACCACAGGACTTTTGTTGGTTATTTGAAACCTCTCTTTTGGACCTAAAGGACCACGAGTTAGAACTTGTACAGCCGCAATACTGTTGCAGTACTCCTCCAAAAACATTGTACTGAAATAAGAAGCAGAGGAATACACAGTAAGGGGCAGAGAATGGCGGGTGTAATTTGGTATGTTTCTGTTGTCTTCGGCACAACTGCTACTTGCCCAAGTTGAGCAAGAAATTTTCAAATGGCACCATCTGTGCTTTTCATAATTGTGGTTATCATGTTACGCCTATGATTCTGTACACCAATGTTTCCCTGGAGGCCAGGGCCATTAGGGCTGAAGAGTGATAGTGCACTGAGCTTGCTTCATTCATTCATTCATTCATTCATTCATTCATTCATTCATTCATTCATTCATATCATTTTGATCTTTTTGTCATTGGCTCATTCCAGACACAATAGAATCCATGCACAGGAAAATTCAGCTGCAAAAGCACATTGAAAGTGCATTATCCAACATATGTAGTAGAGTCTCTTATGTATTTTCTTAAATCAATAGTACAACTATTATAATGTAGAATTTCCATGAAATTTTTTAATGTTAGAAAGTAGTCCCCATACTTGAGAAGATTGAGGACCATTCCTTTACCCCCTGATCTTAACGATTTGTACTGACCTGAAGTGTCCAAATACTGTCAGTGTGTTCCCACATAGACATTCAAAAATTAACCCCATTAGTTTTAAAGACTGTTGGCTTTAATTGTTAAAGTTGACTTCCTGTGTTTTTCCTACATGGCCTTTATTCAGTCCAATAATAAGGTAAAGAATCTGACATGGCATCTCTAGAAACAGCTAGAGTTGGCTCTCCTGTCCTGGCTCTAGAGTTACTTGGTGCATGCTGTGAAGTAAGCATCTTAGCTGTGAAGTAAGTAACTTCCCACTGTTAACTTCCATTCATTATACAAGTGGCATTCTCCATGATTTTGTCTGTCAGAACTTGAGTGGGTGAATGTATTATGATGCCTTTCATAGGAGCTTTAAAACCAGCCTATGCTCTGGCATAATCAGAAAGCAGACTTAATTTTTGTTGAATTAACATAAGGCTAGACTTTAGGAGTGACCCTAATTAGAGCATTCTCTCATCTCACTAGAAAATAAACCAAATACCCTGAAAATCTTGTTGATATCTAGGGGCCACTGGAGTTCGATCCACCTGTTCTACTGCAGACCAACACCCAGTGTGCTGGGGTAGAGATGCTAAGATTGTTCATTTTGTATCTGAGAGAACCAAGTTTGAATCTCCACTTGTGCCATGGAAGCTTTTTGGGTGACTTTGGGCCAGTTGTGGACTCTCCTCTTCTTCTCTTACCTCACAGGAGAGGAGAATAATGTAAGCTGCTTTGGGTCCCTACTGGGGGGAAAAGGTGGGATGTAAATGAATTAAATAAATAGTCTCTGAAACAGTTATTTAAATGAATAGAATGATCTTCTTTATCTCCTGCAATGTTCAAGTAAGTTTCAAGAGAAAGTTTTGATATGGAAATCAACTGGATTTTTGGGCAGACCTTTGCCAAGTAATTAAGCACAGCAGCAGAAAGACAGGCATTGTGACAGAAACCACTCTGGATTATTTGAGTCTCAAGTGCTGGCAGACAAAAGGCTAAATAGCTAAAGTTTAAGGACAGATTATTTGGCATTTCTTCTGGATGGCATATTGCCTTCTCCTTGTGGCTCAGTGTGGTTCCAAGTTACAATTTAAAACATACAGCATAAAATAAAACTCCAAATAACCCCCCGTCCCTCCTAAAAGATACCTGTAGCCTGTGCCACAGATATTCAGTATCCGGAGACTTCAGAGATATAAAGTTGATGTAGAGAAATGTTGAGAACAAAAGCTCATGGACTAATATTCTTGCATTGGCTATGATGTACAACTTTGTAAATACAGAATCACAACAGCCTAGTGCCATAGCAATGCCTCTGGGTGGTTTCCATGCAAGAAGGCATGTTGTGTACATCTTACCAGGAATCATTTTTAAAAGGACAAATTATCTGGGTATTGCAGTAGAGTTTTTTGTGGAGCAATTGCTCCTGATCATGTGAAAGTGGCTCTGCGGTTGCTGAAGGGTGAGTGAAGCAATCCTGAGATAGATGTGATGCTTGAGGTTTCCATGCTAAGCATTTCTACTTTAGTTCAATCACCATGCAATTTGCTATGTCAGTTCCTAGTTTGTAGCATACTTATGTTATCTGAAAAAGAGGAGTGGGGTGGGGTGAAGGTAATGAACCCTATCCTTTGGCTGCTCTGGAAATCTCTTGCACTTGGTTTCAAGAAAAGTACAAGAAGATCTATACAAGGTCAAGAGTGAGTATAGATAGTAGGTTACCATCCTTTTGGGGGGTCTCTCAGAACAGAACTTAAATTTGTGATCTGATGGGGTAACAAACTTTATAGCCCCTTTGAGCTATAGAATAATCAGGAGAAAATCAAGCGTGGTACTTGACTACAACTGTATGCTAGTCAACATTAGGGTTGGTATGCTGCCACATTGGAAGGAAGTCTGAGAGTCAGTCACAAGAGAGGATGAATACTTGAGAAGAAAAAAAGTAAACAAGTCAGGGAGTTGCTCCGGAGGTCCTTTAGAAGTGGAGGTCTGTGATTTGTCTTTACTTTTTGGTATCTGATCTCTGTAGTGCTGCAATATATGAAACTGAGGAGGCTGCAGTTTTCTCAGTGGCAGAATATGGGGGTTGTACCAGACTTATTGATATACTGAAGGAAGAAGCATCCCATAGTATTCAGTGGGATTTAAGGGTATGCAAGAATGCCTAGGGTTGCAACACTAGTGCTTCTTCTAGTAATGTCAGTCAGTCAGTCAGTAACCTTTTATTGGCATAAAATGTATAAGACATATAAAAATAGGGTTTAAAATTTCAACAAAATAATAAAATGGGGTTACATAACCAAACAGATCTTAAAATGATTAAATAAACTATAAAAGATAAAATACAAGGTAGGCAGTATATTATAAAAGCATCTTAGTTAAAACTCTGGCAACTAAAATGGTTATCTCTGGGTCTTTGTCAGAGAGCAGAAATTGCAAGGTCATAGATTTACTTACAGAAGGCTTGTTTCCCAGCAAGGCAACAAAGCTGTCATCCCGACACTGCTCATATAAGGGGCAATCTAACAAAATGTGTGAGACAGAGTCAGGGCAGCCAGAACCACAGGGACAGAGTCTCGCATGGTATGGGATATGGTGGTTCTAGTAATGTATAAACCACTATGCATATGCTACTGCAATAATCTTTTCAACAACCCTGTAAAGTGTGTCATTATTATTACGCCCATGTTGCAGATGAGGATAGAGACCGAGAGAAAAGCCACCTTGATAATTATGGCTGAGTTCACCACCCAGTCTCACCTCCACTAGTTTACATTAGCTTGACAATGTCTGACAGCTGCCTCCGGGCAGGAAATGCTTATCACTGTTGACAGTGATATATAAAAGAATTGTTTTATTGATTTAAATGTTGTATTTCACTTATTGCATATGAATTCTAGGCAACCTGCAGACGACAGTGACATTAGATTCGTGTTGGGCTGAAGCAGCGGAATAAAGTTTGTTCTGACAGTAACAATAGTTGTTCTCAAATAACACACAGTACCATAGCAAACCCTAATAAAATAGAGATTTTATTAAGCCAGCTGCTGTTCAAACAGGAATCTTTAAGGTGCACATTCAAATGAAATGCTGTGAGATGCTTCAGTTTGTGTTCAGGGACTATATTAATGTAATATTATACAAAAAGGTTTATGATGAAAAATGTTTGCTAAATCTTTTAAATTGCATGTCTGATGAAGAGCTACACTCCTCATTTGAACCAAGGATCTTCCTGTCTGAACACCTGAGAAATCTCATGTTTATCAAGAATATGGGTCAGTTTACAGGAGAGAAAGGGAGAGAAAGAAAGAAACGGGAGATCCTTGGTTAGTGTGTTTATGATTTTTGTTCGAGGAGCACCATTACACTGCAGGCATTGCTTTTCATGAATGTCTGGGATAACTAGCCCTTATTTTATCTTCTGCCATTCATGTCGTAGCCAGCCAAGTAAACATTTTCTGAGTAATATAGGCTGAGTGTTACTGCACTGGAATGTGCGAGCTCCCTGGGATAATGTAAGTGGCCTGTCTGAACAAGTCGCTTTCAACAACTGTCAGCAAAGTCGTATCGTTGTAGTTGCAAGGAGGTTAATAGGGTAAGTACACAGGACATTATTTTTAAAGAGAGGAACCAGTATTGATTTCTTAAGCCAGTTAGACTTGCCTCCTTTACTATTTCTTCAGTATTTCTCAAAACAGTCCAGGGACACTCCTCCTTCCCTAAAGTCTGTAAAAACAGTCTCTTCTCAGTTTTCTGGGAAAGGAGTCAGGGACTCTGCTGCAGGGAAGAGGGCTGGAATTGCTTTGCCTCCTATTTCAAAAGTTTGAGCTTGTAGAACTGTTATCATGCTCAGCCACTCAGTCTCCAGTAACTCTCAGAGCACAAGCTAGAAAGCAAACTAATTGGTTACTTTTAATCTAATAGCTCAGATTTAAGAATTCTAATTGGTTGAGTGGCACCAAGGAGGCTCCGTCCTAATACAGTCATCATAATTTTTCTTGTACTAGTGGTGAAGGGTGCTTTAAAAGTGTGCCAGGGGCTAGCACTCCCCCCCCAGCTCTTGCAGTGGGAGGATGGAGAAAGGGGAGGGAGCACAACGGAGGACATGGCAGCCACCCCCACTGGTGGCGAGGAGACGGTGAAGAGGGAGGAGAACCCCCTGGCTCTGCAGGGGAGGAGAGACACTTTACTGCCTCTGCCTGTGGGAAGGAGGTATGCAAAATGTTCAAGGCCTCTGCAGAGGAGGCAACCGCCCTTCTTCATCCCTGCTGGTGACAAGGAGCCAGAGGAGGTCAGCAGGCCCTCCACGAAGAGGAGGTAGCCAATGTTCCCTGCCTTCAAGGGCAGTGAGGAGACAGCAGACAATGATGTGGCCTCCCCAGAAGATGCAGCTGGGTCTCACAGCTCCCAGTAGCAGCGATGAGGTGATGGAGAGTGACAGGGCCTCTGGAGAGGATGCTGCCAGCCTTCCCTGCCCCTGGCAAGGTGGAGAGGTCAACAATATTAGTGGAGCCTCTGTGAGGAGGGAGAGAAAGTGGTCAGACTTGCCATCAGGTGTTAGGGGGTCAGTGCAATGCGCGATTCCTAGCCGGAGGATGGGCTGGCATTTCCAACGTGGCCTATGGTGGGGGAGGGAAGGACCTCCCCTCCTACTGGAGAGCCTACTGGAGAGCCAATCAGAGGGCTGGCACATCTTCAGAAGTATGGTCATGATTTTATGTGGACTGATAATTGGTTTTTGCTCTGTTTTCCAGTGCAAACGATTTCTCCTTGTAGATAGACTTCAATCTGTATCCATAAACATCAACAGCTAAAGAGGATTTCCAACTGAATGCCAGTCAGGATTTTTGTGAGGCTGGTTTTCAACTATCAGCTCTGAAAAATTTTTCTCCAGCATCTGGCTGAAATGATTAAGCAATAAGGAAGTTTCTCACTCTCTCCATTTAAGGGGGGAGACTGAATAGGCCTTTGGAATTGCTTCTGTATCTTTTGATACCTGACCATATAGGCTGTGTACAGACATTACAGACATTTCATTTGAACTTGTTTTTAAATCTTAGGAGATATGATTGTTAGTTCTAAGCATATGAACATCTGTTGCATTAAAACAGGACTATATAGCTCAGTGATGCCTGTTCTGATGGATAACTGTCTAGTATGTAGAAGCTCTCTTAACTTTTAAAACTGGAAATATCAGGAAATGAACCCAAGCCCTTGGGCATGAAAATGAAGTCCTCTACTGAGGACTTGTATAGGGCAAGTCAGAGCATGCTTCAAGTTTGATCCTTAAAATGGAAAAGCAGCATCTCTTTCATGCACACAAAAATCTCTATGCTGACCTCACCCTGCCAATAATGAAGCTACACAGAATCATGTCTATTTTTCTATGTGCTTTTTAGAAAGGGGGAAAAATAGCATGTGCTGGGCAAGCAAGAAGCTGGATGAGCTTTCCTTGATTTCTTTCAGCACACAGTTTCTAATACTGAAGCTTCTGGGATGGTAGTGACAGAATCCGTTGTGTCTCTACTCTTGCTTCAGATCACTAGCTGACCAAACTTCTGTTCCTGTGGGAGTCAGTGGATTCTAAGAAACAGCACCTGCAGAACCTTTAAAGCCCTTCATGGCTTAAAACTCATATCTGAAGGACTATCTCAACCCATATATTTGTGCTCCAATTATGGTCTCTAACCCTCATCTTCTGGTCGTTCCGCTAAAATTGATCAACTAGACACTTCCCAGTCCTTTTCAATTGCATCTCCCATCTTGTGGAATAGGCTCCAAAATGAGGTGATGGGGGCACTATTCCTTAGAAATCTGCTTCTCGGGACCAGGTCCTGAAATGCCATTTGATTTGCCTGGGCTTTTAATAGATCTTGACCTGCAAGCTGGGAGGAGAGTAATGGTGTTTTACTGTATTACATGCTCTTTTAATTTGGAATTTTAAGCTGCTTTAAGCCACAAGAGAAAGGCGAGGTATAATAAATATTTTAATAAAGTGGGGGCCCAGCAGTAGGAGTGGGAAATCTGAGGAAATTGCCACTCCCCTTCTTCTGTTAACTTAATTGCCCTTATGTCTTAAGGTGTTTTTCAGTACAAGGCACTATTTTGTACATTTGTTCTCAAGTTTTGCTTTAAACCTTGGGCGAAACTGTGAGCTGACCACCATTGAATAATTAGTTTCCCAAAGTACGAAAAGCCCACAATCCAACTTTGAATTAATAAGGTTGCTGATTTTTGGTTGTAAGTATCTTTAATTCCATGTTGGACTGAAGCCTTGTCTCTGGATATTTTTAAGCAAATAAGATTTAAAAAATTCTTTGAACCGTTACTGGTTTGTTCAGCCTATAGCCTATGGCTGTAAGCAAAAGTTACCTTACTTGTGCCATTGTTAGTTGTCAATACAGATGGTAAAAAGTGTATCTAGGCAGTGTTTTTTTTACGCTTTATAATACCGCATTCCATACAAATTAAAGAATATATCTTGTCATTTTTTCACTAAAATGTACTGTGTAATTTTTATTAGAAGACTTATAAAAGCACCACACATGAGGCATAAAATGAGAAAAATGGCACTAGGGTCCCATTCTTACCTTGCTGAATGTCTGTTGAGGAAGTTGGAACTCTGATTTACTGGAACATATAAATTTTGTTTTGTCATTTCATTTTGAGAATGCATTACTCACAATAGCTTAAGTCTGGGAACAAAGCTGATTTGTGAATAGTGTGGTACTTGTGTTCTTAGGATAATTTGCCTATGTGTATATTTCCAATATCACTTATGATTTCAGAAAGGAAATTTGATGTAACTTTAAGTGCTCGATGGCAATAAATTAAAGTTGTACATGTTTTTTCCCTAGAGTTTCAGTCTCTTGATTATACTCAACAAAGAAATTATATTTTTATTTGATTTTACTTTAATCAGTGTTTTTGTGCATGACAGAAAAAGTTATTTTTAATAGAATATCCACTAGGTTACCATCTTGAGACTGACCCCCCCCCCCAAAAAAAAGCTTTTGAAAAATTGTCTTTAAATAATTCCCCAAACAAACTAATTAAGCACTTTAACAAAAACTTAATAACAATGAAGGCAATAGTTCTTTTAATGTTCTCATTGTACTATTGGATTCCCATATGTTGCAGGTACATTTAAAATATGAATAACAATTTTTTAAATTACAATTTTGGTGAAAGGAGTTTTGAGACTGATGCAGAGAGACTAGCAGAGTATCACCTTTCCCATGCCGCATCCCATAAAAATTTCAGTATATTACTTGCCATGTCTGTATTTTGGTGAGAATGGGATTGTCCAGCTCCCTGCAGTCAGATCGTCTATGCAGGAAAATGTAGCCCTGGGATAGAAACCCAAGACTGGTTGATCCAGCAAGGCAGTCCTCCCAGGCTCCCCCCATATAATTCCAGGAGGTCTTCAGCTCCAACTTGGAGGTTAGCTATCATACTATAGGCCCAGGTTCTCATCCTTTCCGAAAGAGGTCTGGTCACTACTTCAGGGGCTTGTGGTGACCAGATAGTCCCACTTTAGGAGGGACGTCTGGGGGCACCTGGCACATTGTACTCATGTTGAAATTAAAAAATATATATTACAATACTATTTTTGCATTCTATGCTTTCTATGAAAATTTTTGTTGCTCCACATAGACCAAACTTTTAATCAAGACCCCCCCGGTCAATGGTATCTCACTTTACCGATGATAAAATCTGGTCACCTTACTCTGGTGCTGCTGGACCATTGTCAGCAGGCACCTCAGGGTGCCAAGCCCTTTCTGATCCCCCTAGTCTTCCTGAGCCACTGGCCTTGGCTCCTTGGGTTCCTTCCCTGTAGACTCTGAGTTTGAATCACTGGACTGATCAGAAGGGATCATAGCTCCTTTGTTGGATCCAACGGATAACAAAACATTGCACTTTGGTTGCACCACACTTAGTAGAGGTGCTAAAACGTTATTTGCAATTTTGACTAGTATTTCTAGCAGTCAGGTTTATCACACCATGTTCCCTTTTTTTCTTTTTTTTTCTTTTTTTTTTGGGGGGGGGTGAATCATAGAGGCAGGATATACAAATTCAATCATACTGCTTCCTGAGAAAAACTTTGAACATTGAATTTCAGAACTTAATAGTGTGTGTCAACATTGTTTCAGGACTCCAAAGAATGTGGACTCAAAGGCAGCTCCTTTCTATGCTGATATCAAATCTGCCAACTCATGCAGGGAGGAAGGAGATAGGTACTTACAATGAATCACCAGAACAAGTGAACACCATTAATCATCTATTTAGTGCTGCGTGCACAGTCATATATTCAAGTGCTAGACTGGAGATTCATGCACAGACCAGAAAGGTTGCCATGTATGGAAATCTGTTTCTTTGCATGGACTACTCTGTAGAAATTGGAGGGTACAACTTCACATACCTTATGATAATGTTAGTTCTCTGAGTTGTCCATCAATTACAGTAGTTTATTTATACATTACAGTAGTTTATTTTGCTTTGTGGTGTTTCATCACAGTTCAGCCATTTTTGCTGAACACAAAAGGCTGAAAGTTCTCTGAGCTCACCTCTGTCAGTGTACTACAAGCTAAGGTTTATCATTATTAGGAATGGTGTTACCTACCCTCATTAAGAATTTGTATGCTCAATCCTTGCCCATTCTGGCTAGTAAAAGGCATCAGAGAATAACTGCTCCAGTGAATGGGGCATATTTTCAGTGCCTCTTTAATGGAAGATTCAAGTGGGTAGCTGTGTTGGTCTGAAGCGTGAGCTTAGTCTGAGGAAGAGTGCTTGCACTCGAAAGCTCACACCTTGAATTAATCTTTGTTGGTCTAAAAGGTGCTACTGGACTCTGATTTTCTTTAATGGAAAGACACTTGCCTATAGCCTTGAAAGTAACCATTGTAAAGCTATTCTTTGGGGGGGGGAACTATTGGAGAATCAAACAACTAGTCTCTAATCTGCAGTTTTTGAGTTAGAATGTTCAAACAAGTGATACCTTCTGACCCCAACTACTTTCTGAAAACATTTGTCAGGTCCCAGGTCCATTGTACCACATTAGGGACTCCTGATCTACATGACTCTATTAGGCAAGATGATCCAGAAATGTGGAGTTGCCATCACTATGCGGTTCTAGATGGGATTGGGGAAGGGCTTTTCTACAATAGGCAGAAGATTGTCACAAATTCTCCTTTTTTTCTTCAGACTTCCACAACATGTATGCTTACTGGGGTCCCTTGAGCCCTGGCGACAGTATTTCAACGGCATAGTAGACTGCAGTGGAAAAGGAAGGGCTTTGGATTCAGCTGATTATGTTGACCTCACGTGTTGTTGCTGTTAGGTGCGAAGTCGTGTCCGACCCATTGCGACCCCATGGACAATGATCCTCCAGTCCTTCCTTCTCATGAGGTGGCCAAAGTATTTGAGTTTCATCTTCAGGATCTGGCCTTCTAAGGAACAGTCAGGGCTGATCTCCTCTAGGACTGACCGGTTTGTTCGCCTTGCAGTCCAAGAGACTCGCAAGAGCCATTTTTCTCATTTTATGCATCATGTGTGGTGCTTTTATAAGTCTTCTAATAAAAATTACACAGTACATTTTAATGAAAAAATGACATATTCTTTAATTTAATAAAAATCCTACATTCGGATAACATGCCACGCCTGTAAAATAAAGTGAAAGGCTTACTTTTTGCAGACGCCATATTTTTGCAATGTCGCCAACATCCAGCGTCCCAGCAGCCAACTGCCAGCTACATCCTCCATTTTAAAGAGAAAGTTGGGGAATCCCAAAAAGTGAAATCTCCCAACTATCTGGCATGAGTGAGAGGAGAGAACTCAGCAAGCCACACACCAAGGGAATGTGTGGAACTGAAGTAGCGCTGTCTCTGCCTCCAGCGCCTGCCCTCGCACCTGCCTCCCTCTCCCTTCTACTGGGGATGGGGATTTTCTTTTCTTTTAAGTAACTGCCTAGATCAATGAATGCATGTTAAATTGCCCAGGCAAAGCAAAAAAAATTCCCTCCAGTTAACACACTAAGCATGCCTCTCTAACCTCCCCCCCCCAAAAAAAAAATCAGGAACAACATTGCTTCAAGGCTAATGATTCCAAAGCACTATGCATCTATGATCGTGGGCCCTTTAAAACTGGGAGAAAGATGATTGGCTGCCTGGCTTGATTGACAGGCAGAGGAAAGTCGTGAGTATAGTGCATTTCTCTCCTCCGCCATTTCAAACTGGCATACAGAGTGCCCAGAAGTGCAAAAGGATGGCAGAAGGAAGAGAGAGAGCCAGGAGTTGAGTAATGGCCAGAGGTGTGTTATTTAATAGTGTTACGCCATGGTGCTGGCATAACGCTATTTTTTTCAATGTGCAGAAATTTCACATTTCCTGCTCCCTCCTGGCCCATTGTTGGCCTTTTTAGGAGGGGAGGGAGACAGGTAGTCATGACCGTATATGGTCATATCACTTCATAAATGTTTTAACAAATTTAAGAAATATATTTTAAAATAATTAACTCAGACACATTAGGGAAACCCTTCCAGGGTCGTCAGGAAACCCTGGTTGAGAAAGCCTGCCCTAAGGAATGAAAAGGATTTAATTTAGCTGCGTTGCTGAGTAGGATCTTTATGTTCAGCTGCTCAAATACAAACTGTGTATGTAAAGTATCTTTTAATAAAAAAAGGATAATTGCCTTGTGGGAGACATGCTCCTCCACTCTCTCCACAAAATCATATCAATTTCAGTTCTGTGGAGTTAATCTGATTTGGAAACTTATTTTACTCTGGCATCTGTACATTGCTTACTAATGGTATTATTTTATACAGGGCAGACTTGAGCTTTTTGCCTGTCTTTGCAAATACTAAAGGAGGGTATCCAACTCATAACAAGCCCATGAGATAGAAGAAGCTTCCCTCTTTGTAGATCTGAAATATTTTTTACTCTCATATCCTAGTCATAAATTACCCATGCAGTAACGTATGTATCACCTAGCGACTGCTTTCCTCCCAAAATCAAAATGTTTTTTTAAGTACTATAGTCTAATTCCAGTACACTGCTAGTGACCCCAGTCCCTCTTCTATAGAGTCAACTCTACAAATCCAGTTTACACTCTTGCACGATTGTGCTATTCATTTATCCTGCCTCCTCAGTACATCTTATAATGTTTGTTGTGCTGAGAACCATCAAGTCATTTCTGAGTTATGGCAACCCTAGGAATTAATGACCTCCCAAACATCCTATCAGTAACTGTCTTGCTCATGTCTTGCAAACTGAAAGCCATGGTTTCCTTCACTGAGTCAATTTGTCTCATGTTAGGTCTTCATGTTTTCCTGATGTTTGCAGCATTGTCTTTTCCAGTGAATCTTGTCGTCTCATAATGTGACCACAGTACAATAGCCTCAGTTTGGTCATTTTAGCTTCTAGGGAGAGTTCAGGCTTGATTTGATCAACAGCCCGCTTGTCTGTTTTCTGGCAGTCTTTCATTATTGGACAACTCTCCTCTACCACCACATGTCAAATGAATCAACTTTTTTCCTGCCAGCTTTCTTCAACAATTTCCATTTCTTCATCATCAGTCTTAACATCGTGTGATTCTTTAAGACCATAAGAAGAGCCCTGCTGGATCAGACCAGTGGTCCATTTAGTCCAACATCCTGTTCCTGTTTTACACAGTGGCCAACTAGTTCCTCTTGAGGACCAACAACATAGCACAGGGGCCTCCTGGATCTGGGATTCATAGGTTTAGTGCCTGTGAATGTACTTTTGTCTTCTTGATATTCAGCTGTAATCCTGCTTTGGGACTTTCAGCTTTAAACTTCATCAGGAGTAATTTCAAGTCTTCACTATTTTCTACCAGTAATATGGTGTCATCTTTATAACTTAAATTATTAATGCTCTGTTTTTCAATTTTCATACCACCTTACCTTAATCCATAGACTCACAGAATCATAGAGTTGGAAGGGGCCATACAGGCCATCTAGTCCAACCCCCTGCTCAACGCAGGATCAGCCCAAAGCATCCTAAAGCATCTTATGATATGTTCTGCTTATAAATTACAGAGATAGGGAGATAAAATCCATCCTTGTCTGACACATTCCAAGAGGTAATTATTCCATTTTCCCATCTTCTGTTCTAATAGTAACTTTTTTTCTGTAGTATAGGTTGAGCATCAAAACAATCAGATGCTGTGGCATACACACTCTTTTAAAACCATCCATAACCGTTAATGATTCACACAGACCAAAGTTTTGTTTTAATATGATTTTCTTCTGAAATTCTTTCACATACTCTAGCAACCAACATAAATTTGCAATATGATCTCTAGCGCCTCTTCCTTTTCTGGATCTAGCTAACATTCGGTATTTTAATATATAGTAGCAATCTTTGTTGTGAGATTTTGAGCATCACTTTACGTGAGGAAGGAATTAATGTGATTGTCTGACAGTTGCTGCAGTCTTTGATGTCTCTTTTTTGGAACTGGAATGTTTGTGTGACATTGTATAGTTTTCTATATTTGTTGGTATACATTTGTTATGATTTTGATGGTCTCTGTGGCTTGAAATAGTTGTACTGATATCCCATGCATGCCTGGCAATTTGTTTCTCCCAACTGCTTTGAGTACAGCTTTGATTTCACTTTCTAATATAGCAAGTTCTTCCCCAAAGATTCTATTCTTGAAGGATAGTTCTTCAATTTATTGTCCCCATGTTTTCTTTATTTTGTCCTGTTTAGTTAATGTAGTCTCACACTGATCTCTCAGCACACTTGACTGTGCTTTAAATTTCCTTTAAAAAACAACTCTATGTATATAATATATAATTACATTCAAAGAACAAGGGTGAACAACTTTCAACAATACTTCTTTCAATTCATTATTTCAGGGAATCTTCTTTCTGCTATCCAGGAAACTTGCTCAATGAGGCTTATAAAATAAAACATAATAAAAACAGATAATGTTAAATATTGTTAATTAAAACCCAGTACTAGAAACTTAACTCTAGTATGAAGATATAAATCACTGTACAGCTGAAAATGAACTTAACAGTTAAAGTCAACTATAAAAATGGTGATAAGTATCAGTCCCTTAATGAAAAGCCTCAATAAATAGAAATGTTTTGGTCTAGTACCTAGAAGAGAGCAATTTCTGTTTTTCGAGGCAATATTCCATAGGCGAGATGCCACCACTGAAAAAAACCCATAGTTGCCACCCACTATACCTCTGCAAGTGAGGGTAGAGACAGCAGCATTTATCAGGAAGATCATTGCTGGTAGACCATATGGGAGGAGGGTGGTGCTTCAAGTACTGTGGCCACAAACTGGCTTTAAAGGTGCCAGAAACAGATTTAAACACAGTGCAGATCCTTCAGGGCGATACAAGCCTTTTATCTCACCCCTGACAGTAGCTGTGCTGCCATATTTCAGGCCGTCTGGAGTTTCCAGATCATTTTCAAAGGCAGCCCCATATAGAACGCATTACAGTAATCTAACTTGGATGCAACCAGAGCATGGATCACTGTGGCTGAATTTAATCAGTGAGATCAATTATTCTGGCATAGGAAGTGTGGTAAGGTCTTGACTGCATTTTCAGTGTTCTGATTTCAGCCTTGCATGTGTTGTTCTTTTCAAACTCCCCCCCCCCCCATTTTTATTTGAAAATAAGCTGTTGTGACTTGTTCGGATCAAGTTAGAATTTTTGAAATTAAATTATAAAGGAATAAACGTTAAGGATGGATTGTTGGGTATCTTGGTTCCTTAAAATGCTGGCAAATGCTTTGCTTTTGCTTCCAGGGCTGTGACTCCCAAATGAGCATGTCAGAAATGTCCTGCAGTGAAAGCACCTCCTCTTGTCAGTCTCTGGCACATGGCTCAGCTCCAGAAATCCTCATTGGACTGCTTTATAATGCCACAACTGGAAGACTAGCAGCAGAAGTGATAAAAGGCAGCCACTTCAAAAACTTGGCAGCAAACAGACCACCCAGTGAGTGGAATCTTTTTTTTCTGTCCTAATGCTTATGCTCTTGGGGGGATTTCAGTGGTGGGGACTTCAATCCTATCATTTAGTCTCACCCAGTCAAATTCAAATAGTGCGATCATCAGCTAATCTGTTTCATGTTTTATATTGCCAGTCAGTTGGGAAACGGCAAAAATCTAAAATTCAAAATATTAGTTGTGATTTGACAAGATCGTTTTAATTTTTCATGATGGACTGACTAATAAATTACTTTTATCATACTGATTAATTGCTGAAGTATTAATGCCTCACATCACGGAGCCAATATTAAAAGTTACAGTGTCTTTTTTTTAATAATGCCAATGACTTGTGAATGAGTGAGGCCATTTCAGCTCTGGGGATACTGAGAAAAGCATTTATAAGGGTGTGAGAGCATATCGACACTTGCACTTTAGATTTGGTGCTGTAAATGTTGGGTTCAAAATGATTCTTGATATCTAGGATGGAAAATGTGCTGCTGACTTTTTAAGGACCAAAGCAGGTTTGTGCAGAGCCCTTTCAAGTAAGGGGGCCCGGCTTAGTGGTTGATTGTGTGCATTACAGCCAGCGTGCTGTAGTGGTGAAGAGTGGCAGCTTCTAATCTGGTGAGCCGGGTTTGATTCCCCACTCCGCCACAGGCAGCCAGCTGGGTGACCTTGGGCTTGTCATGGTCATGATAAAGCTGTTCTGACCGAGCAGTAATATCGGTGCTCTCTCAGCCTCATCCACCTCACAGGGTATCTGATGTGGGGAGAGAAAAGGGAAGGGGATTTTAAGCTGCTTTATGACTCTTGGTAGAGAAAGGCAGCATATAAAAACAAACTCTTCTTTGGCATCTTCAGTTAAGCAGTCTGAGAAAGCAAGTTCAGGGGAAAACTTTTCTCTGTCTAAGATCTTGGAAAGCTTCAAAATACTGGGCTACAAAAAATAGATATTTATATTTATATTTCCCACCACTCTCAGCAAGCCGGCTCGGGGCGGTTTACAGAATAAAATATACTCCCCTAAAATCCCTGTTTCCCTTAAAACCAACATTTAAAAACTACTCAACAACAACCAGCAGCAACCAACCTACCCACCTCGCTGGGAAATCAGGGAGAGGATGACCCCCACCAATGGCATATGGTGGGATATTCCATCTTTGGCGAGGCCCATAGATCTCTTCGCCCTGGCCTCAACCATAAGCCTGGTGGAAGAGTTCCATTTTCAGGGTCCTGCGGAAAGCTGGAAGCTCCCACAGGGCCTGCAGCTCCGGGAGCTCATTCCACCAGGTAGGGGCCGGGACCGAAAATGCTTTGGCCCTAGTTGAGGCCAGGTGAACCTCCTTGGGGCTAGGAATGACCAATAAGTTGGAACCCGCAGAGTGCAAGGCCCTGCATAGGCCGACAGGCGGTCTTGCAGATATTTGGGTCCCAGAATAGTCAAAACCATGGTTTATGTTGTCATGACAGAACTTCCTTAGGGTCAGGAATCACTAAACATATTAGTATTTTATTATTTTTATGGGAGTATATGGGGAGAGGTGGTCCTTTAGATGTGCATGGCCCAGACCACATAGTCTTGAAGGTTAAGACCAAAATCGTGATCCAGAATTCAACCAGCAGCCAATGCAGCTGATGGAGAACCGGTCAAATATGGGTCCTTCACGGTGCCCATGCAGCTGCATTTTGCATAAGCTATCCAGCCTAGAGGTGACTGTCACATGGATCTCTGTGGCTAGGTTCCCCAGGGTCAGATAGGGCACTAGTAGCTTCACCTGACAGAGGTGGAACAACACCTGATGAATTACCTTTGCGATCTGAGCCTCCATTGAAAGGGAGACATCAAAGATCACCCCCAAATTCCTGATGGAGTATAAAACTCTACTCCACATGGGGGAGGCACACTTCCTCTTCTTGCCCTTTCTTCCCCAGCCATAGGACCTCTGTCTTTTCAGGGTTTAATTTCAGGTGGCCCTGCTGGAGCCACTGCCTTCAAACGCCTGGGAAGTATTCAGTTGGCCATGCATCAGCACTTATATCTAAATGTCATTCACATATTGGTGACATCCCAGCCCATCAGCTGTGTTAAAGGGCACATGAAAATATTACCATACACAATCCAAGCATCCAGATCCAACCTCTGGTAGCTGCACATTCGTGAGGCAATGCAGAAAATTTGTAGTACAAGATTATGGGGAAAGAGATTAGAACTCAATTCGAGGTTTAATTTGCAGCAGCAACAGCTGCATGTCAAGCATAACATCTAATTCATCACCATGATGCCTGTGCAGTCCTATGTGCACAGTGTGCATGTGCAGGTCTGCCATGGAAGATGTAGAAAACTCTAGAACAGGGGTCTTCAACCCCTGGTCTGCGGCCCGGTACCGGGACGTTAAGGCCATGGTACCGGACCGCCAGTGGCCGCACCTGCCTCCCCCCCCCCCGCAGCGAGAGGGGGGGAAGATGCAGGCACGGCCGCTGGCACACCAGCGACGCAAACGCGCATGCGCGGAGCTGCCGCGCGTGCGCGTTTGCACCCCCTGCTGGCAAAAACGCGCATGTGCAGTTCTGCGCATGCCCGTTACCGCCACCTAGTGGTGAAAACATGCACGCGCGGCAACTGCACGCGTGCGTTTACGTGCAGCTGCTGTGGCCGGGCCACCGGCTCTCTCCCACCCTCGGAAGCGGTCCCCGACTACAAGAAGGTTGGGGACCGCTGCTCTAGAAGTCCTGAGGTACTCCTCCCCTCTCCAGGTGGCTTCCTACACTTTTCAGTTGAGGAAGAGAGGAGTGCCCATTGCTCAGTTCTTTCTCTGATGCCACAGAGAGGGTGTCCTTTTCCTAGGTCTCTTTATTGATTTCCTTCAGTGCATTTGTCTTTGTTTTCTGGGGGCCAAATGGTAGACACCTGGGAGCCATATAGGAAGTATATCCAAAAACAAAATCATTCTGAACTTTTTTTTTTAATTAGAAGAAAGGAATTCAGCTTTCTGAGGCTGAAGTTTGGCCTTTTCCCCATTTCTTGCCTAGTGTGTATCCAACCTTTGTGTATCCAACCATTGCTTGAAGACTGCCAGTGAAGACTTACCACCTCCTTAGGCAGCCTATTCCACTGCTGAACTACTCTGACTGTGAAATTTTTTTTCCTGATATTGTTGTAGTTTAAACCCATTACTGCGTGTCCTTTCCTCTGCAGCCAATGGGAATAACATCTTGTCGCTCCACTGTGACCTTCCGGTCACAATTAATACAGTTAACGAACTGGAGACCCGTTGCCCCCCTTTGGTAGTGAGGTTTGATGGCTTCAGGCAGCTCTCTTCTTCTGAAGTGGACAAGTTGCTGGGGTTGGTCAGGGCGACCACCTGCCCCCTTGATCCCTGCCCCTCTTGGCTCCTCAAAGGAGTGGGCTAGGAGATAGGAGGCCAACTCAGGGACATCATCAACCTTTCCCTGTAGTCTGGGGAGTTACCTGAGCGGCTCAAGGAGGTGGTGGTTCGCCCTCTCCTGAAAAGATCTACGCGGGACCCTGCCAGCTACTGCCCAGTTTCGCATTTAGCATTCCTGGGCAAGGTGCTGGAGTGGGCTGTGGTGGACCAGCTCCTAGCTTTCTTGGAGGAACTCAATCCATATCAGTCTGGCTTCCGTTCTGGCCATAGGGTAGAGACTGTGTTAGTCGCTCTATTGGATGATCTCCGTCGCCAGGTGGATAGAAGTGGGTCAGCCGTATTGGTTCTCCTGGACCTATCGGCGGCCTTTGACATTGTGGATCTTGACTTGCTGGTCCACCACATTGCCGGCACGGGGGTACAGCCTTGAGCTGGATATGCTCCTTTCTCCAGAACCGGACACAGAGGGTAGCAGTGGTGGAGGAGTTCTCACACCCTTATAGACTCCCTTGTGGGGTCCCACAGGGCGCGGTTCTCTCCCCTACGTTGTTTAACATCTTCATGCGCCCTCTGGCACAGCTGGTGTGGAGCTATGGACTAGGTTGCCATCAGTACGCTGATGACACCCAGCTCTATCTCCTTATGGACGGCCACCTGGACTCCCCCCCCCGGAACCATTTGCCAGATGTTTGGAAGCAGTGTCTGAATGATTCGAGCAGAGTCACCTGAAACTCAATCCCTCCAAGACAGAAGTCCTGTGGCTGGGTAGTAGGGGGCAGGATCAGAAAGTGCACTTACCCACCTTGGCAGGAGTGCAACTTATCATCGCGCCCCAAGCCAGGAATTTGGGGGTGACCATTGATGCCTCCCTGACTCTGGAGGCACAGGTCAAAAGACTAGCGGGCCAGGCATTCTTCCATCTTCGCCAGGCCTGGCTACTAGCGCCCTACCTGTCCCCCGAACATTTGGCCACAGTGATCCAGGTGACGATCACCTCCAGAATAGATTACTGTAACTTGCTCTACGTGAGCCTACCCTTGTCCTTAATCCGGAAACTTCAGCTAGTGCAGAATGCAGCTCCTAGGGTCCTCACTGGGACACCTTGGAGGGCCCACATCCAGCCTGTGCTGAGGCAGCTGCATTGGTTGCCCATTGCTGCCCAGATTCAGTTCAAGGTGCTGGTTCTAACCTTCAAGGCTATATGCGGGTTGGGCCCCACATACCTGTGGGACCGCCTACTGCCCTATGTTCCCCACAGGGCCTTACGCTCTGCAGGGGAAAACCTATTGGTCATTCCTGGCCCGAGGGAAGTGCGCCTAGCCTTGACCAGGGCCAGGGCCTTTTTGGTCCTGGCCCCTACCTGGTGGAATGAGCTCCCGGGTGAGCTGCGGGCCCTGCGGGATTTGACATCTTTCCGCAGGGCCTGCAAAACGGAGCTCTTCCGCCGGGTTTATGGTTGAGGCTGGGACCAGCGGAGGAGATCGGCTGCCCCCCCAGCGAAGGGAGGTTGCGGGCCTGTGGACATCATGCCACCCCATGCTCTCAACACCCCATGCTCTCTAGTTGGGATGGGGAAGTAGGTTGGGAGATCATCCGGCATGTTATGGGTTTTTAAGTCTTTTAATGGGGGTGTTTTAATGGGGTTTTAAGACCATGTTACCCACCACGAGCCCATTGGGGAGTGGCAGGATACAAATCAAATAAATAAACAAATAAACAAATAAATAAATGGACTTCGAGGAATGGTAGAGGACAGGAAGGCCTGGAGGATCATTGTCCATGGGGTCGCAATGGGTCGGACACAACTTTGCACCTAAGAACAACAATGTATAATCTGGTAGACTGGAATAAATTCTTTGCAGTTGGGTAATCTAGGTCATCACAAGCATTTAAAACAAAACAAAAAACTTTTAGCACATCTGCATTTAGGAAGATCCAAGAATAGTCCTATGAAAAATAGATCCCTCTCCTGTCCTGTCCGTTTATTGTTGTTGCTATATTTGAATCGAGACCCATTTCTATCTATCTGTCTGTCCATCCATCTATCTGTCTGTCTATCCGTCTATCTTCCTCATGAAAACGCATAATGAAATAAATCTTAGTCTTGAAGTTGCTGGTGGAATTCATTCTGTTTGGAGCTGCCCCCAATGGTGTATTGAGTAGGAAACGTGCGCTAACAGTGTGACTAAAGAAGCCATGTATCTTTAATTATGTTTAGGACAATCCTATTCTTTAGGTTCAGCGCTTTATTTCAGATGAATGAAGTGGTGTTAAATGGAAGTGTGTGGATGAATTAAGAACAGGAGTGTACCAGCCAAGTTAACTTTTCAGTCCAACTATTTTTCATTGTGTTGTTTGTAATGTAGAAAGGGTGCAATTCAGTGATTGCTTACCCTAACTGTAATCCCACTGACCTCAAATGAGAGAACCCTAGTTTAAGAGGTCAGAGGGTTGACCTTTACTCAAAAGTAAGGTCTGGTAAAGACTATACTATGGTTTTATAGTGCAGTAGCCTGATCTTTTGCATGAATCTCTGTGTTCTGTATGTTTAAAATCATAACAGATATAAAAATTAAGATATCCTGTAAGTTAAAGAAGGTATAATTTTTTTGGTTTAAAGATTATACTGTGACCTTACAAAATTATCATTTCATTAAATTGTACCCACCAATCCTTTTGTTTGGTTCCTTTCTCTTAAATGAAATGCTAAGGTTTTGTTTTCTTCCACTCTAGTGAATAATGTTTCCTCGTAAACTTTAACCTTTGATCCTCTCTCACCCAACTATTGACATCTGGTCATTATTTCTTTTACTGCTTTCCACCCCCTGTTGTCAGATGGACTGTTCTGTTGTCTAAAACACTTAATAGGTGGACAGGTTTATATAATACGAGGTGAGTTTCTGTAGAACCTAATTAGATGTTGTCTTTTTCATGCAAAAGAAAGCTGCCAGCGCAAAGCTCTCTACTGCTCTCCACCATGTTGGTTTCTGACAATGTACATTAATTAACCGTTGTACTCTTAGAGTGGAGACAGACCTTATCTCTGACTATGGATGATGGTATTCAAAGATCTATGAAGTGAAAATGTGAAAAAACCACACCTGGACACAGTATTCCTGTAGTCTTTTGTTCATCAAATTTTTCTAATTTCGTGTATAAATAACAATCTTCAAAGGACAGAGAAACTGCCTGATTTGTAAGAAATCTGTAAGAAAGACAATAGAAATTTTTGATGCAACTGACAGTATTCAGAGGCCTGACACTCCAATTCAGGGTGTTTCTTCCCAGGCAAGTTTGAAAACACTATAATAACAATGAAAGCCTTTTTTTTGTGCCAGTTGCAGATGTTGTGTTAATGAATGCATCTCTGTGATCCAGTGGCTCCAGCATACACATGGAGCTCCACATCAACAGAAGTGTCCCTGTTCCCTTCTGTGATCAGTAAAGTGCGCTAGGTTTCTATAAAGAGAACAGGAGTCTTCTCTGTGTGTAGGAGTTTGGACTGTGGCCTAAATAGTTTAATCGTAGCTCAAAAATGGTACTTCTGAAATGCACCATAATGTGCATCTTAAGCAACTGTGCCCAAATAATTCATCATACCATGTATTACGTAACTTTGTCCAAAAATTAGGCACAAGCAACTTTACTCACATGAGTAAAGAGTAGTTTTTCCATGCATTTTGTTATAGTTTGGTATTTTAAAAGGCAGCCAAAAAGATTGACTATGAAACCACATCCAAGCAGAGAATTTCTTAGTAAACATTTCATCTTGAGCTCCCTTGATGCTAACACTGCGCTACACCTCTTTTTTTAACTTGTAATTTTTTTTTCATTTCACTTTTTGTTCACCTGTTTACATTCCTTTTTAAAACTCGGATATGCTTTACAGTGTTGTGGCCAATTGTAGCTTGCTAAGTGTTAATGCTATCAGTGTCTGCTTGATGCAAATAAGCCAGGGTTAATGAACAGGAGAAGGTTTATGAAGTATACCGTTAAGTAAGTAAACTAGTTATGATAAAGAAACACAATTAAGTAAATAGAAGCTGAAATTAAATGTGTTCCTCTATATGGTTAGATTGCTAAATTCATTCTGCTGTTCAACATCTAATATGGTATACACCATAACCTTAAAGATGTTATATTTTAGGAGGTGGGATCTATTGTCTAAGACAGCTCATGTTCCAAATTGTTTATTTTGTAGATACTTATGTTAAGCTGACCTTGCTGAATTCCATGGGTCAAGAGATGTCCAAATGCAAGACATCCATCCGAAGAGGGCAACCAAATCCAGTATACAAAGAGACTTTTATTTTTCAGGTAGCATTGTTTCAGCTTTCTGACGTGACACTCATATTATCTGTGTATAACAAACGGAGCATGAAGCGGAAGGAAATGATAGGCTGGATTTCTTTGGGCCTGAACAGTTCTGGGGAAGAGGAACTAACCCACTGGACTGAGATGAAGGAATCCAAAGGGCAACAAGTATGTAGATGGCACTCTTTGTTAGAGTCTTAATGGCAGCTGTGGCTTCCCAGGGTCAGGATTCATCAAGGCTGCCACCTGAGACGCAATGCAGAAGTTACAAATCCAACATTCCATTTTAATAACTGCACAAAATGTTACGGACAGAGTAACTTTTACACTGTTGCTTCACTTAACACCATCAATTTCAGGTAAACCTGTGCTGGGCAGAGAAAAGACACCGAACCCTAATTCTTACTGCAACATTTTCAGGACTGTTTCAGTTTTAACTTTCAATTTTGTGTAAATCGGCTATTATTGAAATGTCCTCCAATTGTGTGAGATTTTTTTGAATGGTGCTATGCTGAGTTGTATATGATCTGTCCAGGAGCAGATTCAAGATAGAAGGGTGGAGTCAAGATGGAACAGTGGAACCAAATGCAACAGAGAGAGACTATTCATAATTTGGGATGACTCTTTAATTTTAATACTAGCGTTACAATCCTCTCCCTCTGTACATGAAGAGCCATGCATTTTGGCAGCTTTAAACCAGATCCAAACACAACACTCTAATGCCTCCTTAAGTTTAGTGACACACTATTCCCCCCCCCCCGACCATTGAAAGTGGTTTGATGCTCATGGTGTGTACACTTTTAACATATTTATTGCTGGTAAATAGGGTGCATGTAGAGGTCACACAACAGACTCTATTGCTGGAACTAAACAGTTTTGAGCCTGGTCAGTGTCTGGATGGGAGACTTCATGTGGATCCCATGCTAGCCACCTTGAAATCCGCAATGAAAGAAATACAGAATTCAGACATAAACCATAGCACTCCATAACCTGGGTGGAGCTGACAGTGCAACTAAGGAGATATGTACGATTTGTGGGAAGTGCAATGTCCCCCAACCCACCTTCAGTTCTTTTAATAACTGTTGCCCAGCTTCATGGAGGATTCTGGGGATGGTTCCTCTGCTTTGAAACATTCCTTATGCAGGATTTGTTTTCTCTCTCATGCCCTTGGATCTCAGTGAAACCAAGTCTCAATGTCTTCAGTCTCACTTTATCTAATGCTCCTGAAGTTTACCATGGGAATGCTCTATGCCGTGCAGTGGAAACATTTCCCGGGATCCTGGCTTCTGTCCCAGTGTCCCAAGAGAATTGGGAGCTTGTGTTCCTCAAACACCTGTCTTCCTGCCATACGGCAAATCTGTTTTAAAATTCACAGGAGTCTCAAAAGTCTAAAAAGAGTAGGAATGAAGGTCAGCCATTCCATGCCTGGATGTATTTTCCTTTGGAAATGTGGATGTTAAAATCTGGGAGCTGAAATGTCTAGAGTAAAAGACTTACAGTCTTCTATTCAACCTTTCCAGTCCCATGACCCAGCTTTCAACCCCAAGTGACAGTATCAGGCCCACTGAGGTACTACCTTGTGGCAGGAACTGACATGACATCAGAGTAACTTCACAGGAAGAAAAGGAAACCTGGCTGTGTTTAAAAGGAAACTTCTCCAACAGTCGCCTTATTTGGTCATGCCTCTTCAGTGTTCATGGAAAGATAGAAGTGTGGTGTCCTTTCTCTCCATGCATGCCAACTAAGAGAAACCCTTCCAAAAGCAGCAGAAAGGTAGCCCATCTGAGGACCTGATCCATAACCTGACCACTGTATTAGTATTAGAGGAGTAAACTGCTAACTCCACAAAAACGTTATTTAATGCCAGCACTTTGCTAGACATCTATGGTCACTAAACATTTTTTTGTCTTGAAAGTATAGCATCATTATGAGATTTGAGGTGGAAAGAAAGTATTGCACAAGTTGGCAGGCTCCAGAGTTTTTAATTTTTTCTAGCAGGTTTTAGGGATTGTGTAGCACACTGAAGCTTTGAGGTAAGCTGGCATCCTGCAACAATTTAAATACACGTTAAGAGTTCTTTAGTGAATATTTGCGGATGGGATCTTTGTTGTAAGCATAGTAAAGAAATCACAGATTAATAGTTTTAATTTAGAAATGAGAATAATGTGATTTAATACAAATGCAGATTCACAAATTTGGGTTTGTTAACATAACAGTATATAAAATTGAGAAAGCACATATTTGTCACTGACATTTCCACAATATTTTTGAATACCGCTCTGTTTGAGACCTTCCAGTATTGCATGAATGGAGCATCATATGAAGGATATATCGAAATTCTTAGCAACCACTTCAAAGATTCCCAACTGTTGTCTTGAAACTGTTATCCAGTGCCTTTAATGTTTCACCACTTAAATCTTCTGTGACTATAATGTGATGCTGAATTAATTGATTTCAGTCTTGATTTATTTAAAGTTTTACCAAATCAATTTTCCTTCCTGTGTTGCATGGCACAAGAAATGTACTTTTGTTAAAACAAAACTATTCAGGAACTTTTGTGAAGAGAAACACTGTTGATAATAGTACAAATATCAGATGTTCTTTTCAGCTTTGTTTCTTGTTACATTTTCAGTGCATTCTTCTACAAGGCTTCATATAAGGCAATATATGTTCCAACTTTATTAGCATTTTAGTTGAATTGGGGCTAATGGGAGTTTACTTATAGATCTAATACCACAATTCCAAACATACTTACCAGAAAGTAAGCATTGTTGAATTTGTTGGAACCTTTTCTGAGTAAATATTTTTTCATTGGATATTAAGACTTGCACTGATACAGTGCCTTGAAGACTTAGTTATATATTCATACAGAACAAAACAGATGAACAAAACTATTTCGTGAAGGTTTCCTAATTTTAAAAAATGTATTGCTATGTCTGTGTTTGTGATTATAATCAGGGAGATCCTTAAAGCAGAAAGTTGCCTAACCAGAGTTGTAGTTTTATATGTGTGTTGCTCTTTTACGTATAGTAACTCCTACAACAGGTACTGAATAATTTCTGTTGAAAACAAGATAAAGGTGAGCTGACTATATAAAAAAGGAAACTTATTTATGTTTATCAATTTACCCAAATTAATACCATGCTCTAATTTTCACATCGGTTGCCTTGTTTAGGAATATACACAAGTCATTTGATGGTAGGAGAATCAAAACCTTTTTTCTTCAGGGTTATTTTACATGCATTAAATTGCAGATTCAACTTTTACGCTACAAGGTAACTGTTTTTACAATATGTACTGGAACATGTTCTACTGGTATACAGGAAGGCCTTAAAGGAATTTAAAAACCACATGATTCTTATACCTGAGGTTATACCTCAGTGATTGAGCAAATGGTTTGCAAATTTGAGGCCCCGGGATTAATCATGAATATGTTTAGGTAAAGATTCTGAGCATGAAGAATATTGTATACAAATAGCACTATGAGATGAGATGCAACCACATGAGGGGCACATGAAAATGCACCCCCGCCATGGCATCAACTGCAAGCACTGCAGGAGCAGCATCCACGGGTACCTTTTCCTTCCCATACTGTTTGCTGCTGCCGCCACCACCCATACCCTCTCCTCTCTCCACTGCAGCCGTGCACAGACAGACAGCATGGCAATCACACTAGTCCTCACACGACCTCTGGGTTGGGAAGTACTTGGAGACTTTGGCAGTGAAGACGGGGATGAGTGGGATTTGGGTCGGGAAGGGACCTCCATGGGGCATAATGCTATGGGGTCCACCCACGAAAGCAGCCATTTTCTCTGATCTCTGTCACCTGGAGATGAGCTGTGGACCGGCATCTCTATCCAGAGCCCTTTCCCTGCACTTTAACTTTATCTAGTCATGCTGTAAAACTATCGGGTAGATTGTCAGGGAAAGGGGGGAAAGCCTTTAAAGAATTAAAATGGGGAGGATGGTGTGAGCTAGTGAGCTGCCCCATGTCATTTGAAAGGCAAATTCAGTCCCCCCTGCAACAACAGAAGTAGTGTCCATATGAACATTCTCCACAGCTAGTCTGCAGATTCCCTTTGGGGCTGGATTCAAACAGTTTTTTTTTATTTTAAAAAGAAAAAATCCCCAGAAATGCCAGAAGTCATGCTTGATATGACCATGTTGTCATGCAGATAGTCTCCTTTAATGCAGAACCTTCATGTTTTCCATGGAGGGGAGAATCCAAATTTGGAAACAGTGGAGGAAAGCACAAACTGTAGAAAATGTGTATGTACTAAAAATGGGAAATAATATGTACACTAAACCTTTCTCTATATGAATAGAGTGATGTCGGCAGGTTTAGAAAGACAGTTCACATTTATTTTTCCATATAGTCTACAAAAGCAACAAGCTTTGTGTGGTTTAGCTGCTTTTTCCTACATGTGGGTGCTATCTGTGTAGAAAATTATTTTCATCTGATGGATTTCTAATGGATCTCAGGAAATAAGTCTGGAAAATACTTTCTTCTGAAATTCTAAAGATCTTAGCTCTTTAGATCTTCTAAAGAAAAGTAGCCCACCTGCTGTAGCCAGCTCTGGGTTGGGAAATACCTGGAGACTTTGGGGGTGAATCTGGAAGTGGGTGGGATTTGCAGCAGGGAGGGACCTCAGTGGAGTATAATGCTATGGGATCCACCCTCCAAAGCAGCCATTATTCTCCAGGGGAACTGATCTCTTTAGTCTGGAGATGCGCTATAATTCCAGGGGATCCCCAGGTCCCACCTGCAGGCTGGCATCCCTAAGCCCACCTGTCAGGCTGGTGGTCCTAAACTAGAAGTACTGTCACTCTGTCCCCTTAAGACAGCTTTTTTTGTGCTGTTTGCAACTCACATTGAGATTAATGAAAATAAGAGCAGCTACTGCACTGTTAATACCTTTGTTGATTTGTACTTGTAAATTTTGATTATGTTGTTGACAATGAAATCTAATATCCCCATTGCTGTCAGATATACGACCTATAACCTATACACTATATTGACAAATGGCAGATATGAAATAATTCCTCTAATTTTGTGACTTGATGAAAGCTTGGGGAAAGACCGCAACACATGGTGCTTGTATCCTGTATACCCCATGGGCCACAAATGTAACAGGGCTGCATTGCAAGTCTCACTCTAGATAAAAGGTTTGTTGAATTCTTAACTCTAGTGAGTCAAAACAACAAATAAAAAGCTACACCAAGCTTTAAAATTTGGGTGTGGAACATAGCAAACTAAATGAAGGCCTTAATATTATTTCCTCAGTATGTGTCTTGAGTGATTGCAGACAGATGTCTGGAATTTCTCTGTCCCTCTGACTACCTCTGTTTGCAACATAAATTGTTTTCTGGCTGCTGTCTGAAACATTATTTACACCCCATCTCAGCAACATTTTGGGATTAAGTCTTACTGAATTTTCACACTTTTAGTTGTCCTGTACATCTATTGAAATAAACGGGATAGTGTGCTGGAAAGTACACTCTGAGACCAGGTTCCAGGTTGCATCAAGACCATTTCCCTGTAGGGTTGTAGTTACTGTGACAAAGCTGATCCTCTACAACTGGTTTCCAAGCTGCAACTGATCATATGGGTGCTTCCCATGCATGTGTCTCTTTGTCTCTCAGGGCCAGGGTGTGAGAAATACCCATGCTGTCTGACCAACCTACGTGATAAAACTTGACCTATGTGGAGCCAGGCACGAGGAATGGGCCTTTGGGTGGAAACGACAACACAGATATACCAGACAAATTGACCTGCGCAACTAAATGTAAAGACACTCCTCTCTCTTATGAAAAAATGCAGCAATTATTTCTATATCTGCATTTTAAGGAAAGAGTTGTTTAGTATTAAGGAATCATGCAAGTTGCTTAGTCACTTCTAGTTGTTTTATGCTTAGTCTTTTAGGGTTTAGCAGGACTTTGGTTTCACTTTAGAATAAGACATTTACCATACCATCCTAAACAGGCCTACTCAGAATCCAACTCAAGGCTACAGTGGGGTGTAGTCCCAAGAAAGTATTCTTGGGTTGCACTGTTAATGCAAGAAATGTTGAGTGTTTTGGTTTTTGGAAACTTGCATGCTTTCTTGAGGGCACTTGGCAGAGGGACCATTTTCAAACTATGATTATTACGATGATTGCGTATTGGATCTTTTCCAACCAAAATATTTCCATGTGGATCCCAGGGTGTGGTAAATGCAAATAATAAAGCCATAGTCAGAAAGCTGATTACCTGAATCCACTTACTATTATCTATTTCTACCAATTATCAAAAAGATTTTTAACCAGTTTGTTCCCAGGATCATGTGCAACTATTCCTAAAATAAGCATTTATTAGCACTTTGGTTTGGTTGCTACTTTGTGGATTGTTGCGGGCTGACTACCAGTGTGCCTTTTATAAAACTGGCTATTTCTCCTACATAAAAGCAGCCGTTCTGGATCAGACAAAAGTCCATCTAGTCCAGCATCCTGTTTCACACAGCGTCTGACACCTACAGAAGGTCAACTGGCAGGACACAGAGGCCAAAGATTGTCACTGTTGCTTCCCCTGGTTCAGAGGATTATTACATCTGAACAAGGGGATCCATTTAGTTGTTACTGGTAATAGCCATTTGTGCAATTCCATTTTAAAAATAAATAAATTAGTGGCCATCACTATATCCTGTGGCAGTGAATTCCATAAGTTACCCTTTGACTGAACAAGTAGCTGTTTTCGTCTGTCATGAATCTGATGCCCATAGTGTTCATTTGGTGACTGTGAATTCTTATGTATAGAAAAGGGAGAACATTTTCTTGATATCTACTTGGTTTACCCCATGCATTATTTTATACACCTTTATTATCAAGTCCCCTTTTCTCAAACACCTTAATCTTTCCTCTTTAACAAATGTTTTCCAACCCATTGATCATTTTGATTGCCCCTTTTTGTACCTTTTCTGGTACTGCTATATCCTTTTTAGATAGACCAGAACAATACACGGTATTTCAGATACAGCCACACCATAGATCTATATAAAGGCATTATGTTACTAGGACACAGATTTTTCCCCAGTCATACTAATCCTTATTTGCATTTGGTTTTCCACCACTGCTACACACTGAATCAATATTTTCATCAAACTATCCACCATGACTCTAAGGTCTCTTTCCTCAGCAGTCACTGCCAATTCAAAAGAATATAAGAACAGCCCTGCTGGATCAGAACAGTGGCCCATCTAGCCCAGTATATGGTTTCACATAGTAGGGAACCAGTTGTCCCAGAGGGCCAACAAACAGGATGCAGAGATTAAGGACTTCCCTGATGTTGCTTCCAATCACTGGAACCAGAGGTTTACTGCCTCTGAATATGGCAGTTAGCTATAGTCACCATCACTAGCAGCAATTGATCGAACTCCTCTATGAACCTGTCTAATCTGTTCAGACCTCATCACTGTATATTTAAAGTTAGGGGTCTTTTTTACCCTAATGTACATCACTTCACACTTAACTTTGAGCCTTATTTGCTATGCTGTTTCCCACACGCACAGACTGGAGAGATGGTTTTAAACTCCCTACTATCCACTTTGGTTCTCACCATTCTTAAAAATCTGGTATCATCTGCAAACTCGACCATTTCACCATTCACCTCCGCTTCTAGTACATTTACGAACAGGTTATAAACAGCACTGGTCCCAGTACTGACCCCCTGGAGCCCTTTAGCTTACTTCTCTCCATTGTGCAAACTGTCAATTTACTTACTAACTCCTAGTATTTAACCAGTTTGTAGTCCACAGGAGAACACATTTTCCTCCCCCCTGACTGCCAAATTTACTCAGGAGCCCTTGATTTGATTTAGCCAGGCATACAGCAGTGCTATTTGGGAAGGTGGTAACTGATTTATAGAATGGCACCATAGGAAAATAATTGTGGACAACTACAGACATTGTGTGAATTACATCTAAGCACAAAACCATTTTTACATTTAGGAATTTTGTAAAAATAGCTTTTTAAACATTTTAATATTCCTTTCATTCCACCGCAGCATGGAATGACAATACCTCTGACCCTTCAGTACTTACTTGGAATCTCCAGAAAGTTTCATAGGTAAACAATTGAAGGGCTCTTGATTCAAAGATATTTATCTGTTAAATAAGAGAGGAAGTATAAATTCTGCCCTAAGATCTCTGTTCAAAATGGACATTTAATTTCTAAATAAACAGCTGAGAATAACTGAATTTGTTTCTGCGTTGAGATTCCTTGCTGATACAGCAAGGAATACAGTTCTAAATTTTTTAAATGATGTTCTCAAATATTATGAATTTCAGTTTCCTGCTTTGATTGAAGACACATATCTTAAAAGGATACATTTTGAATTGGCTTTTTTAAACTGAGTTCACATTTTAGAATGCTAGACTCTAACCACCACCACCACCCCAAAAAAATACAGTGTTTTTGCTAAATTAATTTTTACCTGGCACATCCTACTGTATATGTACAACATGCATAATTATTATATTTAGATGCATACTAGCCCCAATGGATCCACACACAAAAGGTGGTTCTTCATGTACAACCAATATGACATCGTAGTATTCAGGCAAGCACAATTGGACTTGTTGATTGTGTCTTTTGCTGTGAATGGGAAAGTGCATACCTACCCAAGGTCACTAGTTGTATGTAACTATCTGCAAACATCTATAGGTTGCTGTCATGTCATCTCCAATGCAATCAAATGTGATTTCATTAATGAGTGCTGGTTAAAAACGAAATCTCTCTACCTACAGTATGAATGTGTATAAGCACAAAGAGGGAATAGCAGGACTGGGCTTGCTGGTCTTCCTCTATCAATAAACAGTTGGCTTGCTATTGGAATAGAGCATTCAAACTATGCCCAGAGGTTCTGCCTCATTAATGGAGATGCTGCAGAATGCCTTCAGACATGGATGGAACTGAATTGCTCCTTTGTCCGTCAGGAGCATGGTGGGCCCTAGGCCTATTATGCACGGCCGCCGAACTGGCGATTTCGGGTCACATGGAAAACGCGGAGGGGGAAGACGCGAAGCACACCGGTTATGCACGGGACAGGGCACGACGGCGGCAAAACCCAGAGTAACCGATTATGCACGCGGTGATCCCGGCGCCGCTTCTGGTTGCGCCCCGGTCACCCGGAAGCTGCGCTTTCTTCCGCGTTTCGCTACCGTGGCTTTTTCGGCGGCATGCACCGAAGCTGCGGCCAGTTGCAGCCGGCACCGTGCGTTATCAGTGATTTTAGTCGCCGCCATTCCACCCCGAATGTGCGTTATTCCCCCCGTGCATAATGGGTCCTACAGAGCTTTTTGGAACTTTAGGAGGAGGGAGGGGGAGAAAAGTCAGCATTCTGTAGTTTCTTACACAGTTTCATAGTTAAATTTCAGTACAAAAATTGAAATTTACTCACAAAGATTCAGTATTTTTCATTTTATTTTTAGTTTGTGTGTGTTTTACATTTTCATCATCACATCCATTTATTTAATAAAATGTTACTTAAAATTACCTATCCACTTGTATGAAGTGTGAGAACTCCCAGAAGACCATTTCTGAAGTTTGTGGCAAGAGTTGGAAGATTTGTCCTATATCTTTTTTACCTTTCTAACTGTTGTGATGTTAGAGGGCAGAAGTGATTGTTTTTTTAATTATATTTTATTTTTGTTCTTTTATTATGTTCTTTATAAATATGATTTTAAAATGTCTTTTGCCAAATAGAAATGTCAGTAGAAACGTCAGATGACATAAATATTGTTCCAAGCAGGAAAACTTATTCATTTCTGTAATCATTGAACCATACCTATGTTTTAGTACATTTTTAAAGAATGTGTTCAAAATCAATAACAAATGGCATAACCACATTCTATTGGATATGGCAGCAGATTTTTGTGAATCTGGCCGATTCCACATTGGGGGGAAAGGCCAGGCTGGCACTCGTGTGACAGCAGGGCTAATACATTAGCACCGGCCTGGCCCCCTCCCAGCCCTAGCCTGCTTTAGGGCATCTGATGCCTTACTACAAGAGAATGCAGATGTTTCTGCCTTCCCTTTTTCACTGTGGGCACCATTGGCAGCCATGTGGGTCCACACCTGTGCACACAGGGAAGAGCCAGGCCTTTCAGGGACAGCTCCTTCCCTGCCTATGGTGTCCTGGCAGGGACAGAAAATGCCCCGTTGGGCTCTGCGGCACTTTGCGGGAAGGTTTTCCTACTTCAACAAAGGTCACAACACAATTCTATTTTTGTGAAAGTAAACGCCCCTGCTCCTATCGTGGCAAAGCACAACAGAACCTTTCTGCCCTGGCTGCATGTGTGCACACAGAAATCTGTGGTGGATTGCGTCCAGCAAGGAAAATATTCCCCCATTCATACATAGGGCATGCTGCCCCACCACAAGAAACCACTGTTGGCCCGGCGCAGTCACCACCATGCATAATAGGTCTGTGAGATGCATTATGAAAGCGCTGCACATTTAGTCACACTGGGCTGCCCTTGTACTCATCGTACTTATTCCAATAAGTACGAGTCTTGAGGGAATGTTCAGCCTGGAGAAAAGGAGGTTGAGAGGGGACATGATAGCGCTCTTTAAGTATTTGAAAGGTCACTTGGAGGAGGGCAGGATGCTGTTCCCATTGGCTGCAGAGGAAAGGACACACAGTAATGGGTTTAAACTACAAGTACAACGATATAGGCTAGATATCAGGGGGGAAATTTTCACAGTCAGAGTAGTTCAGCAGTGGAATAGGCTGCCTAAGGAGGTGGTGAGCTCCCCCTCACTGGCAGTCTTCAAGCAAAGGTTGGATACACACATTTCTTGGATGCTTTAGGATGCTTAGGGCTGATCCTGCGTTGAGCAAGGGGTTGGACTAGATGGCCTGTATGGCCCCTTCCAACTCTATGATTCTGTGATTCAATAGAGCATAGTGACCATCAGATGCACAGTTCAGCCCAACAGGGCATCCTTCATGGCCTCTCTTCTTTTACTTGCCTTGCAGTCCACTCCTTGTAAGTGTACTGCCTCAATAGCTCCATGTAGCTGTATCCCATAGCTATGTAGAAACCAAGGGCCATTTCGCACGGCTTCAAAATAGCACAATGGTTGCTAATTGGAAACGCTACTAATTTGCCATAACCCACGACGTCGTAGACAATCTGCAACAATCCTGAAACCGACCCGCAAAAAGCGCTTCGTTGTAGCGCTTTCAGGGGAATCCAGAAAAGTGGATTCACCCTCCGGATAGCGATACACTCCTGCAACCAATCTGCAACAATAGCGCTAAAGACCTGTGCGTTACCATTGTTGCTGGTTCTTCAAAGTCCCTCCTCCTGAGCCTGTCCTCCAAACTTCCGGCGAAGCGATCGCCATTTTTTTTTCTCCGAGCGAGCGGGGATAAACGCACCAGCGAGCCTCTTTCTGTTTAGAGGCTTCCCTGGCTTCAGTCCTTCACCTTTAGTCACTAAGCACAAACCACATAAAAGCCCGTTTGCTGAAATAAAGTCCCTTTATTTTTTACACATTAATTCAGCCGAAAATCGGGCCCGTGAGAGGGGGGGGGGGATTTTTTTTTTATCACTCAAGGCAGCGTGCCAACGATCATACAATCAAACGACAGCTCACATTAGGCAGCTGGATGGGTCTCTCCGTTGCAACGAATCTACCTAGATTCGTTGCTATGGGTCTGTTTTTTTTTTTTAAACCTTTCTTAAAGGGAAAGGGGCTGTTTGGGAGCATGCTAACGGCTGCCCATTAGCTGCTTGACGGCCAGGGGCGGGACGAGCTTGGCAATAGCGCTTCCTTTCTAGCAATTTCTGCCGAGACCGGAAGCCTGTGGGAAACGCTAAAAAACGCAACTGATTCCACTACAAAGGCAGGTATGCATAACGACTAATTCCACTATTTTAAATGGCGATTTTTCATTCCGCAAACAATTTGCAACAAAGATCCCCGTGCGAAAAGGCCCCCAGTGATGGGTGCAGGCTCTCAGCAACAATAACCACAAGGCTCCAAGCATGCATCCATCCTCACTGATTTTGGCAGAACCTTGGGTAATATCTTGAATGGTCTGCTGCTCTTCCTGCTCTGCTGATATATGCACATAGAGTAGCCTAATGGCGAACTGTGATTAGTGAAATGGTATTCCCTTTTCCCTTCTTTTTTTCCCTTAGGGCACGGTTACTACTTATATAACTTATGAACCTTCCTACAGAGATTTCTTACCTATTCTTATAAAATTGATTTTAAAAAGTGAAATTAAATGCTCAATGAACAAACCTATATAACAGTCTTGTCCCATAGTTCTTACTCAGAGAGTGATTTTGCAGGGTTTATTCAAGTAGTTGAAGTTTATTACACTATTACACTATCCTCTCCTAAAATACACTATCATACAATAGAAGTGAGAGAACCAGATCAATTTTCTACTGATGTCAAAGGAAATGTTCAGTGGAAGCCCGATTAGATGCATTTGTTTTATTAACTAGGCCTTAATAACCCTTGAAAACTTACAATTCGATAAATCTGTTAGTCTTTGAGGTTCCACCGAACTTCTTTTTGTTTTCATAATGCATGTAGGATTAATATGACCAGAAATGCACATATTGTCAATTAAAACTACACGGTCCATCTTTCCTGGACAATAACACTTCAGAATGCAGATAGATTGAGATAGGTAGTCTGAAGCAGCTAAACTGGACTGAAACTTTGTTCTATCCCAGAATGCAGGAAGGGGCTTCACGTGACTGTATTGTCTCCATTTAAAAAGCATTCTGCCCACAGAGCACTAGCACATAATGAAGATGGGTTTTAACCTAGCCATGTCCTTGACATGCTAGTTTTCTCTGCGTAGGTACTTCTTTGGTATGGAGGCATATTAAATTATGTGATTTCTTCCATTAGTATTCTGAAGTAGGACAATATACTATGTGCTTTATATGGATGTCTAGATTAGCTCTTTTGTTTAATTCTGATCTTAAACTAGTTCAAGTTTGTTGGTTGCAATGAACTGATAAGCATGGAGCATTAAATTGTGGTGTTACAGAACAAGATTATCAGTGTGTTCTTTTTTATTTTGTATCACATTTTATTGTATTAAAAACTAAAATGGGTCTGTGATGCAGTAGGTTATATTGAGAAAGCACATGTTCACCATATTTTTAAATGTGTGTATTTAAAAATGTAATGCAATCATATTATTCACGCATATTTCTACTGTAAATACTACCGTTATACTCGGTGCCTTTTTTGGTAGAATTAAATGGGGAAAATTAATTTTATTTTACATTATCCGTGTCGCAGCAGTTATTCCTTACACAGAAAGTTCTGTTATAATTTGTTGGTGTTTTGCACATAATACGCATAATTTTGTAATGAGAGACTGTTCTCAGCCCCCTTTCCAGGGAAGTAGATTTTCCTAATGTGATTGGTTGCTTTCAGCTCATGTATGATTGCCCTGCAAAGTGAACCAAAGAACTAGCCCTGTTTCTTTTGACTGAAAAGGCTATTTTAAACTTGCTTAAATGTGATCACATTTTACAAATGCAAGATTGATTTGTATGAAGTGTGTCTCAAAATGTGTCTTTGACTGGTTGTATAATACTGGGTCCTGTAGGATAATTATTTGTAATGTGTACGTTTTATTGGCCAGATCAGCCGTACAATCAAAAAATAACAATAAGCCATGATATTATTATTTATTAAATTTCTATACCACCTTCCCATGATGGCTCATGGTGGTTTCAACTTGTATTCACAATTCATATCTGTGTCAGAGGCTTATATATTTCGGAAGCCTGTTAATGTATTTTAGTCAAGTACTGTTATCTGTGTGGGCTTCATACAGTCTACATTAGATGCAGGGGGCTGGCACATGTGTTCAGTGTACTCGTTGGTTATGGCCTGTGTAGCTTGGCTGTTACATTCCAGTCCCACTCAGTCAAAGAATATGATTCTGAATTTACATTCTTTGATTAAATGATGGGCTGAGTAGGTATACATGAGTCATACACAAAAATCATGTTTCCTATAATGGCTTGGTGTGGCTCTTGTATGCACACCATTACATGCATACACTTCAGCGTCAGGGAATGAACAGGTATCCATTATGCCCTGTGGAGATTCCTTCACACATGGCTACTACACCCACAGTAGACTCAGTCATGCCCTATGTATCTGCATTTATTATACTTTTTGTGTTCTGTTGTGCACTATCCCCACAAATTGCTTATGCATTATCGATGGAGAATTATATTAATAGAAAAAAGAGGACAGTGTTCCAGAAAACTGTATGCTGCATATGAAAAATTATAAATTGGACTATAAAGTGGATGGAAATTGAATACATGTTACGACCAAGTCACCAACAGCCTTTAAGTCCAATAATATCCATGACTGGACCAGAAGCCTTCCTGATTGACTCTGTTGACATGAAATACCAGTGTCTGCTCAATCTTTCTTTCCTCTTATATACTTTTTTTCTGATACTTAGAATGGAAACACAAGGAACTCTTCCTTTTAACCCTTTGATATTCATTAGAAAGCATGGATCTTGTGATTCCTGCTGCTGACTTTATGCATTCTTACTGCTTCTCTTAGCTAATGTGGTTACTGTAACTTCAGTTGAATAAATAGAAAAAAGCTTTTTCTATAAATAAACTTGTTCTCTATTTTTAACAGTCTTCTCTTGTTTACATGCTTTATTGTCCACTAAGGATCTAAGGATACTTGACAAGAATTTGTCCCATAAAATTCAGTGCACCTTACTTTCAAGAAAACATATTTTGATAAATGAAATCAATAAAGAAATAGGATTGGGCTGCACATGGTCACATTATCTCAATTTCTTCTGTTGCCTCAAAAGTTTGTTTCATTTCATCTTTGTATAATTAGCCACAGTCATTTTTAGTTAAAGAAAGTAGAAATATTTCCAACATGCCCTCTTATAAAACAGATCCTTTCAACAACAACAAAAAATGCTCACCATATGTAATCAATTTACCTTATTACTCTAGATTATATTTGTGTTCTTACAAACAACATAATACTTCAGAAGGCTGCAACAGCAAGCCCACATACTTTAAGACATTTGGGGAAAGATTAGATATTTAAAAACCGAGAACTGCAAAACATGGATTTACTACCTCTTCCAACAAAATTCACTCATTTCATTCTGCTATTACCATTCTGGAATAAATTTTTATTGTGATTACAGCTTTCACCTTGCTCTAGGTTTCCAGGGAAGCATAAAGATCCACCTCCAAAACTTGTATGACAATGGTGATAGACATTATTTTCTGCACAAGATGGATCAAAGGGCTTCAAGTTAATCTGAGCGACATAGGCTTTTGATCTTTGGACAGAATTGCATGAGCACAAGAGTCTTCATCTTCCTGTGTCTGTGTTATTGCTTGAGTGCTTTGTAAGGGGCAAAGTTTCTAGTTTGGTGCAGTAAGTTAAGTTCTAGTAAATCTAGTAAGTTAAGTTCTAGGAATCATAAGAGAGTAGATAGAGGAATACCTGTTCCTTAAACCAGTACACTGAAAGATTTACCCATTAGCTATAGCTAAGATCTCTATCTTTCCCTTCATATTTTATTTCCAGCCACTCTCTAAATGCATTTCTGTAAGACTAGCAAGAAAGCCCATTGCAACCAGGACTGAAATGTGCGCTAGGACCCAGGGGACACTGGGAGGTGCAGATCTCTATCTGTGTGTCTCTCCCTCTCGCTGCACTTATTACCTGCTATGCAGGAGGCATAGCAGGTAATAAGGAGGGATGATTCTTAGGAGGGAAGCACTGCTGGTGTGCAGTTTGGGACAGCTCTCTCTGTCTGTCTCTCTCTCCCTCCATCGCAGCAGGGGCGGCTCTCTCTGTGTTTCTCTCTCTGTGGCAGCAGATAGCAGGTAATTAGGGCCCCTTTTTATGAGGGAAGCAGGGCTGGTCAGCAGCTTGGGACAACTCTCTCTGTGTCTCTCTCTGCCTCCCTCGCAGCAGGAGCGATAGGAGGGAATGAGGACTCGTGTTCAGTATGGCAGGGCTCTGTGTATCTCTGTCTCTGGCATGGCTGAGAGAAATGTGGCTAGTGTCCAGGAAGAGAGGGTGGGAGCTGTAGGGGCAGGGCCAATCAGGGTGCAGCCAGTGTTGCTGGCTTCACCCTGATTGGCCCTATTCTAACTTGGACAGCCAGACACATTCCACCACCCCCCCCCAGGCTGTTTCACAAATATATAGAGGAACCATTTATGTAAGATGGGGATGATCATTCTTGCCAAAAAGTTTTAAAGACGTTTAAACACTGTATGAGCTTGACTGTACCATTATTGTTTGGTTTCTCTATGGCTTACATTTACCAATACTTATATTTGTGGAGCTAATAGCAGTTTCTTAAATTATTTCCATTATTTTTTTCTTATGTTTGGACAGAGGTTCGCAACATTGTACAAGAAGTAGCAACTAAAACCATCCCAAAGAAAAAGAAATGCAAGAAATCAAAGTGGATGTCTGAGGAAGCTTTACAAATAGCTAAGGAGAGAAGGGAAGTGAAAGGCAAGGGAGAAAGAGAAAGATACACCCAATTGAATGCAGAATTCCAGAGAAAAGCTAGAAGAGATAAGAATGGTTGGATACACAATTTTCTTGGATGCTTTAGGATGCTTAGGGCTAATCCTGCGTAGAGCAGGGGGTTGGACTAGATGGCCTGTAGGGCCCCTTCCAACGCTATGATTCTGGTGCTGGAGAAGACTCTTGCGAGTCCCTTGGACTGCAAGGCGAACAAACCGGTCAGTCCTAGAGGAGATCAGCCCGGACTGCTCCTTAGAAGGCCAGATCCTGAAGATGAAACTCAAATACTTTGCCCACTTCATGAGAAGGAAGGACTCCCTGGAGAAGAGCCTAATGCTGGGAGCGATCGAGCGCAAAAGAAGAAGGGGACGACAGAGAATGAGGTGGCTGGATGGAGTCACTGAAGCAGTAGGTGCAAACTTAAATGGACTCTAGGGAATGGTAGAGGACAGGAAGGCCTGGAGGATCATTGTCCATGGGGTCGCGATGGGTCAGACACGACTTCGCACCTAACAACAACAATTAAATAATTCTGTTATTCAGAGTCCCAATTTGTTGGAAGAAAGGAAGGCTTATTAATTTGATATATAAATAATGTAATTTGAGATACAGGAAAAAGCATGAGATTTAGAAGAATTAAGAATTTTTTTAAAATCTGTATTTCGTTGCCTGAGGACAAATGTTACTTGTGAGAAGCAGATATGTGAGTGCCTATTTGTAAACCTCATTCAGCACACTTTCAATGTACTTTAAAACAGATTTTCCTGTTTCATACGGGAAAATCCAGCTGCAAAAGTGCATTGAAAGTGCATTATCCAATGTGTGCAGAATGAGCATGATTTAGGGAAAGATTTCTGCAAGTAAAACACTTTGTTGGGGTTTGTTTTCTTCTCTTTGTGTAAACTCCATCCTTCCTAATTTTATGCAATCTCTTGTTGGACGTTTTTTCAGAAGGACACATGCTTCCTAATAATATACATATACATATTATTATCCTTATCCAGTGTTCCTCTTAATATTTGTGAAACGCCCTGGGGGTGGAGAGTGTCCTGGCTATCCGATATGGAAAAGGGCCAATCAAGGTGTGGCCAGCTGCCCTCCCTTTCCAGCTCCCACCCTCCTTCCCTGGACGCTAGCCACTTTGCTCTCAGATGCTTGAGGGAGACACACAGAGACACAGAGAGGCCTGCCAAACTGCAAACGACCCCTGATTACCTGCTATGGCTCCTGCTGCGCGGGAGAAAAAGAGATAGAGACAAACTGCAAACAACCCTTGCTTCCCTGCTACCGGAGCCCTGATTATTTCCTATGGCTCCTGCTGCGAGACAGAGTGAGAGATCTGCGCCTGCCAGTGTTCCCTGGGTCCTAGCGCCCATTGCATTCCTGGTTGCAATGGCTTTCTTGCTTTATATTTATATTTATATTTATATTTATATTTATATTTATATTTATATTTATATTTATATTTATATTTATATTTATATTTATATTTATATTTATATTTATATTTATATTTATATTTATATTTATATTTATATTTATATTTCCCGCCACTCCTGGCAAAGCCGGCTCGTGGCAGGTTGCAAAATAAAATACCCTTATTTCCCTTAAAACCAACAGTTAAAATAAGCTACTCATTGTTGAGTGGTGGCAATCAACCCACCCGCCTCACTGGGGAATTAGGGAGAGGATAATTAATGTGTATGTGCACAAAAGCTTATACCCAACATAAAACTTTGTTAGTCTTAAAGCTGCCACTGGACTCAAACTTTGTTCGACTGCTTCAGAACCCGCTTGAATTTATATACCCCAAACAACTATCTTTGATTCCGGTATTTAAATGCAAATAAATAAATAAATGACCTGCACCAGTGTGAAAAGAATCCAGTGTAGAGTCTGAGTAAACCACACTGCATAACTTAAGAACATAAGAGAAAGCACACCAACAATCTGTGTCACAAAGTGTGCAAATCCCAGGTGGCATCAGGTGGCTTACCAGCGAGCTATAACAACAAAAGCCCTCCCACTGTTTGTCCTCCAAGCACCAAGAATACAGAGCATCACTGTCCCAGATACAGTGTTCCATCTATACCTTGTGGCCCATAGCCACTGGTGGACCTCTGCCCCATATGCTCATCCAGTCTTCTTTTGAACCTGTAGATGCCACTACTTCTTGCAGCAGTGGATACCATGTGAATTCCACTCTTTGGGTGAAGAAGTACTTCCTTCTACCTACTTCCCCCCCCCAATGCTGTATCTTTGCAGTGACAGGTACAGTGTCTGAACTATGCACAATATTCCAAATGGGACCACACCTTAGATTTATACAAGGACACTATGATACAGGCTGATTTGTTTTCAAGCCCCTTCCTTATAATCCTCATCACTTTTTTTATTTCAGTTGCACGCTCAATTAATATTTTCAGTAAGTGATCTACGAGGACTCCAAAAGAAATTCCATCTCAACATCCGGAAGAAATTCCTGACAGTTAGAGCAGTTTCTCATAGAACAAGCTTCCTTGGGAGGTTGTGGGTTCTTTGGAAATTTTTAAACAAAGCCTGGATAGCCATCTGATGGAGAGGCTGATTCTGTGAAAGCTTAAGGGGGTTACAGTGGATGAGCAATACTAGTGTTGTGAGTGTCCTGCATAGTGCAGGAGGTTGGACTAGATAACCCATGAGATCCCTTCCAACTCTATTATTCTGTGATTCTAGGACTCCAAGGTCTGTCTCTTGGTCAGTGTATATGTATAGTTAGGATTTTTGGCTCCAATGTACATTGCTTTGCACTTTTCCATGTTGAACTTTATTTTCTATCTGGACAACCAGTAGTTATTTAAGAACTCTTGGATGTACAACATCTGAGTCTGGTGATTTGTCAGTTTTTAGTTTGTCCATTTTATTGCCTCAAGTCTTTTGACACCCCTCCTGACATCAGCAGTTCTAGAGTGGGCAAGCAATCCAATCTTGCACAGTGAAGACAGAGGCAAAAACACGCATTCAGCATTTCTGCCATTTCCCTATCACCCATTAGTAATCCTTTTGCCCCAGGTCATCCAATGGCCAAATTGTCTCCCTGAGTAGTTTTCTATTTCTGTTGTATTAGAATAAATTTTTGTTGGTCTTTATGCTATTTGCAGTATGTTCCCATAGTCCTTTTTTGTCTGTCTGATCACCAACTTGCATTTTGTCAAAGCCTCAGTCGAACTAGCCTTCCACTGCTTAAAGAAATCCTTATCTTTTCATGCTTCCATTACTTTGATAACCTTTTAAATACCTATTCATACCGTTTTCTCCAAACTCCTGAAGGGATTTGACTCTCCTTATCTTTCCTTTGCCTGGAGGATCATTGTCCATGGGGGTCACGATGGGTCAGACACAACTTTGCACCTAACAACAATCTTTCCTTTAGGTTTCTTTTTCACAAACCCTCTCATTGGAAAAAAGTTACCCATTCTAAAGTTAAATGTGGTTGGTCTTTTGGGACAGCTTATTTATGTAAATGCTAAAATATTATAGTCACTGTTCCCAACTGGTTCTCATGTTTACATCTCTCACCAGATCTGGGTGTAAACTGCACAGAGCTTTTATTCCAATCCCAGGTCAATTCAGCCTCTGCCATCTTCACAAAATGCGATTTCCGTTTTGATTTTGGCCGATTTTAATTTTCCCTCTGCACCAAGCAGGATTGATCCGGAGTGACCCTACCATGATATAATTATTCCATTTAGTTGCTTTCTCTAATCTTTTTGCTTATACCTTCCATAAAACGTTGCTGGTCGTGAAGATGCCATTGGACTCGGACTTTGTTTGGCTGCTTCGGACTAACATGGCTGCCTTCCTGAATCCACTTCCTTGTCAGTTATGTTATTCTTCCTCATTAAGCATTACCTGGAGTTTCTTCCCAAGTTCACTTTTTACTATTCTTTCCGCCCATTCTTAGTTAGCAGTAGGAGATGTCATTCACATATTAATGCTTCCAGCTTCTTTGGATCAGGTGCAGGTTCTGCATCAAGGCATAACAGATAAGGAAAGACACATTCAGTAGCAATGCTGAAAGGGAATGTGAGGCAATCAATACACAATAATTGGAGGTAGCATTTTGCCAGATCATTTGGATTACATGTATATAGAATATATGTCCTGAGATATTCATCTCTCCTTTGCATCTCATCCAGCAAATGGTATCTTCAGAAAACTAACTTTTCTTAATATTCCTACTACTATAGGCACTAAAATGGCTGACAGGCAACTGGTGAATGTTATCAGTTCCTACAGTGCCAAGACACTTATGTGTAGCTTACAAAAGATGTTACATTTCATAAATTTCTATTAAGCGTAACAGTAAACAGGATACCATAAGAGAACTGCAGAATAAAGTATATATTCTTTAAGCCCTGTTTTTCAGTTAATTTTAGGAAGTCCAGTTTTATTCCTCATTTTTCTTGAGATCCCCACTCAGCATTTCTTGTGTAGGTAGTACAAAGTAGTCACTGGCAGTGGGGGACAGATGTACCAAGCCAGGTATTCTTATTTTTCTTACTTTTTCAAACAGAAGTCAACATTTAACAAGAATCATAGAATCATAGAGTTGGAAGGGGCCATACAGGCCATCTAGTCCAACCCCCTGCTCAACGCAGGTTTAGCCCTAAGCATCCAAGAAAAATGTGTATCCAACCTTTGCTTGAAGACTGCCAGTGAGGGGGAGCTCACCACCTCCTTAGGCAGCCTATTCCACTGCTGAACTACTCTGACTATGAAAATTTTTTTCCTGATATCTAGCCTATATCGTTGTACTTGAAGTTTAAACCCATTACTGCGTGTCCTCTCCTCTGTAGCCAACAGAAACAGCATCCTGCCCTCCCTCAAGTGACAACCTTTCAAATACTATCATGTCCCCTCTCAACCTCCTTTTCTCCAGGCTGAACATTCCCAAGTCCCTCAACCTATCTTCATAGGGCTTGGTCCCTTGGCCCCAGATCATCCTCGTCGCTCTCCTCTGTACCCTTTCAATTTTATCTACGTCCTTCTTGAAGTGAGGCCTCCAGAACTGCACACAGTACTCCAAGTGTGGTCTGACCAGTGCCGTATACAATGGGACTGTGATATCTTGTGATTTTGATGTGATGCCTCTGTTGATACAGCCCAAAATGGCATTTGCCTTTTTTTACCGCTGCATCACACTGCCTGCTCATGTTTAGTTTACTATCCACAAGTACCCCAAGGTCTCGTTCACACACAGTGTTACCTAGAAGCGTATCCCCCATCCAGTAGGCATGCTTTTCATTTTTCTGACCCAGATGCAGAACTTTACACTTATCTTTATTAAATTGCATCTTGTACTCATTTGCCCATTTTTCCATTGTGTTCAGATCTCGTTGAACTCTGTCTCTATCTTCCGGAGTATTTGCCAGTCCTCCCAATTTGGTGTCATCTGCAAACTTGATGAGTAGTCCCTCCACCCCCTCATCGAGATCATTAATAAATATGTTAAAGAGTACCGGGCCGAGCCCCGAGCCCTGAGGTACCCCGCTATTCACCTCCCTTCAGTCTGATGAAACACCATTGACAACAACTCTTTGAGTGCGGTTCTCTAACCAATTCCCTATCCACTTAACTATATGAAAATCCAGATTGCAGTCCTTCAACTTATCCATCAGAACATCATGGGAAACCTTGTCAAAAGCTTTATTAAAAAAGTAAATGACATCAACCGAATTTCCCCGATCCAGCAAACCTGTTACTTGGTCAAAAAAGGAAACCAGGTTGGTCTGGCAGGACCTGTTGGAGACAACTCCATGCTGACTTCCTTGGATCACCAAATTGTCCTCCAGATGTTTGCAGATTGCTCCCTTTAATATCTGCTCCATTATCTTCCCCAGAACAGAGGTCAGACTCACTGGTCTGTAGTGTCCCGGGTCATCCTTCCTCCCTTTTTTGAAGATCGGAATAATGTTTGCTCTCTTCCAATCCTCCGGGACATCTCCAGTCCTAAAAGAGGTTCTGAAGATGATGGACAAGGGCTGTGCAAGTTCTCTGGAAAGTTCTTTGAGTACTCTCGGGTACATTTCATCCGGACCAAGGGATTTGAACTCATCCAGTGCAGCTAAATGCCTCTCGACAACCTCTCTATCCATGTTAACCTGCCACCCAGACACTGTCCTTTGGCTATGGCCATCTCTAGATGTGCCTAAACACTTTGACCTGTGGGAAAAAACAGATGTAAAATAGGCACTAAGCCTTTCTGCTTTCTCTGCATCTTCCGTTAGAGTTTGTCCATCCGCACCCAACAGTGGGCCTATTGCCTCCTTTACTTTACGTTTGCTCCTCACATAACTGAAAAATCTTTTCTTGTTACAATGGGCTTCCCTGGCCAATCTTAGCTCACTCTCAGCTTTGGCCTTTCTGATGATTGATCTACAGTGCCTAGTAACCTGTAGGTACTCTTCTTTAGAGCTCTGTCCTTCCCTCCATTTCCTGAACATTTTCCTTTTCTTTCTTAGTTCCTCTTGAAGTTCTCTGTTCATCCAAATAGGCTTCTTAGAGCTCCTGCAGTGTTTTCGTTTTCTGGGATAGTCATTGATTGAGCATGCAATAGCTCCTGTTTGAGTAGCGCCCACCCTTCACATGCTCCCTTCCCTTCCAGCATTCTCGTCCATGGTATGACACTCATCATGTCTCTGAGTTTATTAAAGTTTGCCCTATGAAAATCCAACATCCGCGTCTGGCTACAAGCTTCCTTGGCTCCCCATCTCAAAAGGAATTCTATGAGGACATGGTCACTTCCCCCTAGGGTCCCCACCTCCTTCAACTCATCCACCAACTCTTGTCTGTTGGTCAGTATTAAGTCCAGTATGGCTGAACCTCTTGTGGGTTCATCTACCATTTGATAAATGAAATTGTCAGCCAGGCAGGTCAGAAACTTGCATGACTGAGGACGCTTTGCAGAGTTTGTTTCCCAGCACACATCTGGGAAATTGAAGTCACCCATGATGACAAGGTCCTGCCACTTGGATATTTTCTCAAGCTGCTCACAAAGTGCAGCATCCACATCCTCTCGTTGGTCAGGCGGTCGGTAGCAGACACCAAGCACCACAATATGTCACATCTTTGCACGTGACAAACAATGTAGCTAAATCATCTGGTTTTTCACATACAATGGCTTAAGACCAAGAAATATTGTTATTGTACACAGCCACATTCTATATAAAAGCAGTATTTTTCAGAAACTAGGTATCTTCTAAATTGAAAAAAGTAAATTCTTCTACTTTTGAAAATCTGAGAAGCCACTTTGGGATATAGAACAACCAGTTTTCATTTGTGCCTTGAGTATTGTTTCAGTAAAGCTATACCACTCACAGGATTCAAGCAATATTAACAACACAACTGTTGCAAGAAGCAGATTCTGTTGTTGCACACCTTGCTTTCCCTTAGTGGTCAGTTTTATTTCTATTCCCCTTTCTCCAGATGGATCAACGAGGCATGAGAAGAATTCTCTAGCTCTTTTCTGCCTAAGCTGATATTTTCCTCACGGTGTCAGAAATCCTGACCACAGCTGGAATATGTGTGATCCCAACAGAGTGCAGCTGTTTTTTTAATCTGTTTTGAGTAATCAACCGTCTATTTCACTTACTCAGTGTCTTTCATAGGTGTGCAATAAGACTAAATTTCTATTATTTTTTTAAATGTGTTGTAAGCATTTAAGAGATCTTTTGCTTGACACATCTAGAGCTACTTGCTCTGCAGGCAACTTTTTAAAAATGAAGTTGCTCTATGTGTGCATATACTACAGTGTGAAGGTCTTAGAACCCCTGGTGGATGGCTCTGATTCTGGGTAATGGAAAGTCTAAATAACCCTTTCTGTCCTTCAAATTTATGGTATTATGTAGGAGCAGTTATGAATGTATTTAATTACAAAACTGCATTACTAAAATATATAGTATATTATTATTAGCAATTTGGGTTTTATGTATGCAAATATATAAGTGCATAGTATTGCATCCTACATACTGTCCACTCAGAATGAGGATCTGATAGCTATAAGTTCCCTTTTTAAAAAAGCAATGTACCTAACAGCTAGGTTACTGATGCCCTTAATTAACTTTGATGAATAGAATTTAAAAGTATAGAAAATAAGCATGCAGTTGTTTAGCGAGACAGTGAACCAAAATTATTTGGACTTCAAGGAGTAAAATCAAAATGTTTATATATGTCATAAAGTTTTGAAAGTCTATAAAATAAATATGTAAATAGGATTGCTCTATTTAGAGATGCTAATCCTACCACCTTGATTTTTACTCAGTTGTCTGGTTTTTTCCATTCTGTGTTCCGGACTCCTAGTGTGCATGATTGAGAAGTAAACTGTGAGAGGCTATATAAAGATGCATTACTACTTTAACACGTGTCAAAAATGTAACTGTGACCTTGAAATTTCAGCATTGAGGGTTCTCACATTGCAGAATAGGCCCACTGATTTCAGGAAGTCATTCAACTTTTATTATCATACTAGGGATTAAGCCCATTTATAAAAATGGGCAAAGGTTGGGCGTTGGGAGAAGTGGTATCACAGGGCATTGGAGGGAGGCGGTGGCGTAGTATTGGGTGGCAGCTGTTATGGGAAGGTGGGGAAGCAGCGCAGCGTGGGCTGGGGGGTGGGGTGAGCAACGGGGAGGGGAAGGATGCATGCTCAGGAATCCAGGCATGCGTGCAGCAGCGGGGGGACGGGGTGCTTGGGCCGCAGCACCGCGTTGGGCTCTACAACCAGGCATGTGTGTGACTTCTCACATGCCTGGTTCATTTCAGGGCCGTGGGAGCAGCCGGGCAGAGCAGGCCGGCTAGGGCCAGTGCAAGCGAAATGGAAAGGAAGGGCCAGGGCTGCAGAGGACCGGGGTAAGGTGAGTGTTGTGTCGGTGAGGCTGGATCGGGTGAGGAAAGGGGTAGTGGGGAAGGGCGGGGATGGGGGCTGGGCGATAGTTGGTAGGTGGTTGTTCGGGCTTCGTGTCGGGGCGAGAAGGGGTCTGGGGAGGTTGGGGGGTGATCGGTTGGTGGCCGGGCGGGTGATTGTGTGGTTGGGGGGTGCTGGAAGTGGCTGCGGGGCAGGAAGGGGTCTGGGGAGGGTGGGAGGGTGATCGGACAGTGTGTGTGCAGGTGAGTGTGTGTGTGTGCTCGAAGCATGGGAAGCAGCAGTGGGGCGTGGGGAGGGTGGGAGGGTTAGCGGCCGGCGGGCGGGTGCATGAGTGTGTGTGGGGTGGTTTTAAGGGAGGGGAGCATCAGGGGGGCAGGAAGGGGTGTAGGGATGGAGGGGGTAGTTGTTGTTGTGCGGGCGCGTAGTGTGGTTGGGGATGGGTGGGAAAGGAGCAGGGACACCGCGTCTTCGACGTGGTGTCCTGGCTCCTTTCCCCAGGGTGATGGGAAGGCAGGAGGACTCACCATGGGTTAAGGCAGCATGTCTTTCAGCGCGGCGAGTCCCCTGGCAGGCGAGGCCAGGGCAAGCGGCCACTGGGGAGGCGTGTGAAGCACGTGAAGCGTGCCTCCCCAGTGGCCGCTTGGCCCTTGAGTGGCACTCGGAGGGGCGAATCAGGAGCTTCGCAGCTCCTGATTCGCCCCTCCGAGTTTTTATCACAGACAGAGCCCGCCCTAACTCCTCCCCAATAGCCCTTAGGGCTTTATTTTATCCGTTCCGCAGGAGCGGTTAAAGAAGATTTATTCTTCTTTGATAGGTTGACACCTTGTTTGCAAATGAAGCAATGACAACAAAAAAGCACACTTTTCTAAGTCCCTAAGTTTTGTTCCCCTTGTAATACAGCGCAGCCCTATATACATATATATGTATGTTTGTTTGCAAAAATGCTCTCACATTAGACGGCTAGTTTTAAGACTGCCTCCTGAGGCCATGCTTCCTGTGCCTCAATCTGCAGAGAAAACATTAAAGAGTCTTATGACATTTTCAGTGTAAATTTTGCATCAGCAGAATGGAACTTTTGCACTTTCCCACTCCCACTGTAGCCCACAAACTATAGGTATTGGCTCCTCTTTTAGTTCTCTGCATTTATATTTTATTGAAGCTTTATAACTTTAACTGCATTTTTATTTTTAAAACGTTTTAATGTTTGTTGCCTTACGGAGCCTAATTAAGTGGAAAGGTGGCATAAAAATATTTTAAATAATCCAATGAGGGATCACCCAGGAATAGCACGAGAAATGTCTGCAGTGAAAAGTAGGAATGGATAGACTTTGCTAGTTCACTTTGGATCCAACCTTTAGGATGCTTTGGGCTGATCCTGGGTTGAACAGGGGGTTAGACTAGATGGCCTGTATGGCCCCTTCCAACTCTATGATTTTATGATTCTGTGATTCAACCCTTTTCATTGCAATGTCTAGTTTATGGAATGCCCTTCCCCTAACTCTCCTCTTGACACCAACAGCATTAATCCTAAATCATTGACACCAATTGTATTCATTTTGTGGATTGCGGAGAGCTACATTCTCAGCTACCTTCAAGGAAAAGAGCACAGTGACTACTGCATAGTGTGTGCACCACGCCACTGTGCACATACATACAATAAGTTACAATATAACTATCAATAGTAAATATATAACCATACCCTTGTTTGTGTACCTGACTACCTCTGAGCGTGTAGGGTTTTTACTCTTCAACACCGTTGAATGTGTGCACCATTTACTTCCCTCACTGTCTTCTTATTCTCTCCCCCGACATAAAACTTACAACTCTGGTGACAGCGAGATGGTCCAAGTTGATCTGCCACATGCGAGGGAGAGAGCAAGAAGGCAGCAGAAAGAGTAGAGGGGGCTGAGGTTTCACACTGCTGAATCCTGTTCTAGGCCAGCCAGCAAAATGGCCAGCTTGTGTATTCTTTACATCCCTCTCGGCTCGTGGTGTCAATTTTTCTCTTTCTCCTCTGTCCTCTTGCTGTCCTCTTGCCATCTGTCCAAATGCAGGGGTGATAGTGCAGAGACAATGCAAAATATTGGGGAGGGCCTACAAAAAAGGATAGGCCCCTTCTTTCCATCCCTGGCATGAGTCTTGTAGGCCAGGGGTCTCCTTGGCACACGGGGGCCACATTAGCATGCCCAGTGCCTAAAAAGGGCGACATCTTAAACCAAAATGTAACAAAATTATTAACCTACTTATTTAGAACAAAAGTAAACATTCACAGGTAAATGAAGCAATGTTCACTTTAATACAATCCATTTTGGAACAATATTTTAATGTGGAATCCTTTTATTTAGCTACACATGCTTACCTAGTCAGTGTGATGTTTGTGGCTGTTTTCTGTTAGCCAAGGCATTGATGTCCAAGTCAAGGTTTGTGACAGACGTTCTTAAAATGTCATGCAAATGTTCATCTGTAATCCTTGGCCTACACTTTGATTTCACAATTTTCATCTTGGAAAGGTTTGTTTACAGATGTATGTGGTGCCAAAGACTGTGAATATGCCTGCAGCAAATTTCTTTAGGTTGATAAATATATCAAGAAAACCAGAATAGAAAATCTAACAGACTATTTTCTTTGTAAATGTCTCCGAGATGATCACTGGCTTGCAAACCAATTAGTTCCACTTGAAAAAAGTTACTCACATCTTTTGGTGTGGATTCTGAAACATTCTTATTTCCTTTCCAAGTTTATGGCAATCAGTAAATCTGTTCTTAAATTCCACCTGCAATAGGTTCAGTGCTTTGATTTGTCTTTCAACATTGAATTGTGAAGTCCCATCCTCCAGTTTTAGTCCATTGCAGCAGAGAAGTTTCAAAAGTTAGCTTCACTAACTTGCTTCACAAAAATGTTTAGTTTTGCTTCAAAAGCTTTCAGTTCAGTATACATATCACACACAAGCTTTCCTTTCCCCTGCAACCTTAGATTCAATGTGTTCAGATGCTCTGTGATATCCGTTAAGGAAGCCAAATCTAAAATTCATTCAGGGTCAGAAAGTGCTTCTTGACCTTTTCCTTTTTCCTTAAGAAGATATCAATTTCATGATAAAGACTGAAAAAATGTTTGAGGTCTTTTGTCTCTGCTAAGCCACCTGAATTCTGCATGGTATAATAATGGTAAAGGTATCCCCTGTGCAAGCACTGAATCATGTCTGACCCTTGGGGTGACGCCCTCTAGCGTTTTCATGGCAGACTCAATACAGGGTGGTTTGCCAGTGCCTTCCCCAGTCATTACCGTTTACCCCCCAGCAAGCTGGGTACTCATTTTACCGACCTAGGAAGGATGGAAGGCTGAGTCAACCTTGAGCTGGCTGCTGGGATCGAACTCCCAGCCTCATGGTCAGAGCTTCAGACAGCATATCGGCTGCCTTACTACTCTGCACCACAATAGGCTCTTCACGTGGTATAATACACCGCCATATTCTGCATCTATCTCTGAGAGAAAGTTTTGAAAGTGACGATGAGCAAGGCCATGATGCCTGATATAATTAATGCTGGATACAACAATACGCATAACGTTTTCCCACTAAAGAATCTTACTACACAAGGTTTCTGATGGATGATGCAGTGAAATTACATGAGAAGTGTACTATTTAATTGCAATATCTCTTCATTGATTTTTGCAACTACACCAGTTTTACTTCCCACTGTATTTCTTGCACCATCAGTTGTGATGCTTTTCAATTTATCCCAACTCAGACCAAGAATTTCTACTGGTTTACACACCTTCAAGAATATGTTTTCTGCAGTTGTGGTGCATTTCAAACTCTGCAGTGCACACAACTCTTCTGTAATTGTGAAGTTGGAATCTATCCCCCTGATAAAAATTATTAGTTGAGCAGTGTCTATAATGTCATTGCTCTCATCTAATGCCAAAGACAAAAAAATCAAAATATTTTGCCTTGACAACCAGTGACACATGTAGCTCTTCTCCTAGTTCTTCAACACTCTTGGTGATTGTTGATGCGGATAAACTGACATAACTAACACAAGATACCTTTTCAGGACACATGTCCTCCATTACTTTAACCATGCATTTTTAAAACAAATTCACTGCCAGAGAATAGTCTATCACTCTAAGCCAGGGGTAGTTAAACTGCGGCTCTCCAGATGTCTACGGACTACAATTCCCATGATCCCCCACCAGCGTTTGCTGGCAGGGGCTCATGGAATTGTAGTCCGTGGACATCTGGGGAGCCGCAGTTTGACTACCCCTGCTCTAAGCAATACATGTAGCAGCATAATAGTTGGCCCTCACAGTAGACAGGTTCTCTTCAACAGGCTTTCTAAAACTATTTTGCTGCAAAAACATTGATTTTTTAAGAGAGTTTATCTTGTTCACTTGCGCCTCTCCTTGATATATTGAGTAGCTCTTGTGACAGGATTCAACGTGCCTTTTAATATTGTACACCTTTAATACTAAGACAGTCTCAAGACGTATCAGGCAAACTGCTTTATCCTTGTTTAAAACAAAAAAGTACTCAGTAGTCTATTTGTCATTTTAGACATAGTGCTCATGTGCAATTTTCACTTCTTTGGAACAAAATTTCTTTTTGTAGACATCTTAAAGGGTTTTTAGCAGAGCGGCAGAAGCAGAGTTTCAGTGTTATTCTTGAATAAATAAAAATATGAGTAGTATACTCTTAGGGGCCTAGCTCCTCCCTTCCCATTAAATCCACTCCACTTTAGTTGCTATTAGCATTAAATCTGTTCCCCCAATCCACTACAGATCTCAGAAGCTAGGAACTATTTTTAAAAAATAGATTGTGAATCTGGCCTACTGGTAGAGTTGCAATTCTAAATACATTGAATACTATGAGATGTATTTCTTAATAAACACAGTCCCTTGAAATTTAAATATACACCTGCTAATACATTTTAATTGTAATACATTGGGGGCCCTCCAAAAAAGGGCAAGTAGAGAGAAAGAGTGAATGGGGCAGCCTACTACCTGGAACAGAGTATATGCCATTAAGTTGGCTTCAAATTATATGCAGGGTGCAAATACACATCACTGCTTACCAGCCAAGCCTCAATTGTGAAAAGTAAAATGGCAGCTGGGGGGAGAGGGGATTTGGCTGGAGGCAGATGTGAGAAGGGGAATGCCATAAGCTTCGGTGCTAAGAGAGTACTCAAGGGGCCACTAACCAGCTCCTGTAGTCACAGATGTATAAGAAGACTCTTAGCTGGAGTGAGGAAGGAAGGAGAGGCAGAAGCAAGCAAGGCCAGAAGTCAGAGCAACCAGCTCTTGTTGTGGAAGGAAGAATGCTTTTGCTTGCCGCAGCAACCTCACCAGTAACTTTGGAAGCCACTTGCTTTGATGGTGGAGCCTCTAGAAATGTTCAGTATGCAAAACACTTTGTATCCTTTTTTGCAAAAACACCAGGCCTTTTACTGTCCTTTTCCCGCCTTGTTTTGCAAAAGCGAACCTGATATCACCTGAACACATCACACAGCGATTTTACTTTCTTTATATACATATATATATATATTCCACCGTAATTCATGGAAAGGCTAGCTGGCTAGCAAAGCACCTAGAATGGCCAAAATGTTATTATGGAGCATAAGAATAAAAGAGGGCTGACAGAAGGAACCACGGATATCAAAATAAACAATGTTGCTATTGTCTTTTTTGCACGAAAGAGACAGGTTGAGCAGCAATAAATGGTGCCTCTTGAGGCAGGAAGAACAGTATGGGTCTGAGGGAAAATGCCCTGAGGGTGACAGCAGGTTGGAGGGCCACCCAGAAAGAGGTCGGGGGCTGCATGTGGCCCGCAGGCCTCAGGTTGCATACCGCTGTTGTAGGCTATCCATTTCCAGTCCTTTTAATGGTAGATGTTTCAAGGTGGAAAACATCTGTCAGTCACAAGCCTTATTAGGCAATGGTCTTGTTCATGTTTCTGAAATAGGGAGTCGGTGCCATTTTGGGTAAAAGAATCTACAGAAAAGCCACAGCAGCATGTCAAAGACTCACATGTGGTTCCTGGTTCACTCACTAAGTATCACTGGTCTAAGCCCATTTTACAAGGGTATAACTGTTTAACATTTTTCTATACATCTATTAGTATCTTGGTCAAACTAAAAATTGATTCAAATGAGTAGCCGTGTTGGTCTGAAGTAGCACAATAAAATCAGAGTCCAGTAGCACCTTTAAGACCAACAAAGATTTATTCAAGGCGTGAGCTAAGTGCTTGCACTCAAAAGCTCATGCCTTGAATAAATCTTTGTTAGTCTTAACTGCGGCCCTCCAGATGTCCATGGTCTACAATTCCCATGAGCTCCTGCCAGCATTTGCTGGCAGAGGCTCATGGGAATTGTAGTCCATGGCCATCTGGAGGGCCACAGTTTGACTACCCCTGGATTCTTAACGGTGCTACTGGACTCTGATTTTATTGGTCAAACTAAAACATTTTTATCCAGAACTTTTTGAATTGTTTGGATTTAGTTTTCATATCTTTCGTATTCTATCTTGTGCTACTGGTCTCATAAGACTTGCCTTTTTATATCATTTTAATTAGGTTTTTAATGCAGCATACTCTTTCTAGAATTTTTGCTGCCAATGTATTTTATATTGCCACATCACTTGGTATTGTTTTTATCATATTTTATAGAATATTTTTATGTCTATTATTGGATGCCATTTTTTACATTATGGGCAAGAAAGCTGAAAAGTAACAAGGGAAAGTACTTACTAAGCACAACTAACACTCAAATGATATCTATTTGAAGGGAGTGCTTGCAAAAAAAAATACACACACACACCAAACACACCATAACAGATTTCAAAGTAAAATACCCATTTTAAATTGCTTAAATGGATAAGCTAATACATGACAAACTTAGGACAAACTTAGGATACAAAATGAGCAAATTGTTTTGACCACTATTTTTCTAGCTGTAATGCATTATTTTGTATGGAAGATATGGAGTTAATAAGACAAAATCAGGAACAGAAATGTAAATCCAAAAACTCCACTAAGATTTCTGTAAGTGGGCTGAATTGCATTTGGCCTGGGCTGGGTGAGAATTTAATCTTCTAGAGATTCTCTCTTGATGCTTTACATAACATACTTTTAGAATGATTTCTTATGTTTTGTTTTAAAGTACACTTTAACCTGTCCAGAGCTCTCAGGCTGATTATCAAAATAGAATTTTCAAATCACCCAAATTGCCCATGGATTCACATACCCTGAGGCAGATTTTGTGGTCTATATTAATTAAATATGCCACATGCATCAAGCACAGTAATTAATCAATAGACAGTTTGTGAAACGAAGCCTAAATAAACCACCATTTGCCCTTTGCTTTAATTCATTAACCTGTGCCATGAAATTGAGATGTCACCTTTTCAGTGATATGCAGCCACATACATGTTTTCTTGGCTTATAAGGATCTCAACAGGCCTGCTGGACTGAATCAACAATGGTCAGCCAAATGCTCACAAAAAGGCAAGTGCAAGCCAGCCATTTAACTTTCCTGGTTAGTGACCTTCATGGAGGGCCAGAAGCAACCAGGAGCTAGCAGAGCCAAGCTCTAGTGCCTCTGCTATGGTGCTGACACCATCTGGCTCAGACCATCTGGCCAGCAGTGGCAACACGGGGCACAGGCTCTCATGAGAACATAAGAAGAGTCCTGTTGGATCAGAACAGTGTTCCATCTAGTCCAACATCCTGTCTCACACAGTGACCAACTAATTCCCCTGGAGGTCTAACAACAGGGCATGGAGGCCAAGGTCTTCCTTTGGTGTTGTCTTCTGGCTTGGAGAAAATTTTTCACAGTCAGAGTAGTTCAGGAAAACAAATTTCACAGTCAGAATAGTTCAGCAGTGGAATAGGCTGCCTAAGGAGGTGGTGAGCTCCTCACTGGCAGTCTTCAAGCAAAGGTTGGATACACACTTTTCTTGGATGCTTTAGGATGCTTTGGGCTGATCCTGCGTTGAGCAGGGGGTTGGACTAGATGGCCTGTATGGCCCCTTCCAACTCTATGATTCTATGAGATTCAAAGGCTTAGTGCCTTTGAATGTGGAGGTTCCCCTCAGTCACCATAGCTATTAGCCTCCTTAGATTTATCTAATCCTCCTTTAAAGCTATTTATTCCTGTGGCCATTAATCCACCCTCTGATCATGAATTCTATGTCTGAATCCCTCTCAAGTATGAGACAAGTGACCACTGCACCACTGAACTGTAGCACTGCAGAAGCCACTTAATCTGGCTCACTCCAGGACCATTTTGATTTCCTAGTCAGTCCCTGCAAGACTTGCAGAGCAAGAAAGCAACAATCCCCCTTCCCCCTGGCTGGGATTCTGAGCTCTAATGCCTCCCAGACCCAGCCTGAAACACTTATCCACCAGATCACAGCACCTCGGCTAATGGCTGGCCTTCCAGTCCCTCATCTGTTTCCTATCAATGGAGCATTGGCTAGGGGAGATGAAAGGGGTTGGAGGCAGAACCGGGGAGGCTCTCTGAACAACAATGGGCTCCTTGATGAGGACAAATTAAGACCTTTGCCCATGTGGCAGGAGCAGCTTTTCAGCCTCTCAGGAAAGGGGCAGAGAGAGGGCGAGGGGTCTTAACCTGGGGCGAAGAGGGCTTTCTTCTGCCCTTTCACTAGCTGGACGCCGAGGGAAAGGAGGCAAAGCAAGGAGCTCTGGCTGGCTCTCTTTCCTCCCTCCGCTCAGCCAGCCAGCTGCAGCTGCAGCAGGGGCCAGAAAGCCCCGGCGCTTGTCATATTCCCTTTCTAACCCTGGGGGCATCCTGAGGAGGGAAAAAAATCTTTTGCTATTATATCCAGGGGGACATGAATGTGCAGAAACAGGACTGACTGGTTTCACACGCTCTTTTGCTGGAGACCGAGCCTCTCTCTTTATTTTCGTCAACCACAACAGCCCGCCTGCACACAAGCGAGGGCGGGAGGGAGGAGACAGCCCTCACACACCCCCAGGAGCAGCAGCGGGCATTGAGGGCAAGCCTCAAAAAGGCCGCCAGCGGGATCCTGAGGGAGGGAAGCGCCGCCGCCGCAGCCGCTTCTAGCCAGGCAGTACCAAGGGTAAGGAGAAGGCGCTTCGGAGCGACACCGGCGCAGCGGCTCGCGTGACCCTCCGGCGGGGTCTGGGAGGGCGGAAGGGGACTGCCCAGGGGGACGAGGGGCGCCCCTTAGATTGGCGGCGGCGGGGGCTCCTCAGGTGCTGACTGGGCTGGGTGAGAGAAGAGCGCGCCTTTCCAAGCTAACGTGCGTGCGGGGGTGGCGGCGGTGGCTCTGTGGGTGGACGGGAGGCACGGAGTGACCGACCCTTGGGGAACGCTAGCCCGCTGCTGGAGAGAAAAGGCGGGGTGGGTCAGGAGGGGAGGGCGAGATGGTCGGCGTCCGCTCGTGTGGGGTCTCCCCACCCTGGGACAGAAGCTTAGCCGCCGCCGCCGCCTCTTGCCAAGATTGGCCGGGGAGGGGGGGGGGGAGGTAGAGTACGGAATGGAGGGAGGGGGGGGGGGCGGGACGGAGGCTGGAGGAAAGAAACTGGCAGCCACTCTTGTCATGTGCGGAAAGATGAAACTAGCGGGAAATCGGCCGTTCTCCTCGCCCTTTTCCCCTCCCGAGCACCTCCCCCCCTTGCTGGCTCGCCTGTGCCAGAGACAGCACGCTGCGCCAAGCTCTCCATTAGGGAGAAGCCCCCGACCCTTTCCATTTGGTTATAAATAACCAGGCCACTTTAGTTTTAATTACCCCCCCCCCCCCGACACACAGACACACAGACACACACTCCGCCACCAGCCCTGCCTTTCAGCATCCTCCTCCTCCTCCTCCTGATGGCTCTTTATGCTCTAGGCGGATACTGTAAGCAGGTTCCCTTGGGGAGAAGAGAACTGCCTATGAGCTGCTACCCTCAGGCTCTCTGTGACTGGCTGGCAGAGCCGCTTCGGTGCGGCGGAGATGGCTATAGGTGTGACAGAGAGAGTCTGTCACTGGAGAAAGTGCGTCTCTAGATATAGATAGCCCCATACACACAAGCGGGTGCCCGCATACATATGTGTATTCACACGTGTATAGCTTTAATACCTCTATGGAGAACGAGAGGAGACCCTTTTTAGGTTCAAGGCACAACTCCCAAATGCAAGGAGAGTTTACCATGAATTTAAATGAGAGGTGAATTGTGTGCCTATGTAAGAGGTGGATATTTAACCAGCCCTTCCTACTTGGGGAATGCTTACCATTTCTTGTCCAGAAGCAAGAATGCATGCAGCAAGTGCATGCTTGCCCTGTACGTGTATAATGGAGATGTGTGTGTACCAGTGTAAACCACCCCCAGCCACAGGGGAGGGCAGTATATAAATATAATGAAATAAATTTACACACACACACACACACAGCATTTGCTGAAGCACTTGATAAGTGGTTGCCTTAAACATTCCTGTTTTTGTCTGATACTTCTCTCATGGAGTGCCATGTAAATAAAGATCGGGGAAAGTAATAATTCAGAAGCGTGCATCTCTTTAGTTCACTTCATACCAAGATATGTGTTAGCTATATTCTGCTTTAGACCTCTCTCCCTGTCCCTTTTCGTCTTCTAGCCAGTTTGTGGAGGTGTTTATCTGTAATATTTTGCTGCAGTGTCTCTGCACATGAAGATAAATGATTCCCATTTTCCCTGCTTGCCACAATAACTCAGTCATTAAAAATGCTCAACTTGGAGCTAAAAATGGCATCTCAAGTAATGCCCCAGAGGGGGTTATGCAGGAGGGTGGAAATATAGAAGAAATGTGAACAAGTTGCTTTAGTAGCTCCTATACTTAATTTTCATTTGAAAAGTCTATTTTGAATTAAGAAGGGTTTCTAAGGAGCTGTAGAATTCTGCAAAGGCTGGACTTAATTTTGAAAGCTAGTTGCCAATATTTGTGAGTCATTTCCTTGGAATCCTACCTTTGGCGTTTAATTCCCTTAGAAGGAATCTTGTAAAAGTATAATAATAGCTCTTAAACTTCACAGAAAGTAGCACTATAGTTGGAGACAAGTTGCTTTTTGCTTCAAAACACTTATTTTGGTTTTGTTTGCATTATTCAGTGGACAGAAAAGAAGTTGGCAATATAATTAACCCATAAAGTGTCTAATTTATTATGTCAGTGACATTTGTGTATTGCCCCTTTAGGGTGCAAAGCCTGTTGGAAAGACAACTTTAATTGGTACTTCTTTTTAGAAGAATAATTAAAGAATCAAGAGAACCATCTTGTTATTTTAGAGTTCTTTGTTAGGAGTGGTTTGCTTTGTCATCCCACATGGAAATCCTTGACCCAATTTTTCTTTCTTAAGATTTATACAAATATATCCATATCTGTATATACCCACATATATACAGCCATAAGAAAAAAATATATATCAGCAGTGCTTTTCCTCAACATAGACCCAAATTATTCTGTTAGGTTATTTTAGGACTTCCCCCCATTTAGTGTTCCTGCACTTACAGACAGACATTAAGAAATCACAAGATTTGCCTCCACATGAAAACACTATATTATAGGAATTAGTCATCCAGGCAATTTTTTCAGAGTTATGGACAAAGACGGACAAAATTTAGGAGGCTTGCTAACAGATGCTCCCGGGAAATGATGCTGTTCCCACGTAGCATTTCCACGTGTGAGTATTTAAGAGATTATATTAAAACCTGTGAGCTCATTACATTTCATCAGAAGGAGCTTCCATATACACAAGAATATTGATGTTACCACTGGCAGAGTGGGAGGATTGGGGCAGTCAGCACTTGAGAAAAAAAATCTTGGCTTAAAATCTTGGAGGAATATAAACATTTTATTGTTTTCCAAGTATTGACAGGTTCTTGGCTTTTACAGTCTCATATGGAACAGTTCATACAATAAACTATGCAGAACCCAAGTTCCTAGATGCCATACTGTTCTGACAATAAAAATGTTGTATATTTGCATAATTCCTTGTCTTGTGGATCAATTCAAGTTCTAAACAAGTTCTCCCCTGCCTATCTTTCCCTCTCAGAATCATTCAGCAGGAGAAGTAGTTGTCCACGTTGGTATGGAAGAGCAAGGGTGATTTATAAGGGTAATCTGTTTTATTGCTACTGCCTCTCTCTGCCTTGATATATAAACAATACATATCTGTACTGTTCAGTTATTGATGTTATATCTTCTCCTGATGGTAGTGTCTGGGAAGACTGAATGGGAATGATGCCAATTAGTACAGCCCATTGCTTAATTATCACTTAATTAACCCCCAACATTTTAAAAAGAAAGTGGAGGAAATCATGCTATTTAAAACAGCTGTTTCTAGGGATCTCAGAAGAGTGGTAATGAGATCCTGGGGCCATATTCTAGAAAACTAGAAACACAAAACATTGCTTTAAAAAAAACACACACAAAATGATTTGTTCTCTAAGTGAACAAAATGGTAGCCTTAAGAAAGTAGCTTCAAGATATGTGTGGTATAGCATGAAAGCAGAACTAGGGAAATGTAAGACATTATTACATCCACTTCTGTATGCATCCAGGTGAAAGATACAGGGGTTTTAAAAACTCCTTTTGACCCCAGGGACCAACTGGCAGTTGAAGTATCATTAGTCTGACTGAGTTACCTGAGATAAGCCCATATTTAAAATACAAAAATGTGCTCCATGGGGAAAAATGGCCTTTCTCCCTAAATGCTAGTATAGTAATTGTAAATTTAAGATAGTATATAAATAAGAAATACCAGACAAACTCAAGGAATTAAGCTATGAATTATTTCCATGTTAAAGCTGGTTTTAAGCTTGTATGACATTTCTTTCATATTATTCTTTTTTATTTTTGCACTAAGCAATTCAACAAAACCTGTGGGGGACTTACATGTTCCTGACAAAGATCTAAAATTGCGGGTATAGGAGAAGATGCTGGACTCTTTTAGTAGTTTATTTTCAAAACACTGAATATTTTGGTTTGTTGGCATCTGACAGTGATTCTATAAGTAAATGTCCAAACAACTCTTTAATGCCATGTTATACTGTACTCCGGTACAGTACCTAACAGGAATGAATGGAGCAATAATTACATTGCCAATCAGTTCACCATTGATATGGGACAACTGAATAACTGTGTAACATCCTTCATATATATTTACATTCTCATTTCTTTCAGCTTTAGGATTTCACTTCATCTTTTCTATCACCTTATTGTTCTTACAGCAAGTTCATTATGTCTGCCAGGCAATATCTACCTTTGAAAGATCCCCTCATCCCCACTCTTTGAGTTACTCTTCTGACTGGCCTACTTTCTCCCACCTCTTCCTACCTCACCCTCCTAACCTTTTCGTACTTGGGCTGGTATAATCTATATTTGAAATCGAAAATTCTGATTATAAGGAACATCTAAATTGTTACCTTTGGAGGCACAACATGCTTCTCTGTTCTTTTATAAATGTGGTAAAGAAAAAGATTAGACACATATTTTCTTTCTGTTTTGAACCAACCTGTCATTATTCATCACCATACTTTTGTCATTCTCACTGCCCTTAACCACTGCAAGACGCCTAATCACTTTATGTTTGATTGCATTAGCTGGCTAAGTACTATATGCAGAACTTGGGTGGTAATTGCACCATGCTTGAGCCACAGGGGGCAGTGTTTTTTTTCTTCACAATAGCAACAACGTGAAGGCCATCTAGACCAGAATGGATAAGGCCATGTTGATGGATTATGTTACATATAATAATTTAGAACACATTTGTATCTAGTATTCTGTGCCATCCAATGATCGTGTTACCACTATGACCTATACCTATATGGACTGCTGCAGCCAGGTAATGTGGTCACAGATACTTTAGTAGTCTACTGTTTCTATACAAATGTGTATGATCTGCTTCACAAGCCTTTCTGTCTGCCCCTACTTTCAGATAAGAAGCAACCAGAGACAGGGCTTATTCAGTTGTAGCACCTCTCTTATGAAATGCCTTTCCCCTTGAAGCTCACCTGAGGCCTGCATTGCTCTCATTTAGGCACCAGTCTATTTTTATGGTCAGTTCTTAAGCTGAGGTTTAATGCTGGATTTTAATCTTTTAATGCTTTGTTATTTTTATTTTGTGAGCCAACATTGGCAGGGTCCTGGAGATGTGGCATAAAAAATTTCTTAATAAATACAATAATTCCAGGAAAAAGATTAATTTAAAAAGTAAATTGCTACTTGGTTCTGCTGTCACAAAAAAATCTGTTCTGTCTGTTATAAAAGACTTTCTTTAGAGCTCATATCTACTATTCATTTTAAGATTGTGGAGATAGGGCAGAATATAAATTTAAATATTTATTTTATTTATTTATTTATTTATCATACTTTTATACCGCCCTCCCCGGAGGCTCAGGGCGGTTTACATTATAACAGAGAACCATACATAAAACAGTCTGTAGAACATGTACACCAATAACCAACAATTGCAACCAAAATAATTGCAACCAAAATATATAAATAAGGCACATTTGCACCAGAGCTTAAATCCACAGCTACAGGATATCAGATTGCTGGGCAGATCCCCTAGCATACACAGCAAACCTGTCCACTAGGTTCATGGGGTCAGCACAATGTAATTGCAACTCAATCATAGAATCATAGAATCATAGAGTTGGAAGGGGCCATACAGGCCATCTAGTCCAACCCCCTGCTCAACGCAGGATTAGCCCTAAGCATCCAAGAAAAGTGTGTATCCAACCTTTGCTTGAAGACTGCCAGTGAGGGGGAGCTCACCACCTCCTTAGGCAGCCTATTCCACTGCTGAACTACTCTGACTGTGAAAATTTTTTCCCTGATATCTAGCCATTACTGTGTGTCCTCTCCTCTGCAGCCAACAGAAACAGCATCCTGCCCTCCTCCAAGTGACAACCTTTCAAATACTTAAAGAGGGCTATCATGTCCCCTCTCAACCTCCTTTTCTCCAGGCTGAACATTCCCAAGTCCTTCAACCATAGGGCTTGGTCCCTTGGCCCCAGATCATCCTCGTCGCTCTCCTCTGTACCCTTTCAATTTTATTTATGTCCTTCTTGAAGTGAGGCCTTTTCTTGTTACAATAGGCTTCCCTGGCCAATCTTAGCTCACTCTCAGCTTTGGCCTTTCTTATGATTGATCTACAGTGCCTAGTAACCTGTAGGTACTCTTCTTTAGAGCTCTGTCCTTCCCTCCATTTCCTGAACATTTTCCTTTTCTTTCTTAGTTCCTCTTGAAGTTCTCTGTTCATCCAAATAGGATGAATACACACTATTCAAATCCAAATAGGATGAATACACAATACACACTATTGTCCAATTAACTTCAAACTGGAGGCATTAGAATTTCTCCTATGGACATGCCCTCAATCTGATTCCATTGGGAACTGAAGTCTGCAGCATCTTCCCCAGTACCTATAAGGCTACCTATTTGTATCCACAGAAGAATGGGCAGGATTCCTTTCCAGGCTTGTTTGGGCCTTTGAGGGAGGACTCATTGGGGCCAAACCTGACTTCTGTTGCCACCTCCATGTTGGGGAACTCCTAGAGATTTTGGAGTGGAGTTTGAGGAAGGCACAGGGGAGGGCAGGAGGCCTCAGCTAAATATAATGCTATAGAGTCCAGACCTGGCTGTCTGCTACTGTTGAACAACGGCCATCTTATGAAACCCAATGTGGTATATAAGTTAGAGCTTCAGTGTTGGATCTGGGAGACCCGGGTTTGAAGCCCCATCTTGCTGTGAAAGTCAGTCACATACTTTTATCCTAACCTACTTCACAAAGGTGTTGTGAGGAGAAAAGGATGACAGGAGAAAAAAGTAAGCTGCTTTGGTTCCTGCTGTGGAGAAAGGTGGTGTATAAAATAAACAATAAATATAACTATAAAAATAAATATAACTGAAGGTGGAAGGCAGAAAAAAAGGAAGGTTGGTTGAATAGCCAAGAAGAAGAGAATGAGTCAGGGAAATGGAAGAGAATATGGGTGTTGATAGAAGAAAGAGAAGGAAATAGCATGGATCAGAGGATACTGGGGAAAGCGTGGTGCCCCCTATAAGCCCTTGAGGGTTCCCTATCATGCAAATGGGCCTGGCCCAGTGGTCAGTACCACACAACCGAACCATAATTTTCCTAGACAACGGCAGCTGGCAGAGGGAGAGGGAAACCTGAAGACAAAGGGGAAGACAAATGTAGGTAGTCTCTTGAGTGGGAAGGGGAGAAGGAAATAGGGAAATGTTATGGGGGCTTTCAGAAATGGGAAATAGGAAATAGTGGTGGAGGGGGAAATGACATGTCTCCTACAAGTTCTCAAATAATTCCTCACATTAGATTTGTTTCCTGGGTGAACAGAGCTTTTTATCATATGTGCTTTAAAGAAATCTGAACCAAAGTAACACAAATTCTGCTCCCCAAAAAACATGTGATGAATAAATGTGCATATAAAGGCAAAATGAACATGCTTATTAATATTTACTTATATTTATAATTTAATTTCTATCCTGCCTCTCCTGACAAAGTCTATTCAAGGCAGCTCACAACAAGATAAAACAAAAAATATAACAATACAATTCCAGCAAAATCCCCTCAATTAAAACCCCAATAATCACAACAATATTAACAATATTAACAATCCCATAGATGGCAGAATAAAACATCCTTCCCCATTCCAGCCAGATATTTCACAATTCCAGCTGCATCCATCCACTGATGTCACTCAGGCTAAGATCTATCTCACCAGCAATAATGCTTAGCAATAGGTGGGACCTCCAGTTCGTAAATCCTGGGACACCCCCTCCATAATTAGTTCCTTGTGTTAGTCCTAGGCAGAAGCAAGAACCCATGCAGAGTGTTCAGCGTCTGACTACTGGAAGACTTATTCTATCTCTCCATCTTTTGGGTTCAGGGAAAGCTTGAAACATTTCCCGCATACCTCCAAATCTATCTCTGCATCCGTAAATGCTTGAATCTTGTCCTTGTTTTTGAAGGTGATTGCCAAGAGTCTCTGAATGCTCAGCTCTGCACTCTATACAAAATTATCCCCTTATGTTGAATTATGAAATAGACATAATAAACTGACTGTAAGATAACCAAAGATCATTAAGAAAAGCCCTTGCCTGATAGTGATTTTCAAGTGCACTGCTATAGGATAGCAGATTCATGGGTTCAGCATGCAGTAATGTGCAAACTCATCAAGTACACATAACGTATCCTTTTCTTGCTAATATTCTACACAGAGAAAGAATGGCCAAGGGGTACTATGCCTGGGGTGCACAAATCCAAGGGAAAAAGTAAGAATGCTAGGGTTATCTGATCTCATGCAGCACACTGAATGCAGCTTCTTCCATCAATGAATTACAGTCATGTACATACTGAGAATTAAGGAGGAGCAGCCCCGGGCTATACAGAATTTGGAAGTATTAAGTAAAATAAATGACTCAAGCAAATAAGCCATGGCAAATTCTAAAGATAAAACAGTATACGAAGATCAAACTAGAATGTACATAAGTAACCAAGAAGTCTAATCATACTTTCTCTGAAGCACTCTCAGTTAGCCATTGTTTATTTTATCTATAGTATATGTGAAACCAGTGTTTGACTTGCAGATAGTCACTTAAGTTCTCCATTTACACTGTCTGCACTGCTGTTCCCTCGATTTCTGCTGCAGTATCCTCCTGATTGTCTGGCTTACCACCTGGGTTGCCCCAGCTACAATAGCATCTTCTTCTAGGCAGGTATTATATGCCAATCTGTGGCCAATTGCACATCACCTATATACTGTGGCATGCGTACTACTATGATAGTTTAATGGTTATCTTTCATAGCTTTTTACTGTGAGCTAGTCTGAAGTCCCTAGTGGGCTGGAAGGTAGATTATACATTTTTAAAAATAATTAAAATGTCAAGCAATTATTAATTTTAAAAAACTTCCATCAAGTTATGAAAATTGCATCTTTTAATCCATAAATGCAGGTAACCACAATGGTGCCATACAGCCATAATAAAAATAACTTAACAGGCAGCAATACCACATGGAGTGCTTCCATACACTGTTGGATGCTGCACTATAGTAATCAGTTGCAACTGGATTCTCCTTTGCAGACTAGCCATAGTGTAACTCTGACACAATGGCCAATAATGTGTGGATGTAGCCCTGCTGTTTCTACAGAATATCAAGTAACTAATGAAGCCCTCCCAACACCCAGTGCTGCTCCTACCTTAACTTTACATAAGGCCTTTAGGGATTTTAGTCTGATTTTGCAGCATTATTGTAACAAGCATTTTAAATTTAACTTCTGTTTCAGTGGCATTCTGGAACTGCATAAAGACTCTTTTTCATTGACATTGTGAATGGCATCATTATAGCTCTCTCATTAGCATCATAATGACTTAAAGGAATAGCGAGTGAAAATGGAGTAGTTGTTGAAGGAATGGCAAGAAAATAGAATGGTATAGCACTGCACTGTAACCTCTTACTGTGTAAAACTACACACATGCAATAGAAATCCGATGTTTTAACCTTCAGGCTGCATTGGATTCCTCGGGGTTTCCTCATTATGCAGGGCAACATAGAAAATCTGTGGTAACCTAAAGATTAAAAGCTGGGTTGAATTCAGTCTGGCTTCCATACCATTTGAACCCACACACAAAGCTTTGCAAATGGATTTTACAACATGGGTCTAACTTACAGAATCCAGCCATTCTGCAACAGTTCTGTACTACACTTTTTCATGTATTGTTATTATCTGTTTTTTAATTAAATAACAAAATAATTGAAAATAGCATTAAGATAGTACTATGACACCCAGCTTTATCTGTTAATGAATGGTCATCCAAATACTCCTCCTGAATCCTTGGACAAGTGTCTGTGAGCTGTAGAGGAGTAGCTCCAGCAAAGCTGCCTGAAGATGGAGGTCTGAAGACCTCCTGAAGATGGAGGTCCTGTGGTGGGAAGGAAAGGACAAGACAAGAAAGTGTGTCTCCCTTCTCTTGATGGGGCGCAGCTTCAGGCGGCACACACTATCAGGAATTTGGGAGTGATGGAGGTGCAGGTCACTGGAATAGCAAGACAGGCATTTTTCCACCTATATCAGGCAAAGCTACTAGCACCCTATCTGGCCCCAGAACACACAGCCACAGTGATCCATGTGACAGTCACCTCCAGGCTAGATTACTGTTTTATTGTATGGAGATTTATTTTTATCTGTTATGTCACCCCAAGACATTTTTTGGAGAGGAGCAACTCAGAAATCAAAGAAATAAATAATAAATGAATGTTAAAAAAATTGGAATTAACATATGACAGGAGTAATGAAACACCCAATTCCCATAACTGTCTCTTTCTTATATTCTTAAAAGCTAATAATGAATCCAAGACACCAAGAAACAGTTGAAGGGACCCAGTTCTGGGTCCCCTTGAGTTCTAGAGAGCAAAGCAGATAGGCTTCCATGGGATAGTTAGGAGGGTAAAGTAACTCACCTCTCACCCCAGGCACCTGTTTCATCAGGCAGAGGACACATACTTAGTCTCAGCATTTTCTCAGTTTCCTGCCTCCTCACTTCCATCCATCATGATGATGGATCTTTAGCCAATCTAAGACTGATATGCCATTCAATAAGTTTGTTGGAAGTCACGCTGGGGCTTATACACATATGAAGTCAAGCATCCTAGAAGGAGAACTGTGTGGAGAAGTTGTGCTCCAATGGCAGAAACTGTCCCATCATTGAAATTGTTAAGCAAGATCCAAGCCACGGTCCTGAGAAGACTTTCTTCACAGTATTGTATTTTAGTGTGGTCTAAGCCATCTAATTCCATGGAGCTTCATAGACTCCAGAAACAGCTTGTGCTGATACATCTACTGTCTTTGGCATACCAACTGAGCTCTCCTTGATGAGTAAAACTCCTTGGAAACGTATATTTGGTTTACATGTGCAAAAGAATGAGAAAAAACAGCATTTCAGACTTTGGCATGAGATTTTTTTTCACATGCTGTAATGGTATGTGATTTTCCCTGAACATGTAAATCAGGACTTCATTTTTTCCAAAGTGAGGCTGATGTTCAAGTTGCTGACTTTTCTGGACCTAAACACGAATCATATGGGAGTATCACTGGCCCTTCCTGGCTCAAGTCACATGAGGCAAGGAATATTGTTCAGCATAAGTGTGATACCTTCTTTGTGGCACTGGTAAGCCCACCACTGCTGCTGTGCTATCTTAAATGATGTTCTCAGGAAACTACTACATGTTCTGTTCTAGGAATTCTAGACAATCTCATATACTGGACATTTGTGAAAGATTGTAAAACTAAGATGTTTCAATTTGAGTGCAGTTAATAAATCCAACCCCAGTTGGGAGGTATAGCAATGCATTTCTGGAAACACAAGAAGTGACTCTTGGGAAGCCTGAAAGTCAACTTCAATTTTTAAAAAACATACAGTGCCATCTTCTTCAGTTAAAATGAGTGTTGTGGGACTGCACTAGTCGTCCTTGTCCATTCCACCCCCCCATTACAGATTGGTCTTTCATGTCCTCATCTGTAAATTAAGAATTACATTTTACCTCAGAGGGATGTTGTAGGAACATCTGTAAAACAACGGTACAGCATTTTGCAGATCAAAATCAAAAGTGCTATATAAATGATGAACGTTGATAATGGTGGAAATTACAGGCTAAAGGAGAACCAAATGAAACACAGCTGAAACATTGTTGCTAAGGAGCACTCTGAACTCTCTGGAATTTGCTTCTGAGCAAGCATGCCTAGGGCTGCAATCTGTGGGTGAACTCCAGATTGCAACAACAAATTTCAGAACAAAAGTGAGACACTAGTGCTTTTTAAGGACCTCATATTTCACATTTCCTTACACAGCTTAATTGTCAAGTGTGTTTTTATCTGCATGTTGGAAATTTGCTGGTTGATGACCATATTAAACTGATTGATTGTTACAGGAACAATCAAACATTTGAAAGAAATAGATTGTCAAGCTATTTGCATACCCAGACAGACATGTATGTGCTAGAGAGCTATGATACAAGTGAGATGAATCATCCATTTGCCCCAAGCCAGCAATGCAATTCATGCATGAAAACTGCTTTTTGTACAAATACTGTCTTGACTCCTCCCTCCTCAAATGCTGCAGTGGGAAAACCCGTACATCCAAGCCAGCATTAAATATCCACTGAGAGGGGTGGAGATTAAACCCAGGAAATCCCTGCCCTGTTCTCCACTAAAGTTGATCGGCTCTGATTCCCCCTCTCAGTGGAGGAAATAACACCCATGCTTCAAGTGTAAATTCTTAAAATGTGCCTTTATTTATCTGATTTTAGCCCAACTTTCTCACTGAGACTCAACATGAATTACAAAGCACAGAAAGAGAGGCTTAAAATGAAAATAAAAATGTAATCATACAGTATTGGATATCTTCGGTGAATTGCCCACTTTATATGACTCTTGCAGAAATAAATAAACCCCCAGGGGTCCAATCTGGACAAAGTAAAGTCAGAAGTGATTGTCTCTCTCCAGCCCAAAAAAGTGAAATAAGCATGTAAGAGATTTCAAATGGCTCTGGATCAGGATCACTCAATGGTCCTTCAGCAAGGCAGGCTAGACTGCTGTTAAAGACAGGAAGGAAAGGAATTCATTTCAAATTAATAGCTTCCTGTGTGGAAAACATCCCTAGAAGTATGCAGTGAGTTCATAGATAAATAGGACATTCACTGCTTTGCTAGACAACTGAATAAATGGGTTATGTAGTGTTCTGTTGAAACTGCTACAGTAAAGTTGTCCTATTCCCATTTTTCATCGTAAAGTTAGTGGACATATTGTCATTGCTGCTGGTTTGAGCTCCCTTTTCAACCATTGGCATCTGGATATTTTGAAAAACAGTTGCAAGGCGGACACAGGATCCTTACATCCCCAATCCCCAGGCTGAAATCAAGTGAGGGTCTCCAGAGGCCAGGAAAACCTGCTTCTTATCATTTTCAGCTTTGACCTCATCAGTCTTGTCCAGACAGACTTTAATTCTAAACATGCTGCTAGCTTTCCATTCTGTGTGACCTTCCACTCCTGCTTTGGAGGACCCTTGTCTTCCTGTAGTAGTATTGACTTGAGAAATGTATGGAAAGGAAACAAAATCCCTTTCTTGGACAGCACGCTGAAATAGAGAGGATGCATCTGACTTGCCCTGCCAAGGAGTAAGTGAATTATTGGGGAAAGGGGACTGAACGGTGGATTGCCTGCCGCTTTCAGAAAGTTTCCTCTCTCTCTCTCTCTCCTCTCTCTCTCTCTCTCCCTCCTTTTTTTGCTTGGGACTGGATGATAGCTCAGGCAGCCTGGCTCCGGCCCAGGAGTCCCTGCTCCTGTTTAATATTCTGCTTGCTCCACTGATGTTGTGCTTGGCTCCTATGGGACTGCAACTCACGGCTTGAAACCGGAGCCAATTTTCTGTCTTAATCTCAGTGTTTTGACTGGAGGCAGATCCAGTTCAGCCCAATCGGGGCTGATGGAAACAACTACCTAAGAGTCTCGCTCTGTTTCGCTTGGGGAGGGAAAGGAGAAGGGGGGAGGGAAAGGAGGGGAAAAGCCAGCCAGCCAGCCACGCATAAGACACACGCGTACAATGTCGTTGCTGAGGTCGCTGTGTTTTTGCAAATGAGACCAGCAGAGTATGTGGAGAGAATAAAGTGATCCTGTTGCAATCTGGGAGCATCAGCTGGATCGGTTGGTTTGGATTTATAGCTTTCTCAGGAAAAGGAGAGGCAGAGACGGAGGGAGGGAAGAGTCGAGAGCAGGGGTGGGAACAGAAGGGCTAAAGGTTTGCCTTTATTTGGGGGAAAGGTTGCGGTGCTAAGTGCACTTACCTGGAAGTAAGGGTAATTGAGATCAAAAGCGCTTTACTTCCAAGGAATGATGCTTTATGTGCCTGTGTCTGGAGGGGGGGGGGGTCAGTTCTGGGCTTGGGTCTTCTTCAGCAGAGTGTGGTCCGTGGAATTATTGCGCCTCTTTCATCTGTGGGGCGGCGGGGGTGGGTGCGTGGGTGGGGTGAAGAGAAACCCTTGTTGGCCAGGGGCTACCAGACAGCGAAGGGGACCATATCGTGAGCCCGGGGGACAAACGAATGGGCAAAATCCCACCAGGCGTGGGGGCAGAATGAGAGACGAAGGCGAGCGCCGGGGCTGGCGGGCGGGTCATTCCCAAAGCCTTGGGCGGGCGAGGGAGCGAAATGCCAGGCATAGCCGCTGCCCGGGCAGGGCGAGCGGGCCGGGCCGGGCTCGGGTGGTCCGGCTGCCAGACCTGACCTGACCTGAGGGGCCGCCTGATCTATGTCTCCCGCGTGCAGGTCGGAGGCGCCGCGATGACTCTGGTGCTGCCGCTGAGCAGCTTCTGCGAGCCCATTGTCTCCTCCGAAGGAGCCGCCGAGTTCCCGCCGCCGCTGTGGGAGTCGCGCTGCTGCAGCAAGAGCAGCCCCGCCTCGGATGCCGCCGCCACCACCACCGCCGCCAGCAGCAGCAGCAGTAGCAGCAGTAGCAGCAGCAGCAGCCAGGGCCCGGCGCAGCAGTCTCCGGGCGACGGCAGGGCGGCCGCCGGGCAGCCTCCCGAGTCAGGTAGGCAGACTGGAGTGTCAGGGGGCTCCGAGTTCGAATCTCGCCTCCGGACTAACTTGTCGGAAACATCTGGCAATTTTAAAATAACCCACTAGCAATAAATAAAGATCAAAGCTACAAACCCGCAAGAGCGCCAACACCTGGAAGATGGGCGGTGATAAATTCGACCAATTGTAAGGATGACTAGGCCCTATCCTGACCTGGGTCACCCAGGCTAACCGGATCTCATCTGATCTCAGAAGCTAAGGGGGGGGGGCTGGGCGACCACCCAGGGAGGCTAGGGGCGCTGGTTAGAGGCTGGCCATGGTCTCTTGCCTTGAAACCCACACGGGGTTGCAGTTAAGGTAACTCTGCCAAGAAGAATCCTGAAGGGTCACAAGCGAACACAAAGGCAATAGTACTCTACAGTCATTTCTCCCCAGCATCCGATAGGGGTACACTGTCTCTGCACATGGAGGTTCTGTTTTGCCATCCTGTCAAGTGACTGCTGAAGGAGGGGCTGGAATGGTTTTCAGTTCCAGGGCTAAAGGCTGTTTCTGAGCAGGAATCCCTTCCAGCTGTGTTAACTGCTAGTAATCCCCCCCCTCCCTCCTTTCATCTAAAAGGTACTTTGCAATGTCTGGCTGAAGGCATGCTCTTTTTTGTTCTTTCCAGATGGGCAGCAAGGCTAGCATGCACTAGAAAAATAAAACAGGAATCCAGTGGTGCCTTAAATATTAATAAGGCTGGGATAACTTTTGTTAGTCTCTAATGTGCTACTGGACTCCTGTTTTAGTCTTCTTTCTTTGGATTTCACTGAGCCCTGCCAGGAAAAACAAGTAATATTTTTGCAGTGGCCCAGTTTCTTTAAAAAGAGAGCTATCATCAGCTCTTGTTGCTTTTTATTGAGTAGGACTTACCTAGGCTGAGGTCCCGCTCATGTGTTTAGAAGTAGGGCTTAGATCTGGAACAAATGTAGTAGTAGTAGTAAGAATTTCAGGTCTAATTCTTACCAGCAGCAGTGGTAGTAAGCATGTTTCTATACTGTATACTGTAATACTAAAGAGTTTTAGTATGTTAATGAATGCTCTTTCATACAGAGAATCTCCCCCCCATTAGAAATATAATTGAACAAAGGAAACAAGATGCAAGAGAGAAAGCCTTCTTCCTTATATATTAGCCTCCTATGCATAGAAATGCCCCCGCCCTCTGAATGTTTCATGCATGTGAACTCTCACTTACAGGCTGAAGTAGGCAACTCCCATCCAGAAACACACTTGCTGCTTTGAGACTTGTCCTTCTGTACATACTACCTCTTAGGACAGGATGAAATTCACCCTAGGTTCAGGGTGAAATTTTTGGGCTTTCCAAAGAAAAGCCAAATGACCCATGAGGTCCCTTCCAACTCTATGATTCTATGATTCTAAAGAGGTATATCTTCAAGGCAAGTTTGAACTGATCCTCAGTGCTTCCCTTTTTGGAGTGTTCTTTACTTACCCTAATTCAACAAAGGGGGCAATTTGATGTTCATAAGACAGCTGTTTACCCCCCCCCCCATTAATTTATGTTGTTTATCACATCTGCTATCGAGGCAAGCAGCTGATGTGATTGCTTTGATGACTGGCTCGCTGTTCAAAAACTAGCAGCATTTGATGTAGTTTAATGCAGCGACAGCATTCAGCATGGCAGCTGTGCATGTTCACAGTTTCTTTTGGATTCTGTCTGTCTCTGGGTCATCATAGGGCTAGAATACAGGAACAAGCCATGCATTTCCCACACCCCAGCAAAATCAGATCTCTTTTAATTACGCACAACAAAAGTGATACATGTGAATACTGGATGTAGTGTGAGAGTGAACATGCACATAGGTTTTGTGATTTAGTCTCAAAATGTTTGGGAACAGGTGAACTTTTTAGGGAGAGTTTATGGGTTCTGCTCATACTTTGTGAATGAATTGCAATGGAAAAAAGGAGGAACTGAGAATCCCTTGTTAGAAATGTGTGTGGTTTGTGCTGGTGGGGGCTGTTTGTAGAACAACTCCTGAGTCAACCTTCCTTAGCCCCTAAGGAACTGGATAACTGTTGTCCAGTTGCTATTGTTGCTTTGCAGGCAAGGTGATCAAGAAACTGGTGGCCAGATACCTCCAGACTTTTTGTGAATCAAATGGAACTCAGTCTGTTTTCAGGCCTGGGTTTGGGACTAGAGCTGGCTTAGTCACCCAGATGGATGAATGGCTGTAGGAGAAAGATTAGGTGTATATCTCTGTTGACACTCCTGGACTGCAACCCTATTGATCTTGCAATGACCTTCAGTAACATGGTAACCTACTGAGTTGTATGGCAGAGAAATGTTCAGGCACTTTGAGCTTTTCTATTAGAGCCTGGTTTCAGATGGGCAGCCTGTTCAGTTTGTATGGGTGGAGGCAAAAAGTGCTGTTAAGTCTTGGCTGACTTATGGAGACCCCATAGGGTTTTCAGGGGTGGTTTTTCATTGTCTGCCGCTGTGTTATGATCCTAGTATTCCTTGAAAATCTCCCATCCAAATACTGGCCAGAGCCAACCATGCTTAGTTTCCGAGATCAAACGAGAACATTTCAGCCTGGGCTATCCATGTCAGGATGCTAGTCTGTAGCAGCAGAACAAAATCTGAGTGCAGCAGCACTTTAGACACCAACAGAATATTCCAGGGGTGTAAGATTTCATGAGTCAAATCTCTATGAAAAGATGTATAGTAGTGGCAAGTAAGAATGAAAATCCATCAGTCCTTATAGCCAGTTCAGAAGGAGGGAGGTATGTTACCAAGAAGGGTAAGTTGGAGTGTGAGTCCATGCCACTTGGGTTGTGGGATCCCATAAGATTCCATGTTATTCACATGCTTTTCAACATATGCATGAAGTCAACAAGGAATCTGGAGTGATGCAACCAAAATGTGGATGACCCTCAACTGTTTCTCCCATTCACCTGACTTGGGATAAGGAGTTCTGGAGCATTGCTTGAAGGCAGTGATGGGCCGAATGACCCAGTAAATGGATGCTTTCAGATCAGATGCTAGTTGCAGATTGGATCAGGTTCAAGGTTTTGGTGTTAACTTTTAAGGCCATCAATGGTCTGGGCCCCACATACCTGTGGGACAGCCTGCCTCTTTATGCCCCTTATTGGACTCTTTACTTGGTGGGTGCAAATCTGTTGGAGGTCACTGGCCCAAGGGAGGTACCTTGACCAGGGCCTTTTTGGTCCTGGCCCTGACATGGTAGAATGAGTTCTTGGGAGAGCTGAGAGCCCTGACGGTTTCCCAGTTCTGCAAGACCTGTAAAATGGACCTCTTCTGCCAGGTCTTTGGTAGGGCCAGGGCGAGTAAGATCTGGGCCCCTCCCTGAATTAGCTGGAACAACAGGCTGCTGGGGCAGCATCTGGAGATAGCTGTGAAAGTCTGGAAGCAAGTGAGAGGGAGGTTAGACTGCTGCCACTGGTGGAGATAGAGTTTTAATGGGATTTTGTAATTTTATGGGATTTTAATGTGGTGTTTATGATGATTGTTACTGTGTGGGAGTGGCGGGATACAAATTGAATTATAAGTAATTAAAATAAATAAATGGAGGTACTGTTTGTAAGTAACAGGGGCAGACAGGAATGAGTCATTGCTCTGTATCGGATTGGGTTCCTTTCCTCTTAAAGGACTAAATTTAGATATTGGGAGTACTGCTAGAACCATAACTACAGGTAGAAGTACAGATCTCAGCTTGGGTAGGCTGGCCAACTGTGGACTTTTCATGAAAGGCAGAATTTGGCCATCGTTACTCATGCACTAGGAGCCTCTTGTGGCACAGAGTGGTAAGCGGCAGAAATGCTGTCTGAAGCTGTCTGTCCATAAGGTTGGGAGTTCGATCCCAGCAGCCGGCTCAAGGTTGACTCAACCTTCCATCCTTCCGAGGTCGGTAAAATGAGTACCCAGCTTGCTGGGGGGTAAATGGTAATGACTGGGGAAGGCACTGGCAAACCACCCCATATTGAGTCTGCCATGAAAACGCTAGAGGGCATCACCCCAAGGGTCAGACATGACTCGGTGCTTGCACTGATGCACTGGTTGCAACCAAATCAGATTAATGTCATGTACTCTTTTTGGGTCTGAATATGAAGTTTCTAGAGCCTCTTGTGGCGCAGAGTGGTAAGGCAGCCGTCTGAAAGCTTTGCCCATGAGGCTGGGAGTTCAATCCCAGCAGCCGGCTCAAGGTTGACTCAGCCTTCCATCCTTCCGAGGTCGGTAAAATGAGTACCCAGCTTGCTTGCTGGGGGGTAAACAGTAATGACTGGGGAAGGCACTGGCAAACCACCCCGTATTGAGTCTGCCATGAAAACGCTAGAGGGCGTCACCCCAAGGGTCAGACATGACTCGGTGCTTGCACAGGGGATACCTTTACCTTTACCTTTATGAAGTTTCTAGTCACAGAGGTTAGATTGTTAACTGGTGCCTGTGATTGGGGGCACATTTCCCCCAAATGGAGCAAATGACACTGTCTGCCAATCTGCATTGGGGACCAATTCAGATTGCTAGTTACTGCCTTGAAGCCCTAAACAGCTTTAATTGGGATGCTTGAGGACCATCTCTGGGCATATTGTATTTTGAGATCCTGCTGCATCCATTTCCCCTCATTTTCTGAGGCGAGAGGGATCAGCATCAGCTACATGCTATTCTCAGTTGTGGTGCGCCAGATGTGGAATACCTTCTCTTCACCTATTTGCCTGATACATAGACTTCACAATTTTTAGATGAGTGGATATTTTTGACTACTCTCCACTCTTTGCATTTAGTCTATGAAAACCTTATTTACTGATTTTATATTTTTAAAGCTGCTCTGGATATTTTGATTTTATTTCTACTTTTGTATGCATACATGCTTGTGTGTGTGTACTCCTCATGCTGATTTTTTTTAAGTTGTGGATAAGGATTGTTTTGTTTTATTGATGCTATAGGATAACCCAGATTTGATGTTAACTGTAACCATCTGGTTGGAGAGCAGAATATAAATGTTTAAAATACGTAATAAAACAAATAAACAATCTCAGAGGTACTTTCTGCTTTTCTATGCTTTGGAATGCCATTCTTCCAGAGCTCCAACAAAGCCCATCTGTGAATACATTTTGGAAGGAAGTCAAGGTCTTTTTAATACTAGTATATATGGGCAAGGGGTTCTTTAGTGGTATGTGTATTTGTGCTTGTGTATGCTTGAAAGCAATGATTGTTCCTTAATGTTGTTGCCTACTTTGAGCCTTACAGGGAAGGGCAGAGGAAAAGTCAAAATAGACCAAAGCAATTAAAGTAGGGGTTCTGAAAGTGGAACTCTGGGGGGGGGAGTGGAAGGATCCAGGAGGGCAGTGAGGAATTTTGGGGCAGTAGGGGGGCAGCAGTCTAACTCCTTGCTGTGTTTTCTTAGTGAGAGGTGGCCTTCCTCTGGGTAGAAGTGACCCTGGACTTCCTTGGTGGTCTCACATCCCAGTGCTGACCAGGGCCAACCCTGAAGAAAACAACAGTTTTGGAAGGTGGCCTGGGTGGGATCATATTCCTGGCAAGTTCCTTCTCCTCCTCAGTCTCTGTCCTTCCCTAGCTCCACCCCAAATCTCCAGGAATTTTGGCAACCCTTCCCCCAAAGCCTCCATTTTTGGGAAGCTGAAAAAGCCTTTTTCTGCTTGCTCCTGGCCATGGGATTTTCCATTGCTTGCTTCTCTCTCTCTCTTTCCCCATCTGTCTTTCTCCCCAATGAGGACCCAAAATGACTTTTATAAGTGACTTTTACAAAGAACATATATTTTTTGCAGAGCTAAATACAGCTTCTGCACAACAACCAATAAAGAAATGTAGGCAATATAGTGTGTTTTGAATTCACAGTAGATCTAACACCAGGAAAGAGGTGTGTATTCATATGTATGTGTGTGGGTGGGGGGCAGTAGAGATGTGGCGTGGGAAACAAGGGGGCGACAGCCTGAAAAAGTTTGGGAACCACTGAATTAAAGGTTGTCTTGTTGTTATGTGGAGGCCTCCATACTATCTATCGCTTTAGATGCTTTAGTATTTTGTCTATTAGCTGCTAGGAGGGTCATTTTTGGACAGCTGGCAACCCAAACATTTTAGATATTGACATATGCCAGGACTGAGCCCAGGGTGGGGTGGGGGGGAGGTTCTGATGCTGATTGTAAGCAGCAGAATTTTGGCTTAAAGGAAGCTTTATGCCACCCGGTTTAACTTGCATGTCATTTACTGGAGGTTTAAATTAACACCTGGGAAAAAATGTAATAATGCCCCAAACAGGTGGCCATATTAAATACTAGACAATAATTAAAATTTCACTCTCTGTAGTAGCATATGATTTGATTGGTACACTGTGACCCACACTAGATTATAATATCCATCGGTCTCCAAAGAGCACAAAGCAATTACATTTTTGGCTACCTGTTCCAAATCACTTCCTTTCTGTGAAGCTAAAGGATTCTCACACTGGCTTGGTTATTATAACCAATTATGCAAATTTTAGACATTACTTACAAATGTGATTTGGGCTTCCCATCAGGCCAGTGTTCTTTCTTGTAGGATGGATGGTGGAAGAGCAGTGTGCCTTCAGTAAGAAGATGACTGTTATTAAGAGAGAGGAAATTTGCCAAAAACAAAAAAGTGCCACAGCTCCTTAGCATTGGCAGTCTAGTCTTCCCCATGGCACCTTAGTGTTGCAAACAACTGCCTCTAAATTGATTCACTTCCTAGAAAGCTGATTCATGCTTGTTTGCATTTTCACAGACAGCTGTCTATAGAACCAGCTACATATATTATTTCCTCTACAAGAACTTGGGAAGTAGCTACTATTTTTACAGGATTTCCAAGAAAAGTAGAAGCATGTGGTATGAAAAGATGTACAGTAGTGGCAAAAAAAAAAAAAAAAAAAAAGTAGAAAGTTATCATTTGCCAAGTACATTTGTCTGAGATCCTTAGTTTTACTGAGCATATTTGATGTTAAGCCCAAGCATTTTGGGGGTTAAGTAGTTAAGCAGCTACTTGAGAACATTATCTTGGGAAGAAACTCCATTAAATAAAATGGGACTTCTGGTTACACATGCTTAGGCTTGCTTCCAGAGAGTCCTGTATTGTAAAATTTCTAGTTACATCTCTATATATCTATATCTTCTAGTAAGCCCCATTTCTACAAGGTAACTCAGAGTACAGTGATTAACACTGATTCAGGTGAGCATCCATGTTAGTCTGAAGCAGCAGAACAAAGTATGAGTCCAGTGACACCTTTGAGATTAACAAATTTTATTTCAAAGTATGAACTTCCATGTGCATGCACCCAAAGCTTATCCTTTGAATAAACTTTGTTGGTCTTCAAGGTGCCAGTGATGAACACTGTGGGCCTTTTTGCACGGGGATCTTTGTTGCAAATTGTTTGCGGAATGAAAAATCGCCATTTAAAATAGTGGAATTCGTCGTTATGCATACCTGCCTTTGTAGTGGAATCAGTTGCGTTTTTTAGCGTTTCCCACAGGCTTCCGGTCTCTGCAGAAATCGCTAGAAAGGAAGCGCTATTGCCAAGCTCGTCCCGCCCCTGGCCGTCAAGCAGCCAATGGGCAGCCGTTAGCATGCTCCCAAACAGCCCCTTTCCCTTTAAGGAAGGTTAAAAAAAAAAAAAAAAACAGACCCATTGTAATGAATCTGGGTAGATTCATTGCAACGGAGAGACCCATCCAGCTGCCTGGGGTGTTTGAGCTGTCATTTGATCAGTTGATCGTTAACACGCTGCCTCAGAGTGAAAAAAAAAATCCCCCCCCCTCTCACGGGCCCGATTTTCGGCTGAATGGAATGTGTGAAATATGTGTGTGAAATGTGTGTGCTTAGTGACTGAAGGGGAGGGACTGAAGCCGGGAAGCCTCTGTTTGAGCTGTCATTTGATCGTGGCCACGCTGCCTCGGAGTGGAAAAAAAAATCCCCCCCTTCCCCCCCCCCTCACGGGCGCGATTTTCAGCCAAAACAGTGTGAAAAATAAAGGGAAAATACATCAGCAAACGGGCTTCTGCGGGCTTCTTGTGACTGTAAACAGCTCTGAGGAGGGACTGCAGCCTGGGAAGCCTCACTGGCTAAACGGAGGCTCGCCGGTGCGTTGATCTCCACTCGCTCGGGGGAAAAAAAATGGCGATCGCTTCGCCGGAAGTTTGGAGGACAGGCTCAGGAGGAGGGGCTTTGAAGAAACCGCAACAATGGGAACGCACAGGTCTTTTTCGCTACTGTTGCAGATTGGTTGCAGGAGTGTATCGCTTTCCGGAGGGTGAATCCACTTTTTGGGATTCCCCTAAAAGCGCCCCAACGAAGCGCTTTTTGCTGATTGGTTTCAGGAGTGTTGCAGATTGTCTACGACGTCGTGCGTTAAGGCAAATTAGTAGCGTTTTCAATTAGCAACCATTGTGCTATTTTGAAGCCGTGCAAAAAGCCCCTGTGATTTTTAAATCTGGTCAGACGTATGGAATGAAAGCATTTCAAGAGCCAAGTATGTAGTGCCTAAGCCAATGCTACAAGTATGCTTAAATAAACAGCCTTGCTTCCTAAATTGTCTTGTAGCAGAGCCTTCTATTGCCCATAATATTTTTCACATGAGCTAGTATTAATGTAGGTTCTTAAGACCATAAAAACATTCCGAAACGTACAGCAGAGTTCTGCTGCACTGAGGAGGTGAAGGCGAAGTATTTTCTTTTGGAAACCTCAGGCAGGCCACCCATCACTTGTCATGTGTAATTTATTTTCCACAGGATCACACCACAGAGGAATTTCAAATCCTATAGCAACATCCAAGATCACATACTTTAAAAGGAAATATGTGGAAGAGGAGGACTTTCATCCACCACTCACCAGCTGTACACCCAAAGTAAGTTTTAAAAAGCAGCCTGCAGTAAGTGACTCTGATATGAAGTCACAGTTGCTTGAAACTACAAAATACTCCACCCAAGTTATGACAGTAATTCAGCTGTTCCCATATAAATTGATAGTTTACTTCTCTTTTGAAATGGCTGGGTTTGTTTTTCTACAGTTGTACCCAGAGTGGTGTAATGAATGGATTTGCTGTCACTTGTGCTTCGTAACCACAATCAACTAGAAGCAACAATGATATTTTGTCTGCTCTAATAAGTGAGAAGGGGTAGAGGATGACTATTTCCCGCTCATCATTTCAACTTTGTGTCCATTTGGATGTAACCCTCCTCCCCCGCCACGAGACACAGTGAGATCATCCTGTCATATGTAGAACGCATGGACATATAGGCCCTATGGTTATAATTTACCCATAGATCCCATCTATATTGAAACCATGTTTCCTAGCAGGTAAATTCAAATGTTTTAGTGCTTAAGACAAAAAATCCAAGGTTGCCAAAATGTCGGGTTGGCACCTATGAATGGAATATTTTGTCTGATCTTAAACACGTCAGATAATGAATGACCAGCTTTAATAGGAGTTGCCTGCAGAAGCACAATATCTTTTTACTCACTCTTTAGGAACTTGAAGATTTCTTCTCCTTTGTGTAACTATTATGGCCTTAATATTTAAACTTGGTGGCTTTATATAAGATTTCCAAGGATGGAAAGGCGCTTATGACATAGCGGGGGGGGGGGGGGGAGATGTTGCCTTCTCTGTGCAGAAAAAAAAATAGAGGACTCAGTGAGTTCAAGGAGAAGATGGTAGAGTCCAACAGCTCAGTTCCAATTGCAGATCTTGTAAGGTACAAGTCAATAATCTTAACTTTCTCATTTCTGTTTTCCTTTTGAAATAACAATATCCACCCTTTCTATTTTACTGTATACAAACTTCAATTTCACTAGATTCACACATTTATATTTTTAATACATTAAGACAGATTCCTCTTTTTCTAATTTGAGATATGTCCTTCCCTGTGCCCATCCACAAAGTTCATGAGCTATTTCTCAACACTGAGAATAATCAGTTACTTCTAAATCCCCTTTAGCAACTAACTGCTGTTGAGAACAATAAGAAACAGATTGAATTTGAGTAGCATCATTTAAAATAGCAGCTTCAAATTCATGAGAGCCAAATTGTTCTAAAAACAGAAGTGCTACATCTGAATCTTTTATCATAATCCAATGCTGGTTAAAATAGGAATGGTGCAGAAAAGGAACAGTCCACTTAAATGGAATGCTTTCTTTGCTTAGTTTGTTAGGAATCTCAACAGTCTCCTTTTCCACAGTGAAATGGGAAAGAGATAACTTAGAAAATGAATCCATTTCCCATCTATTTGATCTTGCGATTCATAAATAAATCTTTAGAGCTGGTATTCTAAAAACTAACTACAATGTGCCTTCTGAGTTTTCTTTTTGGCAAAGTTAAAATTAAATGGTGAGCACAGTAAGTCAGATCCAGCGATAGCAGCTATGAGATCATCTAAATAAAATATTAAATCTTAGAGTGCTCAGGAATCCCTCTGACTTTCACTGTGTTTTCTCTGCTATTGTCATTTCCCAGTAATTCTACTGGGTCTCTATGTTTTCTCAATATTTTAATTTTAATTTATGACGTGGAGGTAGATTGAACTTTTTGCATGTTCTTTTCATTGCTTGTTCCTGTAGCTGCCAAGTGCTATATTTGGCTTAGCAAGTAGTGTTCTTTGGTGTGACCACCAGCGCAGACCTCAAGTTCCTGAGTACAGGGGTTTGCCTTCCCACTGCAGTGGATCAAACTGTTTCCACACCTTGTTCTAGAAAAGGCTGGAAACCTCACCTCCTACTAGTATGGGTCCCACTTGTATGCTGATTATCAACAAATGTTTGCATTCACTTTTACTTGTAGTGATCCCAGTCTTACCAGGTGAGGGGGTAAGGAGACCTCAAGACCACAAAGCAAAAATCTCAGTCCAATTACTCTGTTCGAACCCCAGTCCAGAAGAGTTTGTAGCAACCTAGCCCCACCCATTGGGAATATCATGGCAACACCCTCATGTTACAGAATCACAGAATCATAGAGTTGGAAGGGGCCATACAGGCCATCTAGTCCAACCCCCTGCTCAACGCAGGATCAGCCCAAAGCATCCTAAAACATCCAAGAAAAGTGTGTATCCAACCTTTGCTTGAAGACTGCCAGTGAGGGGAAGCTCACCACCTCCTTAGGCAGCCTATTCCAATGCTGAACTACTCTGACTGTGAAAAATTTTTTTCCTGATATCTAGCCTATATCATTGTACTTGTAGTTTAAACCCATTATTGTGCGTCCTTTCCTCTGCAGCCAACGGAAACAACATCCTGTCCTCCTCCAAGTGACAACCTTTCAAATACTTAAAGAGGGCTATCATGTCCCCTCTCAACCTCCTTTTCTCCAGGCTGAACATTACCAAGTCCTTCAATCTATCTTCATAGGGCTTTGGTCCCTTAGCCCCAGATAATCCTCGTCGCTCTCCTCTGTACCCTTTCATCTACTTCCTTCTTGAAGTGAGGCCTCCAGAACTGCACACAGTACTCCAGGTGTGGTCTGACCAGTGCCGTATACAATGGGACTATGACATCTTGTGATTTTGATGTGATGTCCCTGTTGATACAACCCAAAATGGCATTTGCCTTTTTTACCACTGCATCACACTGCCTACTCATGTTTAGTTTACAATCCACAAGTACCCCAAGGTCTCGTTCACACACAGTGTTACCTAGAAGCCTATACTCCATCCAATAGGCATGCTTTTCATTTTTCTGAATCAGATGCAGAACTTTACAATTATCTTTATTAAATTGCATCTTGTTCTCATTTGCCCATTTTTCCATTGTGTTCAGATCTCGTTGAACTCTGTCTCTATCTTCTAGAGTATTTGCCAGTCCTCCCAATTTGGTGTCATCTTCAAACTTGATTAGTAGTCCCTCCACCCCCTCATCTAGATCATTAATAAATATGCTTTAGGATGCTTAGGGCTAATCCTGCGTTGAGCAGGGGGTTGGACTAGATGGCCTGTATGGCCCCTTCCAACTCTATGATTCTATGATTCTATGTTAAAAAGTACCGGGCCGAGCACCGAGCCCTGAGGTACCCCACTACTCACCTCCCTCCAGTCTGATGAAACACCATTGACAACAACTCTTTGAGTGTTGGTTCTCTAACCAATTCCCTACCCACCTTACTATCTGAAAATCCAGATTGCAGTCCTTCAATTTATCCATCAGAACATCATGGGGAACCTTATCAAAAGCTTTACTAAAATCCAAGTAAACAAAATAAACTGAATTTCCACGATCCAGCAAACCTGTTACTTGGTCAAAAAAGGAAACCAGGTTGGTCTGACAGGACCTGTTGGAGACTTCCTTAGATCACCAAATTGTCCTCCAGATGTTTGCAGATCACTCCCTTTAATTTCTGCTTCATTATCTTCCTCACAACAGAGGTCAGACTTACTGGTCTGTAGTTTCCCGGGTCATCATTCCTCCCTTTTTTGAAGATCGGAATAAAATTTGCTCTCTTCCAGTCCTCCTGGACATCTCCAATCCTTAAAGAGGTCCTGAAGATGATGGACAAGGGTTCTGCAAGATCTCCATATTAGGTGGAACCTTTCTCCTTCCTTCCAGGCCATACAGCCATCCTGCCATACAGCAGGCAGGCAAGTGAGCCAGCTGCTTAGGGAGCCTTCTAACTGAGCTGGCTGCCAACAGCTTGAGACAGGCTGAGAGGGAAGGAGGCACCGAAGGATGACATCTGCTGGCTGTGCTAACTGTCAATAGTCCAGCAGAGGCTAGTGAGATCAATCTGGCAGGCTGGAGAGGCAGGAGTTGGGTGCATGCAGGCCTGAAGATGCAGGGGTATGATGGATGAGAGGGAGGAACTTGCCTTCTAGGCAATGCCAGATAACTGAGCACTCTGGATAATGAAGTGCCAGATGACAAAGCTTTTACTGTATTACTTTATCACCACTACTGTGCCCATGTTGCTGGCAGTGTTTGGATGTCTCATACCATGTGCATTTTCAGTCATGTGCTAAATATGCACGACCATAGTGCTGCTGCTGCCAAGGATAGCTTTGCTCTAGAGTGCAGCTTTGAGGTGCTGGAGCTTCCCTTTAAACGCTCTGGCTCACTTAGCTTATTAAAGAACACACCTCCCTGTGTGAAACTCACAACAGCTGCCCTTTGGACAGTTGCTGGGAGACTCTGGAAGCCTTTCCAGTGAAGTGCAAAGCTATTCATCCCTTAAGGGAGGCTGTGCCGGTTTCAGAAGGCAGAGGACCACCAGGGTATGTTGTGTTGATGTTTTGGTTCCACTCATTTTCTGGGATGTTTTAATGCATTCCATTTTAAAATTTGGGCTGCAGTGTATCTTTTAGCATTCAGTGGTGTTCATTGCCTTGATTCGGTAAAGGTAAAACTAAATACACCTTAATACATAAATAACATGAAAACATTGTTGCCTCCCAACAGTGTATCACTATATGCAATCTTTGAAGTGGGCAATAGCAGAACTAAGTTTGAGTTCAATGGCTCTTGAACCAGTGGGCCATAGGAGAGAGTAACAATGTTTTTTCTGTCCCAAGACAATGTATGTGCCCCATTTTGAACACCTGTTATCAATTATTATTACCAACATAATAACTACTTGTGGTTGTCTATTTACTGTGAAAAACAATTACGTTACATTTCAATGAGTGCAATTTAGAAAGCCACAATGTCATTATAAGTATTCCACCTTTACTTTTCACTGGGACAGGTAGTAAAACTTATGATAATTGCATTCTTTGTAAATGGCTGTACGTTCCAGCTAGAAGCAGAATCCCTGGATTGTATTGCAGCTTTGCCAAATTTACTCATAAAAGAGTAATCCAAAGCAACCAATAAAACAAAGGACAACATCTGGTTTGGTATTCCTGGCTGCAGGGGTGGAAACCTTAATATTTTCTAGGGAATTAGTGACAACCTGTCTGTGTTCTGATGCCTTTTAAGCAGGTCTACTGCCCAATGGATAATACTACTCTGAAAGCACAGTCCTGCAAAATGCCACCATTCAAGATCAGACTTTGTGCTTTCACTAGCTGAATGCCTGTCATGATTCAGAAACTACAAAGCTACACCAATCTTACCTATTTGATTTTAACTTATTCATCTATTCTCCCCCCCCCCCCCTTTCTCTCTCTCTCAACAAATTAGCATTGGGCAAAGGCACCAGTATAACAGTTTTTGCTGAGAACTTTATTTCAGCCTATAGTTAAAATACAGATAATATGTTAGAACTTTGTAAGATTCCCATATTGCCTGGACATCTGGAAAATCAAGCTTTGAGCCCTAGGGAATGTTATACTCTAAGGTTCATGTGTACACATGACCTTTTTGCTAAGTAAGATTGCCAAATCTGATGGTGATTTTTTTTTAAGGTTAGATAGTTTTCCACTGGGAACTGGACAGAGACCAGTAGATAATTTCACAGAAAGCTCCTGCCAGATACTTATCGGCTTCCAGTTACAGACAACAGTAATTGCAATTGAACCAGAGACCCTGGGGTGAAAGATTATGTCCTTTTTAAATTGCTTTAACCATTCAGTCTGTACAATGAGCTTGCTATATAGAAACACATACTCTATTTGAAACAAACATTTCATTTTTATATAGGAACTGTTTTGGCTAATGATTTAACCCTTTCTAATAGAGATATGCACATTCATTTCTGTAGTTTTCCTATAAAAAGATAGGTTTGGTAGAAAATAATAGTGAGCAATAACCAATTTCATAGTGAACAGAAATTAATAGTGTGTAGTAACGAATTAATGTTGGCCTCATTGACATGAACTGAGACTGGACTGGAAAGATTGGACACCTCCCTCTCAATCAAAATCTGAACTTAGTTGGACCTGTAGCCCTGCTTTGTAGGGTCTCTGGCCCACCACTATGGGCACTGTAGGCATAGCACTTGCAATTTAGAGAATAGTAGAAAGGCTCTGTGCCAGACCCATAGCCAGATAACCCATTGGAGCCACCTAGACCCTGGAGTAGCCACACATTAGATGGGCAGAGCCTCTGCTGCTGCAGTTGGCAGCCATTTTATTGCCCAAGGTGGGCAGTGTTCACCTTGGGTGAGGTAGGTGTGAGCAGCCGGGAACCTCTTCTTCCCGCCTCCAGTTGGGTCAGGGCTTTTCCTGTGTGCCCTTTTCCAGGGCCAAATTGGCCTCTCAATCTTCATAAAAAGAGGGACTTTTTTACATTGTCTTGAAACAAAAAAGGTAATATACCTTATGTTCTTACAGTTACAAGTATTGGCCTTGGTTAATATTTGGATGGAGGACCTCTAAGGAAAACCAGGGTCATGAAACTGAGTCAGCCAATGGCAAACCACCTCCAAATGTCTCTTGCCAGACTGCCAGATAATCCTACAGTCATAGGATCTCCTGGCTACATGACACACATGCCATATGATACATAAATAAATATGTATGTGTGTGTATGTGTGTTGACCTACAAACTTAAACTTGAACTTTTAGTGCTTCTGAATCTAAATATATCTGTAATTTGATAGCAGCTGTTTGGAGAAAAGATGCTTGCTTAAATTCATGCTCTTAGTCTTTGGTTGATTTGACGCATTTATCTGTATTATTCTCTTAACTGAATGCTGCAAGATAGGACTGTGGGGTAGGTTTTGAAACTGTGTTGGGAAATGTAAGGAGTAGGGAAGATAGCTATTAATGTTTTAATATTTTACACTGAGGATTCTACTGATGTATCTGCTTGCAAAACACTAACTCCAACCTAGAGATGTGGCCCCTAAGAGCAAGTAGGTAGTGCGTTTAGTTACTCTGTAGGTGAGAAAAGAAACTGCACATGCCCAAAGTACTCTCTTTATCTCTTTGCAGTCTTGGCATTAAGTGTAAGGATTCTCCTGGGCTGAAACTTATCTAGAACCTTCCAAAAATCCCCCCTCCCTCCGTAAGAGGTGTTGAGCCTTGAGATTACCTTGACAGAATGCCTCATTAACACCCAGGCCCTCTGCAGAAAAGAGGCCCATCAATTTAAGACCACCACAAAATTGTGTCTTTAGCTCTCCTCTCAGATTCTATGGAGAGATCAGGGGCTTGATATTGTTTATGGACCGGTGAATAAAAGGTGTTCTGCACATGCTCAGAGATCCATTCTTTCATGCAAAGAAGATGCAACAAGGTGGCTTGCAATTATTAAAACTGAGTGAGGCTGAGCACTCGTTCCTTTTCCCTGCCCTCCTTCCTATGATCCCACTCCCAACAAACCAAAACTTGGGTTTTTAATATCCAGGAAGGCTTTTAAATGAAATTTAAGGAACATTTTAGGTTCCCCATCTGTATTCCAAAGGGGTACAGGCATGAAATAGGTGTATCACAGTTTTTATTTTTGAGGGGGAGAGGTACTAACTTGACTATGACTACATAATTTATGTATTAAAAATAGCCAAGTTGGCTAAAGCTGAGGATACTTAAATCTGATTGTAGATGTGAACAGGCAAAACAGATCTATACAGTTGAAAAACACTCTAGGTTTGCAGAAAAAGAGTGAAATCTTAAAAAAAAAACATTTTTTAAAGCCAAAAATGATTTAAAAGAGAGAGAGAGAGAGCTCTTGCAGCTTTAAGCTAGGCAGCCACAGTATTCCAGGCTTGGTTCTGTCAGTAAAAGGCAGGCAGGAGGGGACAGGGCCCTTTCCAGGACTGTTTTGGCCTTTGGTGATGGAATCATTGGGGTCAGGCCTCACTAGGGTTGCAGCTCCAGCTGGGGAAATCCCTGGAGATTTTGTGATGGAGCCTGAGGACAGGGTTTGGGGAGGGGAGAGGGTTCTGCCAGATATTATGCCCTACAGTCCTCCCTCCAAAGCAGCCATTTTCTCCAGGAGAACTGAACAATTGTAATACTGGGAGATCTCTAGGCTCCACCTGTGGGATGGCAGACCTAAACTGGGGGTGATTTGTATTTTGAATGGATACCTTTTGGGTGTCCTATGTAAACCATAACTGGAGGAAAGGCAGGATGAAAATCTGATGAATTAAGAACAAATAATATTTCTTCAGAAGCCCTTTTAGAAATAGTGAGCCTGCCCCATGGTAGGGATATATAGAAACCTATGGATCTCTGAGAAAGCCTATGACCTCAAGATAGCTAGGCTGCTAAGGAAATGATCTAGGCCTGAGTTTTTCAGTGATGAGTGAATTCTCAATTTAAAAAGACAAACATTGCCTCAGTTCATTTATATTCCTGAAAGTCTCAGAGAAAGTACTGTTTGATGAGTTCCTGTACCCTTAAAAGCATACCGCTCTGAGTTTATTTCTCCCCTTGCCTACAAATACTGCTCTGCACAGTGACACAGTTTGGATCAAAAATATTCCATGCAGCTATACTAGCCGTAGAAAAAATAAACATCCCAGCACCGGTTTCCTCCAGACTTTGGCTTCTGACTAATTTTCCTAGATGGAGAAACCCAGCTGTGGTGAGAAGAAGTACATGAGCCAGTAAACCTCCCAGCTCTTTGATGGGACTGGAGGAGCTGAATAGTTAGTGTGTTACCTGAAAAGTTAAAAGTGATGACTCAACGGTATCTTTCAAGCAACTCCCACCTTGCTCATCTTTGTTATTGCTGTTGTCTCTCCACCCTCCCTTTTTTTTTGCAGACAATCTCTGTCTTTGAAGAGCGGGCACATATCCTTTACATGTCTTTGGAAAAACTCAAGTACATCGATGACCCTGAAGTCTACCTAAGGCGATCAGTTCTCATAAACAATTTAATGAAGAGGATTCATGGGGAAATTATCATGCAAAACAACTGGTGTTTCCCCACTTGCTCTTTTGGTGGAGCTTCAGCCCAAGAATGGTTTGTGTCTCATGACTGTCCTTATAGGAAACGCCTTCGGATGGCAAGGGAGGACTGTGAAAAGATCCACACTTGCTGCCTTTATCAAGAATGTGGCAACCACTATTTAAGTTTACCATTATCTACCAATTCCACAGTGGGAAATTCCTCTTCCTCCCCATCTCCCTCCTCTTCTTCTGTATCTTTGCCAAGTTGTTCCCAGCAAGTGGAATATGGTGTAAGCGGCACCCCTGCTTACCGGAGTGACGATCCAATAAATGCCAATGAAATTTTCATTACTAGTGCTGGGCCACACGGTAAAGCAGTGTCAAGCCACGAGAAAGGAGGTGATGAACTGGAACGAGAATGGGCTACAGACTGGGAACCAATGAAAAGCGATCAGGGCACTGAATGTAAGAGTAAATATTATGATTATTTTGAGACAGGGCGTGGTGACAGGAGCAATGTGAATGAATCTTGGAAGAAATCCTTACGGAAAAGGGTATGCTTACCAGGAGGCAAAATATGTTGCAGTAAAGGAAGTAAAATATGAAGCACGTTCCCAACTATTACAGTTCTGAAGCATGCGCAACATGTTCAGTTTATCAAACACAATTTCAATCTGGATGGATTTTCTTACAGTTTTATACTACCAATGCAATCGTGTATTCATGGATAGTTTTTAATGACTGGTGAGCAGATTGCATCAAAGTGTATGTATGGTCTGCATCACAGAGCTATTTATAAGGAGTTTTCGTCAAGAGCACAGTTGAATTGCAGCGTATGAGCAGATTTTAACTTTTGTTGCTGAAAGAACAAATCAACCAGCTAGAGGAAACATGACCCTCCCCCAAGGAGGTTGATACGAATTAAGAAGAATCTCCTTTATGCTTATCAGTGGATTATATGTTTGACAAACAAATTGTTACCAGCAAAGGAGGGAGGGGGGGACTATTTCTTTCCCAACAATAAGTGCTGTCAGTAAGACCGAATGTCATTGAAGAAGAATAAGCCTAGCATTAAACAATAAGGCTAGCATTAAAACTACTCCAATTATTAAGTGTTTGGTTCAGGCAGCCAAGTAGGGTGCAATAAACATCTTTGAATGGAATCGTAATCAGAAATACTATGTGTAGCTACAGCACCTGTACGGTATTTTCAGCAATGTTGCAAGAACGAACAAATAAGCCTCACAGTAGTTTATTGCTATACAGGGCGGAGTTTCTTTGGTGCCTTACTTTTTATCTTACATTTTCCAGGGTGAAAATTGAGTTTTAAAAAACAGTGCTACAGCAGGGATGTAACCTAAACAGGAAAAAATAATAACAGGGTGGTTGAAATATTATTAGAAACCTGTATCCTTTGAAATACTGAATTTGATTTCCTATTCAAATGCCTCTGTTCTTCCTTTTTGCTCAATTGCTTTTTGATTTGCCATCCTTTGGAAGGGATTGAAGAAGAAACAATAGAGAGATGTCTCCTGTAAACAAGCATTAGCTGCTTGAATATTTCTATGGCAACTGTCTGTTGCTGTGATTTTCCCTTTTTTCTTTCTGGTATAATGAAGTTCATGAACCAGTGGCATGCTTTATACTTTATTCTACTTCACATCATTTCTCTTTTTAAAATTGTAAAGAGCATGTACTGGGATTTCATATAACATTAGGGGGGTTTATTTGGGGTGGGGGAAGCACAATGTTAATAAATGATGTGGGGATAAGATTTTTACCTGAAATGAATGTAAAGGTTTTCATCTTTTTTTTAAAAAGATTTTCTTGGAGAAACAGGGGGCATAATCTTCACTTGTCAGAAACAAAATTTGGTTGTTTCAGTGTCTCTGCTTGAAAATGAGCATAGCAGCACGGTCCAGCTAAAAGTGAAGGCCCACAGATAACAACAGGAGGTTCTGCACACAGTACTGTGCAAGCCACTGAAATTACTGCAGTTTAAAAGCACTGTGGTTGAACTGAATCATGGTCTTCTTTTTGTTCAGGGTAAACTAAAAACTTACTCTTTCCCCATCACCACAAACCCATAAGTTGTCAACAGAGCACATTACATCGTTAAAGATTTTCTGTTGATTTCTAAGCCTAGCTATCCCCATTGTATTATTTTTTCTTCTGCAATGGATGCATAAATTCCTCAAATATGGTTGCCTTCAAATCTCATTTCTCACTAGCAAATTATTCTTCCTCTTCTGCCCCTACTTCATTAGGGATCTTCTGAACAACATTATGCTCTTTCCAAGGATGGCTCATTTAGGTTCCTGGGACTTTTCCTATTAAGCCAGAGCAAAGGAAAACCTCCTTTGCATCACTATGACCTATTCCACGGGGCAGCTACACTGGGTCACCACTGTGAGTTGTGACAGGGCTATTTGCCCCACTGCTTCCTGTGTCTTCCATGGGGGACTGTTTTCAGGAATGGACCCAGTCTGCCCCGGATTTCTGCCTCCACTTGAGGCAGCCAGGACAGAAAGTTTCCACTGCACAGAGGAGCAGTAGGGATTTTTAAAACAAATTCTCAATAAGGTGGGATTGCTTAAGAATGCAATACCACCATTGTGAAAAAAATTTAATGCCCTAGTTGGCTATGTACTGCCGAGCCAACTAGGACATTTTCTGTCCCTTCTGGGATGCTGTAGAAGGAGGAGGAGCCCACCTTGGAAGGCCCGACTCCCCTTTCACATGGGCCTGCTCTGGGATAGGCCCCATGGGCCCCCAGGATGAATCATAGAATCATAGAGTTGGAAGGGGCCATACAGGCCATCTAGTCCAACCCCCAATGAAAAAGGTAATGCAGGGCAACAGAGGGACTAAAGCGGGCCAGTGTCATATGGAAGTGGGGATTAGCCCCGCTGCCAGACTAGTAGCTTTTTCTCTTAGTGCAGAAAAGGCATCAGAGAGGATAGAGTGTGCTGGCTGCAGACAGCCTCTGTGTGAAAACTGTGCTGAAAGCTGATCCCTAGAGGGAATTAACCTTAGCAGTGCCATTTCCCCTTTAACAGCAAGTGGCACGGAGACAAGTGGTTGTACATGTCCTCCCCATGCATCTCTCTCTGTTCATCCCTGTTTTCATAGTGGGGATGGATTTTCCTACCCCAGTGTAGAACCCATCCAAGTTATGAACAATGAGGGCCAGAGTAAAGGCCCCCAAATGTAGCAGCACTGTTCTTGCATTTGTTTTAATGATTTTATCTGTGGAGGAACAAAACTTAACTTCTAAAATGAAAAGTGCTTGTGTCTGGAAATCTGAGTTAGTTCGCAGAAAATGTAAAACCATGCTTTGAGATTGTATGATGCAATCTTGGTCACACACCCCTCATGCTTTCTTCCTTTCTCCCATTACATGTGTTCTGATTCAACCAATTCAACTTAGCTTGAATTCACCTCCAGATCAGCAAACCATTGTTTAAACTTGGCTTCTAAGTAGGAGTACAAACCAATTTCTGACCACTGTTTGAATTGGTAAACATGTGCAAACTGCAGTTTGTGCATTTGGTTGTAATAACAAATAACGGTTTGCACTATATGCAAGCTGCTTCCACACAGAACTATTCCCCATTGTTCACTTATTGCCACTGCAAATACAGAGGTGATTGAGCACCCCTACAGGGATAATCTCCCTGCACACACAAAGATGTCTTATGCTGAATCAAATCATTGGTCCATCAAGTTCAGTAGTTTCTCCTCCGACTGGCAGCAGGATCTCAGTTAGAGGAAATTCCCATCACCTGATCCTTTTACCTGGAGACTGAAGCTGGAACTTTCTACATGAAAGGCAGATGTTATACTACTGAGCCATGTCCACCATCTTCCTGCTTGCAGCCAGAGTGGTTTGCTGGGGAGAGGTGTTAATCAGCAGTAGGTATGTCACTACAGCATTGGGATGCTATGCGCTGATTATGCACGGGATGGGTGCACCGGGCCAGGGCTTGCACGTCAGCGGGGAAAATTCCCACAGATGTGCAATGTTGCCATCAGCCCGGCCCCCTCCCATCCCTGGCCCACATTAGGGCCTCAGATGCCTCGTGGGAAGGGAATGCTGAATTTCTGGGCTGGGCCATTGTGTATGAGGAAGAGCTGAGCCGTTTAGACCTGACTCCTCCCCCGCCTATGATGTCCCTAAAGAGACACAGAACACCCCATTTGGCTTTGTGGTGTCACAGAGCCAAAAGGGGCATTTGGCGACCCCCATAATAGTGCAGGGGAACCCGTCTGCCCTGGAGTTGTGTGTGTGCACACACAACTCCAGGGCAGACCATGTGCTGTGGATATTGGCCCCCTTGCATATTCAGGACATAGCAGGGCATGCTGCCCATCGCTAGGAATCGGCAGCAGCCCAGTGTGGCTACCACGGTGCATAATCAGCTACAGCAATGTATCTACTACTATTTTTTAAAAGCCATTGAAGCTTGTCATCTGTGTGTGTGTGGGGGGGGGGTGGGAGTGAGGTGATATGGAGGGCATACAGAATTGATGTAGAATGGAAGGGAAATTGCACCAGATGTGGGTGTCAAGGTTTGGTAATCTGTACCTTCCTGAGCACAGTGAGGGCAAATCCACTTTGACTTTGATGTTTCTGGAAAGATAAGATCAAAGTAGGTCTCAGAAACATCTGAGCAAACCAGAGGAAACCATGGAAGGAAAATGACTGGAAAACAACATTGTGTAGATGCTCTGAAAAACCCTACTCCAGTTTAAAGTTGGGGCAGAGCAAATGCTCTGTGTGGAAGCAGCCACACATTAACGTATTGCACATCAAAGAGAAAACAAGGAGAGTATGGAGTGTGTGAGCCAAAAGCCCAATCATGTCGTCTCTGATTATAGTCTTGGTTTGGCATTTCATGTGATTTCATTCTGATTTCATGTATATAAGGGACCATTTGTGCACACTCACTAGCACTCTGAACTAACCCAATAGTGCTCTTGTCAGGCTTTATCTGTAATTCACTTTTCCCACAGTTGAACACATGGTTTTGTACTCTTGGCTGGATTTTTAGCACTGCTGATTCCTAGGTCAAATTAAGCTTCAGGAATCTGGCGTCGATCTGTATTTTCCCTACTATTATTTCAGTCATGGATTTGAATAGCAATAATGCAGTCAGTTTGCTGTCATCTCTGAGTAACCATGGAATAGAGTCTGGCTCTGATCTCCTTGCCTGTGGCACTCATAGGCAATTCTGCAGTAAAGAACATGCCTTCTTCTTTTCTTCCTGAGGAAACCTGCAGTATCCACTGCAGATTTAAATGTGTGGCTTCAAAATTCAACTTCTCCATCCGCTGTGATGGAAGCCCAATGATCTTTACCATGTGTACTCTCCCCTTCTGCTTCCACTTCTCATGCATTCATATATGATTAGTTATTTCCTGGCTTGTGTAAAATTGTAGGTTTGTCATTACATCCAAATCAGCGAACCATTCTAGGATTGCAAAACTGGAAATACAAAATGTCTTGTAATCCAGATTTGCAGGGAAAGCACAATGTAAATGTAACAGCAAACTGTGGTTTGCCTCAAACCAAGAATTAAAGAATTACATGGTAATGGCTGAGGAGAGTGGGCAAAAACAGGAGGGAATGTGCAGGCCCAAGGATTTCCCTATGGTTGTTGACCCAGTGCCAGGCCAAACTTTTGCATTCCAATGCCTCAATCCAGGTCTAGAGCTATCTTAAAATTGTGCATGCAACAGACATACTTGAAATTACAAAGCAGACCTTTTAAAAATCAACAGCTGCTGTTATCCTTAAAAATGTGTTGTTTGCCTCTGGTATATTTATAACAGGTTATCTCCACATTCCTAGCATGCTTAAAAATGCATAGTGATATTCTTCAGAGAATTAAAGATATCCTGATGCCAAATTTAGGACATCTGTGAGGATTATCAAAGTTAGACACATCCAATTAAAAATTATCCCACCTTATTTCTCCAAGACAAAAACATTTTTAATTATTGCTATCAATATTAAATATAGATCTCATTCATACAGTGTATGAGTAGGATCACTTAGTCATTTGTCCACATGGACCAA